>NC_058080.1:436623931-437223931 GCF_014858855.1 Bufo gargarizans
ACAGGAGGAGGGGGCGGATTTCTGCAGCAGCTAGCAGCAAGTAGCCGCCCTACTTGCTGTTAGAGACCGAATTTACATATGATAAAACTTAGTTTTTTGAAGAAACTGCTGGATCAAAGTAAGTAACACAATTATATTGTGATATATCGCAATATAACTAATTTCACTAGCCCAAAAAAAAAAAATAACTTTAGTGGGGTGACAGAAGCCCTTTAAAAAGGTCACGGCACTCTCAAACTTCAAAATCCAGCGTTTTATTACACCAAAGTAATCAGCAATGTTTCGACATCCAAGTCTTTCTCAAGCTACAGTTGAGAACAGTTGTGCGTGACAGCATCAATATTTATTTTTAGCGCATCCTGTGCTAAATACTGTGTAATAGGCCGATGCGGACAGTTAAATTATTTGCGCCACATCTCCTGTGTAAATTGTGCGCATCCCTAAAATATCAGTGACATCCAGTGTACTTTTTCCATTGACGGTGTCCGCTGCGGACAGTTAAATTATCTGCGCCACATCTCCTGTGTAAAGTGTGCGCATATCTAGGGACAGGCCCCCAAAAAACAAGAGACTACCCTGCCTATATCTCTATGTCCTCAAATCACAACTGAGGAACAGGAGTATTGCCACAGAGCACATGCAGTATATAGCCCGGATGTGTCCTTTCTTTATTTCTTTTCTTTTCATTTTTGTGTTTTGTTTGTGGGAGTTTGTTATTTTATATGTAACTAACATTAAAGGCTACGTTTTATAACAGGAGGTATCCTGTGACTAAAATAATTATACATACACACCACCTGTGATTATTACTTCCTCTGACGGGATACTGTCTTAGGCTTCAAACGGAACTCACAAGCGGAGCCCCGAACGCTAGTGTGAAAGTAGCCTTAGCTGTGCTATTTCTGGGTAATGTAATTCACAAGCTTATGCATTCTTTGAAAGTAAATAGATATATCTATTGCTATCAATTTTAGTTTCATAGAGTTAATCTATGGGAAACCGAATCTGTTCACCATATTACAATTCTTGGTAGACATACATAGGACACAACATAAGATTTAAGCAAGCTTATATTAAGCTGGTCACTATCTATTTCCAGCATCTTTGCATATTTTTCTAAGCATATGGCTGCTTTATTTTATGCAGTCTGTTGAAGGTGGATTAGCGGTTGTTATCCTTGATATATTAATACGTTTAAAGTATAAGGTTAATTTAGGGTTGACCTATACTGAAATGGTCTGCCTTCAGCTGTTCTTTCATACTTAAAACATCATTAGGTCTTTAGACTGTCTTTGGACTCTGTTAAAATCTTGATGTCTTTACATTGATTTACTGTACGGCTTGCTATGAAATTTTGTTCTTAGGAATCAGTAAATGATCATGAAGTTAGCAAAGCTATCCAAAGTATTACCTTCATAGAATATAAAGGTAGAGTAATACTGTATTCATTTAATGGGGCATAGCTGACCTCTGACAGGCTGAGTATGGTATACCAAACTGCATCATTTACACCGTAATGGCATTATATAGTTTAGTGAATGAAGATATTCAATGGGAATCTCCCACCAGAAAATTCACTATTAAACCAGACACATTGCCTTGTATGGCTAACTGAGCTGAATGTGATGATTCCTTTCACTTAATGATCTATAGCTTCAATCTAGAGAAAAAAGTATGTGTGAATCATATACAAATGAGCAGTTAAGTGCACGGACGGCAGGGACCAAGCCACTGTGTGCACCCTTGCTCCTTCTGCTTCCTCTGCCAGCTCCTCCCTCTCATTGATTGCCAGAGCCTGGTGAGATGACTATGCAGTAACCTGGCTCTATCAATCAGGAAAGAGATAAGAGGGCTGGCAGAGGAAGCAGGAGGAACTAGAATGCACACAATGGCTTGGGCCCAGCCACATAGGACTAGTTTTCCAGATGCAGTTTTGGAAACCAAAATCAGGAGTAGATCATATACGTAGAGAAAATATTAAGGACCAACACAACTTCTCCTCTTTTTTTAAAATATACTTATGATGTTGTCTTCCAAAACTGTAACTTGTGCCCATATCCTTACTCAATATGAGCTACTGTGATAAATCCGACACATCTTCTGTCTGTCTCCTCTAGGTTTGTGATGTTTTTGTTTTAGACAATAGTAAGTGGTGTGGAACAAAGACATGTCATTAGAATGCATTTATATGTAGATCTTTAGAAAGCAGATACAGTATACAGTGCCTTATCCCAGGTATACACTAAGCTACATACACGTGGCTTAAATGTCACATACAGGGAGTGCAGAATTATTAGGCAAGTTGTATTTTTGAGGATTAATTTTATTATTGAACAACAACCATGTTCTCAATGAACCCAAAAAGCTCATTAATATCAAAGCTGAATATTTTTGGAAGTAGTTTTTAGTTTGTTTTTAGTTTTAGCTATTTTAGGGGGATATCTGTGTGTTCAGGTGACTATTACTGTGCATAATTATTAGGCAACTTAACAAAAAACAAATATATACCCATTTCAATTATTTATTTTTACCAGTGAAACCAATATAACATCTCAACATTCACAAATATACATTTCTGACATTCAAAAACAAAACAAAAACAAATCAGTAACCAATATAGCCACCTTTCTTTGCAAGGACACTCAAAAGCCTGCCATCCATGGATTCTGTCAGTGTTTTGATCTGTTCACCATCAACATTGCGTGCAGCAGCAACCACAGCCTCCCAGACACTGTTCAGAGAGGTGTACTGTTTTCCCTCCTTGTAAATCTCACATTTGATGATGGACCACAGGTTCTCAATGGGGTTCAGATCAGGTGAACAAGGAGGCCATGTCATTAGTTTTTCTTCTTTTATACCCTTTCTTGCCAGCCACGCTGTGGAGTACTTGGACGCGTGTGATGGAGTATTGTCCTGCATGAAAATCATGTTTTTCTTGAAGGATGCAGACTTCTTCCTGTACCACTGCTTAAAGAAGGTGTCTTCCAGAAACTGGCAGTAGGACTGGGAGTTGAGCTTGACTCCACCCTCAACCCGAAAAAGCCCCACAAGCTCATCTTTGATGATACCATCCCAAACCAGTACTCCACCTCCACCTTGCTGGCGTCTGAGTCGGACTGGAGCTCTCTGCCCTTTACCAATCCAGCCACGGGCCCATCCATCTGGCCCATCAAGACTCACTCTCATTTCATCAGTCCATAAAACCTTAGAAAAATCTGTCTTGAGATATTTCTTGGCCCAGTCTTGACGTTTCAGCTTGTGTGTCTTGTTCAGTGGTGGTTGTCTTTCAGCCTTTCTTACCTTGGCCATGTCTCTGAGTATTGCACACCTTGTGCTTTTGGGCACTCCAGTGATGTTGCAGTTCTGAAATATGGCCAAACTGGTGGCAAGTGGCATCTTGGCAGCTGCACGCTTGACTTTTCTCAGTTCATGGGCAGTTATTTTGCGCCTTGGTTTTCCCACACGCGTCTTGCGACCCTGTTGACTATTTTGAATGAAACGCTTGATTGTTCAATGATCACGCTTCAGAAGCTTTGCAATTTTAAGAGTGCTGCATCCCTCTGCAAGATATCTCACTATTTTGGACTTTTCTGAGCTGTCAAGTCCTTCTTTTGACCCATTTTGCCTAATAATTATGCACACCTGATATAGGGTGTTGATGTCATTAGACCACACCCCTTCTCATTACAGAGATGCACATCACCTAATATGCTTAATTGGTAGTAGGCTTTCGAGCCTATACAGCTTGGAGTAAGACAACATGCATAAAGAGGATGATGTGGTCAAAATACTCATTTGCCTAATAATTCTGCACTCCCTGTAAATGTAATGTGACCTATGTAACATACAGGTATGGTAGTACATTCCTGAAGGAATGGGTAAATACCGTATTTTTCGCCCTATAAGACGCACTTTTTCCTCCCCAAAATTGGGGGGGGGAAAAGCAGTGCGTCTTATGTGGCGAATACTTGAGTTTGTATACCGCCGACCGCATGCTGCGCAGCGCGGTGGCGGGTGTATGTAGGCATGGATGAGGGAGGAGGGGCCGGCATCCAGCTCTGTAACTACAGTGGGCCCGGTGCAGTCACTGTATTCTGCTACACCGGGCCCGCTCACTGTAGGAATCCTAACTGCAGGCAATGCTAACAGTCTTTTATGCAGCCTGTACTTACGATACTAACTTTCCGGCAGGCAGCGGGCAGGAGGCTGAACTGGCGGGCGGGCGCTTACAACGTAACTCACTATGTCACGCGCCGGCTCCGCCCACTTTATGAATGAAGAAGGGAGAGCCGGCGCGTGACATAGTGAGTTACGTTGTAAGCACCCGCCAGCCAGTTCAGCCTCCTGCCCGCTGCCTGCCGGAAAGTTAGTATCGTAAGTACAGGCTGCATAAAAGACTGTTAGCATTGCCTGCAGTTAGGATTCCTACAGTGAGCGGGCCCGGTGTAGCAGAATACAGTGACTGCACCGGGCCCGCTGTAGTTACAGAGCTGGATGCCGGCCCCTCATCCCTATTGGGGGTCATTCTATGGATGGCACTGTTATGGGGGTCTGTGGATGACACATAGCGTAAAATGCTATTTATGTGTCATCAACAGATCCCCCATAACAGTGCCATCCACAGTCCCCAATAACAGTGCCATCCACAGTGCCCCCATAACAGTGCCATCCACAGTCCCCAATAACAGTGCCATCCACAGTCCCCAATAACAGTGCCATCCACAGATCCCCCATAACAGTGCCATCCACAGATCCCCATAACCGTGCCATCCACAGATCCCCATAACCGTGCCATCCACAGATTCCCCATAACGTGCCATCCACAGATCCCCATAACCGTGCCATCCACGGACCCCCCCATAACAGTGCCATCCACAGATCCCCATAACCGTGCCATCCACAGACCCCCATAACAATGCCATCCACCAACCCCCCCATAACAGTGCCATCCTCAGATCCCACATAACACCATTAGGCACACCTTTTGGTTCAAATTTTTTTATTTTATTTTTTCCTCCTTAAAAACCTAGGTGCGTCTTATGGGCCGGTGCGTCTTATAGGGCGAAAAATACGGTAATTAAGAATTCATTTTTAAACCTATTTTCTTTTTTTCATTATTATAGATCAGTAAACAAGAATAAGCCATAACTATTGGCTGGATTTTCAAGGATTACTATGGTTTTGAACAGATATTCTAGCTGCTTATGTACACCCCCACTCTCTTCTTAAAACTTTCACAATTTTCATCACTCTGGTTTGTTACATCCTCTTCTTGTATCCAACCAAACCAGTGATGCATTTTTCCTTTCTCTGACATAGCTCTAGCACGGCCTCTAATAATGTCCAGCTAGTTTTTAACTCATTCTACCCAGCTAGTTACATATATACTCCTATATCACTGCCCCTAAATCTGCTTAGACATTTCTGTGGACATAACATTACAGGGAATAGGAAAAAGTTGCAAGGACATGATCATGTGACTACAGCCCAGAATAAGAAATACATTACAAAATTACAATGCAAAAGAAAGTTAGATCAGCATCTCCAAACTATATATAAAGAGAGTGACGGAGTACGCTAAGCAAACAAGGACTATAAGTAGCAGGACATTGGTACATGCACAAAGACATATGCAAACATTGAAAACAAGAATAAATGTAAACTGCATTACTTATTATAAAATTAGACTGAAAATTACTTACTGAAAATTAGAAGCTCTTTGCACATATTTTTGATCAAGAATATGCTGGGCCTATCTACCAGCATCAAGGTAACTTCTATGAGATGGGAAATACACTATCAGTCTTGCCTTTCCAGGGCTTTTGGCCTCCAAAAACACACTAGTGCTTTAATCAGAGTATCCCATAGCTGGATTCTACATTGTCCTGAAATTTGCTGGCCAAAAGCCCAGTAGAGGCAAGTCTTGTCGTGTAGCTCATGTCAGATAGAAGCCAACTTGTCATTGATAGATGGGTCTGAAATATTCTTGATCAAAAATATGCACAAAAAGCTTCTAATTGTCATATAGTAAGTATATCAGTAATGCAGTTTACATTTATTCATGTTTTGCAATGTTTGCATGTGTCGTTGTGCATAAAGCAGTTTGCTCCCATAACACAATGACAGCTACACCTAATTAAAACATGTTGATAGAAAAAGAAAAAAAAACTTTAAGGTCCCATTGCATGGACTGACACAACAGGCAATTATCAAGAATAATCCATTTGCTCCCGATAATTGCCTCCATTTAAATGCAGTGATCAACTCCACTGCAATTGCTCATGGCGAATCATTGCTTCTGGGCAGCAGATTGTTTATACAACACAATCTCTGGCCAGAAATGAGCATTTGCTTGTTCATTGGGTGATCGGGGCACCTTTTCAGAAGGCAAATATGGGGAATGAGTGGTCTCAGGAACGCTTCTTTCCAATACAATTGCCATCATTGCCGATCATTGGCATTTGTAATGTGACCTTTAACCATCTTCATCTACTATATACTCACCCTTAATGGTGTCCACAGTTATCTAAACATATATCCCTTCTATCAAAGCTTTACTAATGAGGAATGGAGGGGAATTAAGGAATTAAGATGTCTATTTAACAGTAAAATGGTTGCAATTTGAAAAGGATAGAAGAAAATTACACTGAAACCCATTCCATTGTCTAGAAGAAGCTCTTGGGGACTTGATGAAAAGGATTAATTTCTTGGTGTTACCTCTCTATTTTTACTTTAATACTTTTTAAAGGTTTAGTTTATCTTAGCACCTGTAGTACAGAGAAGAAACTGCAGTTCAATTACTGCCACAAACCACTCCAATCATTTGAGTGACAGCTCATGAAAAAAGTTCTCCACAATATGCTGTCAAGACTGTCTTTTCCATCTTCTCAATTTCCACAACGCGTTGTAGTTCAGTGTATTGTGTCTGATTTCTTTTTGTCACTAAAGATTATGTCTAACATCAAAAAGTACAGACGTATTTTTGTGAGGATTTGTGTAACATATCAAGAGCAATTGGGTGTAGATAAATTACTTCAGCCTATTGTCCAAGAAAATTCCCAATGCTTGCCGCAATACAGCAGTTTAGGAAATCAATTGAATTCAAGGTATTCTGCTCAGTAATTGATGCCATAATTGGTACAATTTTCTACACAACTATTATACATTTTGATTATTACTGTATGTTTTCTTAGTACCCAATTGTTTCCCTTGGTATTTGCTTTTATTTGTTCATACTGGATTATTACAGTATATTCTGAGGGCCGCACATTAGCACAATTCCCTAAGAGTACTAACTCTACAGTAGTAGATAGATATGTATTTTTTTTATTGTTTTTATTGGATTTTAATGTATAACATTCTTTGAACATTTAAGATCATGTACAACATATCAAGACTGCATTAACAGAAGGATATTCACATTAGTGCAAGGAATCACATAGAGACAGTGAAGTCACAACTATTTGTATAAAACAATCTTTGGCGTAGTATACATAGTACAATCTTGAAGCACATTGAAAAATAACATAAATATGGTTGGGCAGGGGTGTAAGGGTAGTAAAAGGGTATTAATACAAACAACCATAAATGCCCCTAATACCATAAAGCATAATGTAGCAACAAGTGTTGTGGCCAATAGAGGGAAACCCATGTATAGTAGCTTGGTACAAGCTCCCAAATACACGGAACAAAAAACCAGAAAGAACATGGAGCTCATAAGTACAAATAATTATTTTATTTTTTTACATATACAATATATAACAGACATCATGTCGTTAAAAAAAGGAGGAGGTGACAGAAAAAAATCACCATCCCGGCTCTACACAGACCACAGTAGATGTTGAATACAATATAGAAAAGATGCTGAGTAAAAGAATATCATGATGAATCAGCAATAACAGGATCATAAACAGTAGTTACCATCACAATGACCAATAACGCATATGTACACACAGGCACGCTCCGCCGTTCCGGCATTCGCATGCGCAGATCGGTAAAAATGTGAAAAAATGTACAAGACGGATTTGTCGGTCCGCATGACAAGCGGAGAGACGGATCCGTCCTTGCAATGCATTTGTGAGACGGATCCGCATCCGGATCCGTCTCACAAATGCTTTCAGTCAGCGGCAGATCGGCGGATCCGGCGGGCAGTTCCGGCGACGGAACTGCCCGCCGGATCACACTGCCGCAAGTGTGAAAGTACACTTAGCTAGATTAGTCACTGAAGTCGGGAAGTATGGATGATAACTGTAAAACTGGTGTGAGAAATAAGATTCTGAGGTCAGATAATGACGAATTGGGGACCTGTGACTGTATGGGACCTGTGGGAGGAGATGTGTAACTGATGTATGATATCACAATATTCACCGTGGAGATAAATTCTGGACTTTAAATGGTTGCAGGACTGAAGAGGGGATGGGAGGGAGGGAGAGGGTGGGTGAAGGGTTATGTTATTGTAACACTAAAATGTTTTTATTTTATTTTATTTTTTGCAAAACTTAAATAAAAACTATCTGATAAAAAAGATCATTATTAAGGAGAGAGATCGGATGGTAATTTGAGCATAAGGAGTGGCCCTTATATGGTTTGGGGATAATGGAGATTTGAGCTGAGAGCATATCTTTAGAGAAAGGCTGACCATTTTTTGCTGCATTGCAGACTGCTAACAATAATAGTATAGTTTTAACACCTTCAGGACCTTGGACGAGTATACTCGTCCTGGAGCAAGGGTACTTAGCACTCCAGGACGAGTATACTCGACCTGGCATTAAACTGTCACCATGACATGGTGACAGCGCTGAGTGCCAGCTGTTACACACAGCCAGGCACCCAGGGTCAATGCCGAGGGGGGTCCTGTGACCCCCCCATATCGGCGATCTCTGCAATCCGCAGGTCAATTCAGACCTGCGGTTTGCAGCGCTTTTTGTAGTTTCTGATCCCTGCGGTCCCTGACCGCAGGGATCAGAAACCTAAAAATGGCCAAAATCTAAATTTTGTAACCCCCCCCTGCATCCCTGAATTCATTTATGCGGCGGGGTGCAGGGGGGGGGCGGTTTGTGGGCGGTGCGGCAGTTGCGGTGCGGTAGTTGCGGAAGGCGGGCGGTGCAGCAGGCGGGATCGCGATCCCCCGCCCGCCTCCCGCTAAATTTTCATTGGTGTCCAGTGGTATACCAGAGTGTCAGCACATTGCTGACACTCTGGTATAAACGTCTGACATCGCTGCGATGTCAGCCGTTTAGCCGTTTCACCCTTTCCATACCGCGGTCCGTACGGACCGCGGTATGGAAAGGGTTAAGTCAGGGAGCTCCCCCCCTCTGCCATCGGGGGGCTGCTGTGCCTTTGCAGCCCCCAGATGGATGGGGGGACAGAGGGAGGGAGCTCCCCTCCTTCCCCTTCCCCGTCTGCTCAGTTGTGGCAGACAGGGAAGGTTCCCATGGCAACAGGACGCCTTCTCAGGCGTCCTGCTGTCCATGGTGCTGAACAGATCTATGCTAAAAGCGTAGATCTGTTCAGTGTAAGTAAAATACAGTACAGTACAATATATATTGTACTGTACTGTATTATACAGACATCAGACCCACTGGATCTTCAAGAACCAAGTGGGTCTGGGTCCAATTTTTTTTTTTTTAAAGTGAAAAAAAGTAAAGATAATAAAATCACATTTATCACTGAATAAAAAAATAAATAAAAATACACTACACATATTAGGTATCGCCGCGTTCGTAACGACCTGATCTATAAACCGGTCATGTTACTTTCCCCGCACGGTAAACGCCATAAAAATAAAAAAATAAAAACTATCAGGAAATAGAAATTTTGCCCACCTTACTTCCCAAAAAAGGTCATAAAAGTGATCAAAAGAGTCGCATGTACGCCGAAATAGTACCAATCAAACTGTCACCTCATCCCGCAAAAAATTAACCCCTACATGAGACAATGGCCCAAAGAATAAAAAAAAATATGGGGACACTATAACATGATTTTTTTTTGTTTCAAAAATGATATTATTGTGTAAAACTTACATAAATAAAAAAAGTATACATATTAGGTATTGCCGCGTCCGTATCGACCAGCTCTATAATAATATCACATGAGCTAACCCCTCAGATGAACACTGAAAAAAAAAAAACTGTGCTAAATAAACTATTTTTTGTCCCCTTACTTCACAAAAAGTGTAATAGCACGCGATCAAACGTCATATGCACCCCAAAATAGCGCCAATCAAACTGTCATCTCATCCCGAAAAAATCATACCCTACCCAAGATAATCGCCCAAAAACTGAAAAAACTATGGCTCTTAGACTATGGAAACACTAAAACATGATTTTTTTTGTTTCAGAAATGAAATCATTGTGTAAAACTTACATAAATAAAAAAAAGTATACATATTAGGTATCGCCGCGTCCGTATAAAAATATCGCCGCTCTATAAAAATATCACATGACCTAACCCCTCAGGTGAACACCATTAAAAAAAAAAAAATAAACGGTGTAAAAAAGCAATTTTTTGTCATCTTATGTCACAAACGTGTAATAGCAAGCGATCAAAAAGTCATATGCACCCCAAAATAAGGCCAATAAAACTGTCATCTCATCCCACAAAAAATGAGACCCTACTTTAGATATTCGCCCAAAAACTGAAAAAACTATGGCTCTCAGACTATGGAGACACTAAAACATATTTTTTTTGTTTAAAAAATGAAATCATTGTGTAAAACTTACATAAATAAAAAAATTGTATACATATTAGGTATCGCCGCGTCCGTGACAACCTGCTCTATAAAAATACAACATGATCTAACCTGTCAGATGAATGTTGTAAATAACAAAAAATATACGGTGCCAAAAAAGCTATTTCTTGTTACCTTGCCTCACAAAAAGTGTAATATAGAGCAACCAAAAATCATTTGTACCCTAAACTAGTACCAACAAAACTTCCACCCTATCCCGTAGTTTCTAAAATGGGGTCACTTTTTGGAGTTTTTACTCTAGGGGTGCATCAGGGGGGCTTTAAATGGGACATATTGTCAAAAAACCAGTCCAACAAAATCTGCCTTCCAAAAACCGTATGGCATTCCTTTCCTTCTGCGCCCTGCTGTGTGCCCGTACAGCGGTTTACGACCACATATGGGGTGTTTCTGTAAACTACAGAATCAGGGCCATAAATAATGAGTTTTGTTTGGCTGTTAACCCTTGCTTTGTAACTGGAAAAAAAATAGTAAAATGGAAAATGTGCCCAAAAATTTAAATTCTGAAATGTCATCTCTATTTGCCAATAACTCTTGTGGAACACCTAAAGGGTTAACAACGTTTGTAAAATCAGTTTTGAATACCTTGAGGGGTGTAGTTTCTTACATGGAGTCACCTTTATGGAGTTTCTACTCTAGGGGTGAATCAGGGGGGCTTCAAATGGGACATGGTGTCCAAAAAAAACTGTCTAGCAAAATCTGCCTTTCCAAAACCGTATGGCATTCCTTTCCTTCTGTTTCCTACCGTGTGCCCGTACAGTGGTTTACAACCACATATGGGGTGTTTCTGTAAACTGCAGAATCAGGGCCATAAATAATGAGTTTTGTTTGGCTGTTAACCCTTGCTTTGTAACTGGAAAAAAAATAGTAAAATGGAAAATTTGCCCAAAAATTGAAATTCTGAAATGTCATCTCTATTTGCCAATAACTCTTGTGAAACACCTAAAGGGTTAAAAACGTTTGTAAAATACGTTTTGAATACCTTGAGGGGTGTAGTTTCTTAGATGGAGTCACTTTTATGGAGTTTCTACTCTAGGGGTGCATCAGGGGGGCTTCAAATGGGACATGGTGTCCAAAAAAAACTGTCTAGCAAAATCTGCCTTTAGAAAACCGTATGGCTTTCCTTTCCTTCTGCACCCTGCCGTGTGCCCATACAGTGGTTTATGACCACATATGGGGTGTTTCTGTAAACTACAGAATCAGAGCCATAAATATTGAGTCTTGTTTGTCTGTTAACCCTTGCTTTGTAACTGGAATTTTTTTATTAAAATGGAAAATATGCCAAAAAAGTGAAATTTTTAAATTGTATCTGTATTTTCCATTAATTCTTGTAAAACACCTAAAGGGTTAACAAAGTTTGTCAAATCAGTTTTGAATACCTTGAGGGGTGTAGTTTCTAGAATGGTGTCATTTTTGGGGTGGTTTCTATAGGCCTCACAAAGTGACTTCAGACCTAAACTGGTCCCTAAAAATTGGGTTTTTGAAAAGTTCAGAACAATTTCAAGATTTGCTTCCAAACTTCTAAGCCTTGTAACATCCCCAAAATATAAAATATCATTCCAAAAATGATGCAAACATGAAGTAGACATATGGGGAATGTAAAGTAATAAATATGTTTGGTGGTATTACAATGTATTATAGAAGTAGAGAAATTGAAACTTGGAAATTTGCAATTTTTTACAAATTTTTGGTAAATTTGGTATTTTTTTTATAAATAAAAATTTATTTTTTTAACTTCATTTTACCAGTGTCATGAAGTACAATATCTGTTTTACTGTATTCCTGTGAGCTGGGAGATTTAATAAGGGAGATAAAGGAGGCTAATTTCATGTTCTTTATTTGGGATAATAGTATATATATTTTTTTTCAATTTTATATTTTTCAAATATTTTAAATGATACACAGCCTCCATGACAAGCCAATATTCCAAACATAAGTAAAATTACAACATTCCATCATATCACAAAAACAAGTGTCTGCCAGAGTAGTATTTCTATGTACGCTTGAGCTCCATAGTCAGTACTGTGTAATACTATACCCCCTATTCTAACCTGCCAAATAGGAAAACCTCGCTAGCCTCCCCTAGCCTTCCTTATATAGAGCTGATATCCAGCTCAAACAATTGCTCTGGAGGCCAAAACTCTTCAGGGTTTCCTCCATGTAGATCCAATTTACCCGGTCAAAGGCCTTTTCTGCATCAGTAGCCAAGAGCATCATCTGCAGGTTCCGCAAAGTGGACCATATTAATGGTTCTTATTGTGTAATCCCTCACTTCTCTGCCTCTCAAAAAACCGACCTGGTCTGGATGAATGACATTTCCAATAGCATCTGATAATCTTTTGGCCAACATCTTTGAAAGCAATTTTAAATCACTTTTTAACAGTGATATGGGGTGACTACATTGCAAAGCTTCTTTACCTTGGGGATTACAGCAATATAAGCACGCGTAGAGTCCCTAAGGAGAGTTGCCCTTGGTTATTGAGTTTAAAGTTGCCAACAGGTATAGAGACAGGGTATCTCTAAAGATCTTATAATTAGTGTTGAGCGTGAATATTCAAATTACAAATATTTATCTCGAATATCGCCACTTCGAGAATTCGCAAATAATTTGAATATAGTGCTATATATTCGCTATATCAAATATTCGTCATTTTTTAACATCTGAAAACATGATTCCTCCCTTTTTATTGCTTGTGGGCCAATGAGTCACTGGCCCACAAGCAACTTAAGCAGAGACGAATCATGACTTTAGATGGGAAAAATGAAGTTATAAAAAAAAAACTAATATATAGCACTATATTGAATTTATTTGTTTTTTTTGAATATTCATCTTTTCTTCAATCTGTACAGTTGTTCCACTTTGGCATACTCCTCCCTGAAAAGTGCCTGTGGGTTAGAATATACAATCGGATCTGAGTTTTCACAATCTCAGTGAGATCGTGAAAACTCAGATCCAATGGTATATTCTAACCCCCAGGCGTTCCCATGGTGACGGGAACCTTGTCGGGGAGGAGCATGCCGAAGTGGAACAACTGTACAGATTGAAAAAAATATATATATACGAATATTCAAAAAATATATATATTCAATATAGTGCTATATATTTGTTTTTTAGAATATTCTAGTCTAGTTTCTTTAAGATTTTGCCCAGTGCTTCTTCCTGTTTACTATTTGGGAGATACACCGAAGCCAAAGGTATACTTTTGTGTTGCAATTTCCCCCTTCACAAAGATGTATCTCCCTTCCTCGTCTTTATACGTTTCTTTATGCTGCCAAGGTATACTATGTGTAATCAATATACTTGTACCCTTTGATCTTGGGTTGGTAGTGTAGCTATGATAAGCTATAGGGAAGTTCCTATCAATCAACTTAAACTGATGCTGTACAGTATAATAGGTCTGTTAAATAAAGGCTATATGTAGACCCTCTCTTTTTAAGTATACCATTTAGGCAACATGCCCACAACTGTTCAGTTTTTTGCGGCCCATTGTAACAAATGCCTATTCTTGTCCGCAAAACAGACAAAAATAGGACATGCTAAATTTATTTTGCGGGGTCACGAATGGAGCAAAGAATGCAGACAGCACACGGAGTGCTGTCTCATCTTTTGCGGCCCCATTGAAGTGAATGGATCCGCACCCGAGCCACAAAAACTGCGGCTCAGATGCGGACCCGAACTACGGTCGTTTGCATGAGGCCTAATATTGATCTTTTCCCTGGGTTATGCAGACCCTTAACATTAAGGGATCCAATACGTAATGTGTCTTGTACTGATAAAGTCATATTCATGCAGAATATGTGTCCGCTGCCTACGCCCTAGGGCAAGCTCTGAGTAGTTAATCAGCACATAAGTACTGCTACGCGAGAAAAGCAAGGAGAGAGGGGAAAAAAATGAAAAGAAAAAAGAAAAAAATATATTTAAACTCCCCTCGGCAAATGGCTAGCCAAGTTAAAAGATTTAAGAATTAAAGATTAAAAATAAATAAAAAATGAAAAATAAATACAGCAGAAAAAGGAAAAAAAAATATTGGAAGCTTTTTAGAAAATTTTTAGAAAAAAGTAATAATGATTGAACTTAGGGTATGTAGAGAACCATAAGTGTAGAGACCATAGAGCCGCCCAGTTCTTTATCAAGCTACATATATGAAAACTTCACACCGCAAATTGTTATTTTAACATCAAACTAAGTGATTTGGACACCATATTTTTACAAATCAGATACTATGCTTTCTGTATATCAAATCCATCTGCTCCCCCCCCCACTAGCTGTCAGAGGCACATTGTTTTATACCTCCACTTAAATTTACATTACTCCTCCTCTCCTCTCCCCACCCCTCCACCCACGCACCCACACAGCATAAATCTAGTCTAAAATAGAGACAAAAGTCATGTGAGTCATGTGAGGGGGAAGTAGAGGAGGGAGAAAGGGAAGGAGAGAGCAACAAAAGCAAAGACAAGAAACAAGGGAGGAAGCAGAGAACCAAAATCTTATGAAAAAAAATATTATATTAAGATAATAGTATTTTCAAAACTTTATTACTATGGGAATATTTATATTGGGTAGTTAAAAATAGCTTAGTGGTTTGAGTATTTAACATATTTTTTTATTCCACTCTCAGGGTGTCCAGGCATGTCAGGACATCGTTTGCTAAGAATTTTTTGTGTTGTGATTTTAAGGATGAAATCTGAGAAATCCTGAATTTTTGCTTGTCTTTGCTTTTTGACATGTGCCTCTAAAGCAATAAGGTGTTCTCTCATAACAGATTTGTGAGCATCCCACAACACTAAGTCTGAGATGTCAGGGGATTCATGTAATTGTAAGTATTCCTCCAGTTGACCAGTTATTTTAAAAGTATGTGGTCCGCTTATCAGAGTTTAATTTAGATGCTGTCATGGTAAGTGGGGAAAGGAAGAACACCAAATAAACAAACTACAACAGTAACACAGACTAGGCCCCAAGGCTAGGGAGGAGGGGGATGATAAACTTCTAGTTATCCCTGAGCCTCTTCCTGACTACTGACAGTATGAGCAAATCCTAATGGTGGAAGAACTCATACACCGTAACCTAAGACCTGCTGAAACTGTCACAAACCCTAAATTAGGGAGCGGGGATGAGACTGCCGGGACCCTCCACCATGAAGGGACCAGCGTATCTCTGAGACCTAGACACAACAAACACACAAAGTATAAACAGGAGGACTTAGCTTGAGTTGAGTAAGAAGCAGGAGAACCTCTAACAACCAGCTTAGAACTCCAGAAGGAAATACCAACCACAAGGTCTGCAGTGAGAGGCGGGCTTAAATAGATCCACCAAACAGCAAATGAGCAGAACCTGTGGAGAGGTGAGATCTGCCCGCGACAACAGACAGCAAGAAAAAACAGAAAGACCAGTCAGAGAGACTCACGTGCTGCAAGTCTATTTGATCTTCTCAGACCTCTCACAAAGCAGGCAGTGACAGTACCCCCCCTTCTACAGGTGAACTCCAGGCACTCAGGACCGACTTTATCCGGGTGTGTCCTGTGAAAGGCCTTCAGAAGGAGACTAGCACTGACATCAGTCGCCGGAACCCACATTCTTTCTTCTGGACTGTAACCCTTCCAATACAAGGTACTGAAGGGAACAACAAAGAATGCGTGAGTTAATTATTCTGGAGATCTGAAACTCCAGATTACCATCTAATAATGACAGGAGGAGGTGGCAAGGGAGATGGTTCAGCAGGTTCGACATAGTTTTTCAACAAAGATTTGTGAAACAAATTATGGATCTTCCAAGATGAAACACAACTGTATTAATAATGGCAGAGATCTTGTAAGAACCAATTAATCATGGGCCCAACTTCCAAGAGGGTACCTTCAACCACACCAAATCACCCATACACAGGTCCGGACCAGTCATACGTCTCTTGTTAGCCTTACGTTTATATCTTTCACCCATTTTTTTCAAATTGATTTGAATCTTCCATCAGATAGATGACAATGAGGAAGAGAATCTTTCCTTTTCAGGTATGCCAGAGGACTCAGTCTCAGAAAAAGTACCAAACTGAGGGTGAAACCCATATGCACCAAAAAATTGTGACTTATCAGTGGACTCCTGTCTACGGATATTGTAGGCAAATTCAGCCAAAGACAAAAATGAAGACCACTCTTCCTTATTCTCGGAGACAAAATACCTCAAATAAGTCTCCCGATTCTGGTTAGTTTGCTCAGTTTGTCCGTTCGACTGAGGGTGAAAAGCTGAAGAGAAAAACAACTAAACTCCCAGATGAGTTTCTGCTGCTGCTGATCTAATAGGGAAAGCGTTAGCTAGGGCAGTGTTCTGAACTTCTGTGTCCACAGACTCATCTGCTGTAAGGACAGCGGCCTGACAGCACCCCAAAAAGCCCTTTTTAGGGCTGGTACATCAGTCAGCATTTATTTTTTCATAAATATATATATTGCAGTTGCCTGCCCGTGTGTGAGAGGCTGCAGGCTCAGAGACAGTACTGTGTGCACACCATTCATACAGGGTGTCACAGACAGTACCTTGCAGATAAAAAAAAAGTCAATTTATTATTTATCTGTGATATAATCGCAGTCGCAAGCCAGTGAGTGTCTGGCCCACAGACTGTACTGTGTGCACACCATTCATACAGGGTATCACAGACAATACCTTGCAGATAAAAAAAATTCAATTGATTATTTATCTGTGATATGTCTGGCCCACAGACTGTACTGTGCCCACTGGCCAGACCACCACTCATACCGTTACAGTGTGTCACTCACAATACCTTGCAGATAAAAAAAGTCAAATAATTTTTTTACTGTGATATAATCGCAGTTGCAAGCCAGTGTGTGTCAGGCCCACACAGACTGTACTGTGCCCACTGCCCACCACTTACCACAGTACCTTGCACGCATAGTACCACTCAGAGGCGTACATAGGAATCACTGGGCCCCATAGCAAAAATCTGAATTGGGCCCCTTAACCCCGCCCACTACCCACCATGGCCCCTCCCACTTCCTGACTTTGCTCCTCCCATGCCACACCCCCATTAAACAAATTTATACATGACCTACAGAAACTGTTAGGGGTTTCCTGGGGGTGACCTGTCACATGGGATATCTGCTGCAGCCTGCAGGTCTCCTTATTTGGGGTGCCATGTTAGGCTACTTTCACACTTGCGTTCGGGTCTCCGCTTGTGAGCTCCGTTTGAAGGTTCTCACAAGCGGCACCGAACGGATCCGTCCAGCCCTAATGCATTCTGAGTGGATGCGGATCCGCTCAGAATGCATCAGTCTGGCTCCATCTGTCCTCCGCTCCACTCAGCAGGCGGACACCTGAACGCTGCTTGCAGCAGTCGGGTGTCTGCCTGGCCGTGCGGAGGCAAACGGATCCGTCCAGAGTTACAATGTAAGTCAATGGGGACGGATCCGTTTGAAGTTGACACAGTATGGCTCAATTTTCAAACGGATCCGTCCCCCATTGACTTTCAATGTAAAGTCAAAACGGATCATGAACAAAAAAAAAATATGTTTTTTTTTTTTGTTCATGTTAATGCAAACGGATCCGTTCTGAACGGATCTAAGCGTTTGCATTATAGGTGCGGATCCGTCTGTGCAGACACCAGACGGATCCGCTCTGAACGCAAGTGTGAAAGTAGCCTTAAAGGGAATCTGTCACTAGCAATTTACCCCCAATTTTTTTTTCGTGAATCCATGTTTAACAGAGTACCTGTTTTCCATCTGTCTTGTTCTTTTGATTGCGAGTCTTGTAATTTCTTCAAAAAATCGATTCTTATGATATGCAAATGAAGCTGTAAGGAGCCCAGAGGGGCGTTATTCTTTCTCCACTGTGCCCAGGAACGCCCCTCTGAAGTGCCGTGCCCGCCTAAGTTTGAAAACTAATAACGCCTCCAAGTTCATCTAAATCGCCTCCCAGAGGCACGGCTAAGTGCTCAACACCCCCCCTCCTCAGCGCCGCGCTCTGCGGCAAACGCCCCGATCCTCCTCTCGCCGGCATCCCAAATCCCGCGCAGGCGCAGTGCCGTCAGTCATCTTATCATAGCGCAGGCAATCGCCGGCACTGCGCCTGCGCGGGATTTGGGATGCCAGCGAGAGGAGGATCAGATTTGGGAGGCGATTTAGATGAACTTGGAGGCGTTATTAGTTTTCAAATTTAGCCGGGCACGGCACTTCAGAGGGGCGTTCCTGGGCACCGTGGAGAAAGAATAACGCCCCTCTGGGCTCCTTACAGCGTCATTTACATATCATAAGAATCGACAGATGGAAAAAAGGTACTCATGGATCCATGTTTAATAAAGTACCTTTTTTCCATCTGTGTTCTTCTTTTCCATGTCAGTCTTGTCCTTTCTTCTAAAAATCGATTCTTAGGATAAGCAAATGACGCTGTAAGGACTGGAGCCCAGAGGGGCGGTTTTCTTTCTCCACGGTGCCCCTCTGAAGTGCCGTGCCCGCCTAAATATGAAAACTACTAACGCCTCCATGTTTAGCTGAATCGCCTCCCAGAGGCGCGGCTAAGTCCTCAACACCCGCCCCCCTCCTCAGCGCTGCGCTCTGAAACACCCGATCCTCCTCTCGTCGGCGTCCCAAATCCCGCGCAGGCGCAGTGCCGGCGATTGCCTGCGCTCTGATAATACGGCTGAGGGCAACAGCTTCAACATCGTCACTGGGCTCGGCGCATGCCCAGTGACGATGTTGAAGCTGTTGCCCTCAGCCGTATTATCAGAGCGCAGGCGCAGGCAATCGCCGGCACTGCGCCTGCGCGGGATTTGGGACGCCGACGAGAGGAGGATCGGGTGTTTGCAGACCGCGGCGCTGAGGAGGGGGGCGGGTGTCTAGGGCCTTAGCCGCGCCTCTGGGAGGCGATTCAGCTAAACATGGGGGGGGGGCCCTGGGGAGAAAAGCAGCCGCATAGCCGGCTACAGGTCATGAGTGGGCAGGGCCTTATCTGCGCTACGGGCCCCCCAGTGCCGCGGGCCCCATAGCAGTGGCGTGGTCTGCCTCTATGGGCGGTACGCCACTGGTACCACTTATCAAAAAAAGAATGACAGGCAGAGGCAGGCCTCCCGGCAGTTCCGTCGTGGTTGTCGTGCTGTGATTTCCACTGGCCCTGGAATAATGCCCAGTGTTCAGAGGCCACGTACCCTGAACCGGAGACTAGTTGGAAGCAGAGGGAGGTCATCAGAAGGAGCTAGTGGCACAGTCAGACAGCATGTATCGGCACCCGGGGTCAGCCAGACAGCACGCCAATGAACGCATGCTGTTGCCACCACCAGAATTCCATCATTGCAAAGCTCAGCAGTGTGGCATTTTTTTTGTGTGTCTGCCTCTGATAAAAGCAATGCCATTTGCCACCTGTGCCTAAAAGAAACTGAGTCGTGGGGAGTCCAACACCCACCTCGGTACAACTGCTTTGCGAAGGCACATGATCTCACATCACAAACGCCAATGGGATCAACACATGAGTACAAGCAGCACACAAACTCAAAGTCACCATCCTCCTCCTGGTCCAGCATCTTCAGCCACCTCAACCACTGCTGTCCTCCTTGCCCCCTCTCAACCACCCTGCCACTCCGCCTCTCACCTTCAGCAGTTCCATCTCATCTGCCCACAGTCAGGTGTCTGTCAAGGAAATGTTTGAGCGTAAGAAGCCAATGCCACAGAGTCACCCCCTTTCCCAGCATCTGACAGCTGGCTTGATGGAACTCTTAGCCAGCCAGCTTTTACCATACCAGCTGGTGGAGTCTGAGGCCTTCAAAAAATTTGTCGCTATTGGGACACCACAGTGGAAGGTACCCGTACGATTTTTTTTTTCAAAAAAGGCAATCCCAAACCTCTACTCAGTTATTGAAAAGGAAGTCATGGCATCTCTGGCATACAGTGTTGGGGCAAGGGTCCATCTGACCACTGATACCTGGTCTGCAAAGCACGGTCAGGGCAGGTATATCACGTACACTGTGCATTGGGTCAACCTGCTGACGGCTGCCAAGCATGGAATGCGTGGCTCTGCAGCGGAGTTGGTGACACCAACACGACTTGCAGGCAGGCCTACTGCCACCTCCTCTACTCCATCCTCTTCGATAACCTCCTCGGCTGAGTCCTCTTCTTCTGCGGCGTCTGGCTGCACATCAACTGAATCCCCCTAGCTCCCCAGGGGCTGTTCCACATCCCGGATACGACAGTGTCATGCTGTCCTTGGGTTGACTTGCCTGAAAGCAGAGAGCCACACCGGACCAGCACTCCTGTCCGCCTTGAACGCACAGGTGGATCAGTGGCTGACCCCGCACCAACTGGAGATCGGCAAAGTGGTGTGTGACAATGGAAGCAATTTATTGAATTTGGGCAAGTTGTCACATGTGCCGTGCATGGCACATGTGTTGAATCTCATCGTACAACGCTTTGTGTCTAAGTACCCAGGCTTACAGGACGTCCTCAAGCAGGCCAGGAAGGTGAGGTGTGTGGCCATTTCAGGCGTTCCTACATGGCCATGGCGCACTTTTCAGACATTCAGCACCGAAACAACATGCCAGTGAGGCGCTTGATTTGCGACAGCCCGACACGTTGGAATTCAACACTTCTAATGTTCGACCGCCTGCTCCAACAAGAAAAAGCCGTCAACGAGTATTTGTATGACCGGGGTGCTAGGACAGCCTCTGCCAAGCTGGGAATTTTTTTGCCACGTTACTGGACGCTCATGCGCAATGCCTGTAGGCTCATGCGTCCTTTTGAGGAGGTGACAAAGCTAGTCAATCGCACCGAAGGCACCATCAGCGACCTCATCCCATTCTTTTTCTTCCTGGAGCGTGCCCTGCGAAGAGTGCTGGATCAGGCAGTAGATGAGCGTGAAGAGGAAGAGTTGTGGTCACCATCACCACCAGAAACAGCCTTGTCATCATCGCTTGCCGGACCTGCGGCAACGCTGCAAGAGGAGTATGAGGAAGAGGAGTCAGAGGAGGAATGTGGCTTTGAGGAGGAGGAAGACCAACCACAGCAGGCATCCCAGGGTGCTCGTTGTTGTAACCTATCTGGGACCCGTGGTGTACGTGGCTGGGGGGAAGAACAGACCGTCAATGACATCAGTGAGGACGAGGAACGGGAAATGAGTAGCTCGGCATCGTACCTTGTGCAAAAGGGGTCTTTCATGCTGTCATGTCTGTTGAGGGACCCTCGTATAAAAAGGATGAAGGAGAACGACCTGTACTGGGTGGCCACACTACTAGACTCCCAGTATAAGCAGAAAGTGGCAGTAATGTTACCAAATTACCGAAAGTCAGAAAGGATGCAGCAGTTCAAAACCAAACTAAAAAAATATGCTTTACACAGCTTATAAGGGGGATGTCAAAGCACAACGGGAATCTAACTGGGGAAGAGGTGAAAGTAATCCTCCTCCTACCACGACCACGGCGGCAAGGACAGGACACTTTACAGATGTGCTGTTAATGGAGGACATGCAGAGCTTTTTCAGTCCTACACATCGCCACAGCCCTTCGGGATCCAGCCTTAGAGAACGACTCGACCGACAGGTAGCAGACTACCTCACCTTAACTGCAGATATCGACACTCTGAGGAGCGATGAACCCCTTGACTACTGGGTGTGCAGGCTTGACCTGTGGCCTGAGCTATCCCAGTTTGTGATAGAACTTCTGGCCTGCCCCGCTTCAAGTGTCCTGTCAGAAAGGACCTTCAGTGCAGCAGGAGGCATTGTCAGTTTTTTTTAGAAAAAAAAAGCACAAGGGCGCCATTTGCCAGGAGAGGGACCCTGCAACAACACTGCTCCGACTCCCACTTCTGACGTGTCAACCTTCACAATGAAAGGTTGGGACACATCAGGTTGCACCTTAATGGGAGCAGAACCAAAACATTCCTTGCAGAAAGAGCATGTAATGCCTCTTCAGACCAGACTGAAAAGTCCACACCTTTCTTGGTCATATCAGTCAAAAGCTTGACAAAAGTGGAATAATTCAGGATACATTTTCTTTGGTAATTAGTAAATCCCAAAGACTGCATCATCGCTTTCTGATTCTCAAGTCGATCCCAGTCTAATACCGCATGGAGCTTTTCGGGATCCATACAAAAACCTGAGAAAGAAAGCAAGCAACCTAGGAACTGCAGCTCCTGAACAGCAAACACACATTTTTCCAACTTAGAATACAACTTATTCTCCCGGAGGATCAATACTTGTCTTAAATGATCCTAAAGAGTCTCCATATCGGGCAAGTAAATTAGTATGTCATCAAGGTAAGTAACAACAAACCTCCCCACGAAATGATAAAAAATGTCATAGATGAAGTGCTGAAAGACCGCCGGAGCATCAGTCAAACCAAAGGACATGACTAAGTTCTCAAAGTGACCCTCAGGGATATTAAAAGCCATCTTCCATTCATCTCCCTCCCGGATTCTTATCAGATTATAAGCCCCTCCTTAATCCATCTTTGAAAACATCTTGGTTCCAACAATCTGATTGAATAAATCAGAAATCTAAATACGGTCTAAGGGACCCAAATTTTTTATTTTACAAAACAGAAGCCGGCAGCCACAGGTGAGTTAAATGGTCTAATATGTCCTTTTGCCAAACACTCGGTAATATACAGTACTTACGCATAGCTAGTCTTTCGGGTTGAGAAAGATTATATAACCTAGACTTTGGCAATTTAGCTAACTCCTGATCTCCACCCTCAAAGAATACGTTTGAAAAATCTGAAAGAAACGGGGGTAACACCTTAGTGGATACCACAGAAAGTGATGCGCCAAGACAGTTGTCCATACAGAAATCACTCTAATTACTGATCTGTCTTGCTTGCCAATCTATGGTAGGATTATGTCTGATCAACCATGGTAAATCCAGCACTAAAAGAGCAGGCAATCCCTTCAGCACAATTCAAGAAATTGATGCAACGTGAGAATCACCCACCTTTAAATGAATATCCTACACCATATGAGTCAGACACTTTTGTGAGAGAGGAGTGGAATCATTAGCAAACACAGATATCCCTTTGTTTAATGCTCTTGTTTTAAATCCATGACTCTGAACAAATTGATAATCAACAAGGCTAACCCCTGCACCACTGTCAACAAATACTTCTAATTCAATATTTTCGGTGTCTAGCGCCACCATGGCAGGCAGGAGAAATCTGGCACTACAGGTAAAAGACAAAAATACCTTCTCTGACTCCCCATCCACGCTACCAAGAGTAAGAGAACTAGATCTATTAGTTAGAACCTTTTTTTTTTTCTTTTTCACCTTGAGGTTTAATATAAGCACAGACATTAATAAAATGTCCTTCTTTTCCATAGAAGAAACAAAGTCTTCTCTGAACCCTGACATTCCCATTACCAGGGCCTGAAGAGACCTGTCCCAACTGCATCGGCTCATCACCAGACACTAGCTTAAGTGACTCAGTACCCCTAGGGAGAGAAGAGATTGTTTCCCCATATGATAGTGAGAGAGGGGGACCTTGCATCTCTCTCAGGTGTCTATCAATCTGTATGGCAAGTGACAGTCACCTCCAAAGAATCAGGGTTTCTATGGAATGCAAGAGCGTCTTTTAGTCTCTCAGACAGCCCCTGACAGAACTGACTACGGAGTGCTGGGTCATTCCACTCCAAATCAGTCGCCCATCTCCTAAATTCAGAACAATATGACTCTGCAGAATGTTCTCCCTGACTCAAGCTACGCAGCTTAGATTCAGACAGAGAAACCCGGTCTGGGTCATCATAAATAAGTTCTAGGGCTCTGAAAAGTTCATCCACCGATCGGAACGATTGGGAACCGATTGGTAGAGAAAAGGCCCAGGACTGAGCATCACCTTTCAGCAGAGAAATAATTGTCACCACCAGACATCTGAGAAGCTCTGACAGATGCCTTTCAGAACCTCCTCCTTGAGCTTCCTTTGTTTTGCTTTCAGTTCCTCATCTCGTTAGCCTCTCTCAGCTGTCATGTAGTTGTACTGATTGCATCCCTTTAAATTCCTCCCCATAGTGCATTAGTGTGCGGTTTATAGTTCTTCCTGGAGTGTGTGTGCATGCTGATCCTACTTCCCGGTCTTCTACAAGATTAGTGTTGTGCATTCATTTGTGATTTTCTGTTTGCTGGATCCCAGGTGACCCTGACTCCCTCCGTATCTAGTGTAGGGAGCCGGTGGTCGTGTCCCCTCACTATTATAGGGTGTTCAGGTGTTATACAGTTGAGGTACGAGGATATGCAATCATCTACCATTGGGATTTTCGCATAGGCTGAGCAGTCAGGGAGAGTGCCAGGTCTGATGCAGGGGTCTCCCTTTTTGTTCCTTAGTTTTGGATCCAGTGAGTCGTATATTCATTTTGTGTTGTCTTGTTTCCTGTACACCTTCCGTGACATTATAAACCGCCAAAACAGTCTCAAGCATGGATCCGGTTTCACTTTTGACTGAACGCTTCCAGGGTCTTTCATTGGAGGTAGCTGATCTCCGTAAGACTCTTTCTCAGTTTCAAGTGACCGGTTCAGCTTGCGTTCATGGAGTTTTTTCTGAGCCTAAGATCTCGCTCCCGGATACGTTCTCCGGGGGTAGTGAGAATTTTGTGCGTTTTAGAGAGGCTTGCAAACTCCATTTTCGCCTTCTTCCCCATTCCTCTGGCGATGAGGAACGGAGGGTGGGGATCATTATATCGCTGCTCAGGGGTAACGCTCAGTCGTGGGCCTTTTCGCTGCCGGTGGCGGCACGGCCCCTCCGTTCAGTGGATGAATTCTTTTTAGCCCTGGGTCAGATATCTGATGATCCGGATCGTATTGCTTTGGCTGAGTCTAGACTATGTCTGTTATGCCAGGGTAAACAATCCGCAGAGATATACTGCTCAGAATTTCGGAGATGGGCAGCTGATACTGGTTGGAATGATGCTGCACTCCGAAGTCAATTTTGCCATGGTCTTTCAGAGGGATTGAAAGATGCATTTGCCTTTCATGAGAGGCCTACTTCCTTGGACTCTGCTATGTCTCGGGCCGTTCGTATTGACAGGTGTCTTAGAGAGAGAGGAGAGATCACTCCTTCCTGTCATACTCAATCCCAGGACAGTGCAGCGGTCTCTTTCTGTGTGCTGGGGTCTCAGTCGCTGTCAACCCCTTCTGAGCAGGAGCCCATGCAGCTGGGGTTGATTGCCTCTGACAATAGAAGATTCAGCCCGCATGGGAAGGTTTGTTTTTGTTGTGGAGGTATAAATCATTTGGCAAATGTTTGTCCCTCTAGGAGATTCAGGCAGTTTTTTGGGAGTAATAAAGAAACAAAAAGGAAAAAATCCTTTAAAAATGTTCCATCTGTTACCATTGGCAGGGTTGAGGCGGAAATTGAAGGTTTTCCGTTTGCTTGTAGTTCCTGTTTTGTCCTGCCTGCCAGGGTGGCGCTAGAGAGCAAGAACATTTTTTGAGAGATTTTTGTAGATAGTTCAGCAGCTGTCAATCTCATTGATAATCAATTTGCGATAACTCATGGTTTCCAGGTATGCACTTTGGGAAAGGATATTCCTGTTTTTGCTATTGATTCCGCTCCACTTTCTCAGAAATCATTAAAGGGCATAGTTCACAATATCCGTTTAATTGTGAGTGATGCTCATGTTGAGGATGTGTCATGTTTCGTCCTTAGCGGATTGCCTACTCCTCTAGTGTTGGGGCTACCCTGGCTCACTAAACATAACCCCACCATTGATTGGCAAGCGAGGCAAATAAATGGTTGGAGTGACTTTTGCAGAGAGAATTGCCTCACCACATCTGTTTCTGAGGTTTCTACTAAGACTGTACCATCCTTTCTCTCTGAATTTTCGGATGTCTTCTCTGAGAGTGGAGTTCAGGATTTGCCCCCACACAGGGAGTACGATTGCCCTATTAATCTCATCCCAGGCGCCAAGCTGCCTAAATCTCGTTTATACAATCTCTCCCAACCTGAAAGGGTCGCTATGCGTGCTTATATCTCTGAGAGTCTGAGAAAAGGACACATACGACCCTCAAAGTCATCTGTTGCCGCTGTTTTTTTCTTTGTTAACAAAAAAGATGGTTCTTTAAGACCTTGTCTGGATTTCAGGGAGCTGAACAGTATCACAATTCGTGACCCTTATCCGCTTCCTCTCATCCCGGACCTGTTTAACCAGATTGTTGGGGCTAAAGTTTTTTCCAAATTAGATCTAAGAGGGGCATACAACCTGGTCAGGGTCAGAGAAGGAGACGAATGGAAGACGGCCTTCAATACCCCTGAGGGCCATTTTGAGAATTTGGTTATGCCTTTTGGTTTGATGAATGCTCCAGCCGTTTTTCAGCATTTTGTGAACAGCATTTTTTATCATTTAATGGGGAAATTTGTATTAGTGTATTTGGATGACATTTTAATTTTTTCTCCTGATTTCAAAACTCATAAGGAACACTTACGTCAGGTCTTGCTCATCCTGCGGGGGAATAAATTGTACGCGAAACTGGAAAAATGTGTGTTTGCGGTTCCAGAAATTCAATTTCCGGGGTTTCTTCTCTCCGCTTCTGGTTTTCGCATGGACCCTGAGAAGGTCCGCGCTGTGCTTGAGTGGGAGCTTCCTGAGAATCAGAAGGCGCTGATGCGTTTTTTGGGCTTTGCCAATTATTACAGGAAGTTTATTTAGAATTATTCCTCTGTTGTTAAACCACTCACTGATATGACCAGAAAGGGGGTACAATTTTCTTCCTGGTCGGTAGAGGCGCGTAAGGCCTTTTCTAATATCAAGGAGAGTTTTGCTTCCGCTCCCATCTTGGTACAACCTGATATTTCTCTACCCTTCATAGTTGAGGTTGATGCTTCTGAGGTGGGTGTGGGTGCGGTATTGTCTCAGGGTTCCTCTCCTGCCAAATGGCGACCGTGTGCTTTTTTCTCGAAGAAACTCTCCTCCGCAGAGAGAAATTACGATGTGGGAGATAGGGAGTTGTTGGCCATCAATTTGGCTTTTGAGGAATGGCGCCATATATTAGAGGGAGCCAGACACCCTATTACTGTGTTTACTGACCATAAAAATCTGGCCTACTTGGAGTCAGCCAAGCGTCTGAACCCGAGACAGGTCAGATGGTCTTTGTTCTTTTCAAGGTTTAATTTTGTTGTCACGTTCCACCCTGGGGTTAAGAATGTGAAGGCAGATGCCCTGTCGCATTGTTTTCCGGGAGGTGGGAATTTTGAAGACCCGGGTCCCATTTTGGCTGAAGGTGTGGTGGTCTCTGCTCTTTATCCTGAATTGGAGGCAGAGGTGCAGGTAGCCCAGTCAGAGGCTCCTGATCTTTGTCCTCCTGGGAGGTTGTTTGTGCCTCTCACTTTAAGACACAAGATTTTTAAGGAACACCACGATACGGTCCTTGCTGGGCACCCGGGGGCAAGAGCCACAGTGGATCTCATCGCTCGGAGATTCTAGTGGCCTGCGCTTCGTAAGTCGGTTGAGGGTATTGTGGCAGCCTGCGAGACCTGCGCTCGTGCCAAAGTCCCTCATTCACGGCCATCAGGTCCTCTCCTTCCCTTACCCATTCCTTCCCGTCCTTGGACACATCTGTCCATGGACTTCATAACGGACCTGCCTCGTTCCTGGGGGAAGACTGTGATTCTGGTGGTGGTGGATCGTTTTAGCAAAATGGTGCATTTTATCCCTTTTCCTGGCTTGCCCAATGCTAAGACGCTGGCGCAGGCATTTATTGATCACATTGTCAAATTGCATGGTATTCCTTCAGACATAGTCTCTGATAGGGGCACACAGTTTGTTTCCAGATTCTGGAAGGCTTTCTGTTCTCGCTTGGGGGTTCGGTTGTCATTCTCTTCTGCTTTCCACCCGCAGTCGAATGGCCAGACAGAGCGCGTCAATCAGAATCTGGAGACATATCTGCGCTGTTTTGTGGCGGAGAATCAGGAGGATTGGTGTTCTTTTTTGTCCCTTGCTGAGTTTGCTTTAAATAACCGTTGTCAGGAGTCCTCTGATAAGTCACCATTTTTTGGTGCATATGGGTTTCATCCGCAGTTTGGGACATTCTCGGGAGAGGGGTCTTCTGGTTTACCTGATAAGGACAGATTCCCCTCGTCTTTGTCATATATTTGGCAAAAGATTCAGGATAATCTAAAGAGCATGAGTGAGAGATATAAGCGTGTGGCGGATAAGAAACGTGTGCCTGGTCCGGACCTGAATGTTGGTGATCTGGTGTGGTTGTCTACTAAGAATATCAAATTGAAGGTTCCCTCCTGGAAGTTGGGTCCTAAGTTTATTGGGCCTTACAAAATCTTGTCTGTCATCAATCCTGTTGCCTACCGTCTTGATCTTCCTCAGACTTGGAAGATCCATAATGTTTTTCATAAGTCCTTATTAAAACCTTATGTCCAACCCATTGTACCCTCGTCTTTGCCTCCTCCTCCGATTATGGTTGATGGTAATCTTGAATTTAAGGTCTCTAGGATTGTGGATTCTCGTGTTGTCCGCGGTTCTCTCCAGTACCTCGTTCATTGGGAGGGTTATGGTCCTGAGGAGAGGATGTGGGTCCCAGTGACGGACATTAAGGCCACTCGTCTCATCAGGGCTTTCCATAGGTCTCATCCTGAGAAGGTGGGCTCTGAGTGTCCGGAGTCCACTCGTAGAAGGAGGGGTACTGTCACCACCAGACATCTGAGAAGCTCTGACAGATGCCTTTCAGAACCTCCTCCTTGAGCTTCCTTTGTTTTGCTTTCAGTTCCTCATCTCGTTAGCCTCTCTTAGCTGTCATGTAGTTGTACTGATTGAATCCCTTTAAATTCCTCCCCATAGTGCATTAGTGTGCGGTTTATAGTTCTTCCTGGAGTGTGTGTGCATGCTGATCCTACTTCCCGGTCTTCTACAAGATAAGTGTTGTGCATTCTTTTGTGATTTTCTGTTTGCTGGATCCCAGGTGACCCTGACTCCCTCCGTATCTAGTGTAGGGAGCCGGTGGTCGTGTCCCCTCACTATTATAGGGTGTTCAGGTGTTATACAGTCGAGGTACGAGGATATGCGATCATCTACCATTGGGATTTTCGCATAGGCTGAGCAGTCAGGGAGAGTGCCAGGTCTGATGCAGGGGTCTCCCTTTTTGTTCCTTAGTTTTGGTTCCAGTGAGTCGTATATTCATTTTGTGCTGTCTTGTTTCCTGTACACCTTCCGTGACATTATAAACCGCCAAAACCGTCTCAAGCATGGATCCGGTTTCACTTTTGACTGAACGCTTCCAGGGTCTTTCATTGGAGGTAGCTGATCTCCGTAAGACTTTTTCTCAGTTTCAAGTGACCGGTTCAGCTTGCGTTCATGGAGTTTTTTCTGAGCCTAAGATCTCGCTCCCGGATACGTTCTCCGGGGGTAGTGAGAATTTTGTGCGTTTTTAGAGAGGCTTGCAAACTCCATTTTCGCCTTCTTCCCCATTCCTCTGGCAATGAGGAACGGAGGGTGGGGATCATTATATCGCTGCTCAGGGGTAACGCTCAGTCGCTGCCGGTGGGGGCACGGCCCCTCCATTCAGTGGATGAATTCTTTTTAGCTCTGGGTCAGATATATGATGATCCGGATCGTATTGCTTTGGCTGAGTCTAGACTACGTCTGTTATGCCAGGGTAAACAATCCGCAGAGATATACTGCTCAGAATTTCGGAGATGGGCAGCTGATACTGGTTGGAATGATGCTGCACTTCGAAGTCAATTTTGCCATGGTCTTTCAGAGGGATTGAAAGATACTTCCTTGGACTCTGCTATGTCTCGGATTTTCGCATAGGCTGAGCAGTCAGGGAGAGTGCCAGGTCTGATGCAGGGTTCTCCCGTTTTGTTCCTTAGTTTTGGATCCAGTGAGTCGTATATTCATTTTGTGTTGTCTTGTTTCCTGTACACCTTCCGTGACAATAATAATCCCCACTCTTTGATTCTCGTCCCCAGAGGAGATCAGACGCAGACAAAAATACAATTTACCAGATTCTCTGAAACAAACAAAATTATCACTTCCCCCAGAAAACCTTTTTGGGAGGGCTACCTTAGGTTCAAGGCTGACCTGGTTCCCACTGGCTGAACCAGACGCCTGAAAATCTTGAAACTGTGCAACAGAATGATGGAGGTCAGCTACTTCCAAAGAAAATCCCTGAATGTGATCTACTAGTGCATTAACAGCATCCATATCTGCACAGTGCAAGGAAAATAATGATGGCAAGGGCGGTAAGTAGGGAAAGAAAAAACACCAAATAAACAAACTGCAACAGTAAAACAGACTAGGCCCCAAGGCTAGTAAGGAGGGGGATGGTAACCTTCTAGTTATCCCTGAGCCTCTCCCTGACTACTGACAGTATGAGCAAATCCTAATGGTGGAAGAGCTCATACACCGGAACCTAAGACCTGCTGAAACTGTCCCAAACCCAAAATTAGGGAGCGGGGATGAGACTGCCAGGACCTTCCACCATGAAGGGACCAGCGTCTCCCTGATACTTAGACACAACACACACACAAAGTAGAAACAGGAGGACTTAGTTTGAGATGAGTAAGAAGCAAGAGAACCTCTAACAACTAGCTTAGAACTCCAGAAGGAAATACCATCCGGTTCAGGTTGGTTTTGTGAAGTTCGGCCGATCCTGGCGAACCTGAACATCCAAGTGTATGCTCAACTCTATTTACTATCCTTTAATTAATTATATATATTTTTTTAAATCTTACTAGAGGACATCGCTATGCAATTGTTTGATCACTCTAAGTTGTAATGCACCCGCCATAGTTGGGGTGCATATGGAGCCAGAGGGAGGTATTTTGTTCTGTCTAACTGCAAGATTTAACATTCTCAATTGATGGTGGGATCTAGGGAATTACACAACTGGTATTGGAGTTTACTCTTGTAACGGTCACGTCCACACACACACACAGGGGGAAGGATAGTGACCACTGCGCTCCACTCTCACCCCTGGCCCTGCCTACTTGCCTCACGAGTCCTGATGACAGGGGACAACTGGACGACAGTCCCTTACTTAGGATATGTGCAGGGAAGACAGACAGGACAAAATACGGAACGTGAATGGACCGGGTCAGAACCAAGAGAGCTACGCAGTACAAAGGGTTAAGCAAAGAATGGTCAGGAGAAGCCGGGGTCAAATACCAGGAGAGTAGAGTACCAAAGGAGTCCGCAAAGAGTAGTCAGGTGGGAGCCGAGGTCACAATACCAGGATGGATGCGCAGTACAGGAGGAGCAGGCAAAGGATCATCAGGGAACAGGATCAGGTGAGTATTCAGTAGTCCAACAAATAGCCAGGAATCTAGAATTAGAATTAACAGGCAACCAGACCTAGAAGCAGGGAGCCTCCCAGCTAGCAAAGCTGCCTTGGGAACGAGGCCAAACACAGATCCTCGCTCCTGAAGCTAAGCAGCAGGTCTGCGGCTGATGGGAGACCGAGTGCGCCTTTGGCGCCCCGTGACAACTCTAATCCTGACTATTGCAGTGGGAGCACAGCTGTCAGCCAGTGCAGGTCTCCTAGTGCAATCATGCGGGCACAGCTCCTGTTCTTTCATGATCAACAAGATGTAAAAGTATGGAGGCCCCCCACTTCTACCAATCGGCTCTTCTGTGTAGTTCAATCTACAGAAGTCAATACTAGTGTTGATTGAGCACCATAGTGCTCGGGGGCTCGGGCTGAACACATCGGTATGTTCGGGTGTTTGACCGAGCACCCGAGTATAATGGAAGTCAATGGGAGAACCCGAGCATTAAACCAGAAACCCCCTGCTCTGAAGAGGAGAGGGTGCCTGGTTCATAGAAAATTGTCAGAAATTGATGAAAACACCACCAAAATGGTTCGGGAATAGCATGGGGAGGATGTATGGATGCATCTTGGACTCCCAGGTCGCTGTTGGGAACGATGTTGTCTGATTAGTATGCCACTTTTACAGATTGACAATAATACGCACAAAACCGAAGATAAAATCGATTTTAGAGAAAACATTGTTAGAAAACATTCTTTACTGTATAAGCTCAAGCTCAGTCAAAAATGTTGTTGATTTTTGTAACTGGAGCCATGATTAAGAGGGACTGCCGGTGGCATCCGTATTGCGTCGGTAGAGGTTAAATATGTGGACCGGCGCAAGACGAACCACAGTGAAAGAATTTGCCAAGATTGTTTTAATTAATCAACAATGAAAGTCGGAGGTTCAAAGATGATCCAACAGGTGATCCGGCGGCGTTATTCCCATGACCCGCCGAGCAGCTTCCGGGAAACCAAAGTCTTTGGGTTTCAGGGGAGTATGGTTGCAAAGCTGAAACTTAAACTAATTGAGAGAAGGGTACCACCAGGAGTGGAGCCTGTGGCTTAATTTGACTCAACACGGCAAACATCACCCGGACATGGAAACAATTGAAAGATTAATAGCTCTTTCTCGATTCTGTGGGTCGTAGTGAATGGCCATTCTGAGTTTGTGGAGCGATTTGTCTGGTTAATTCCGATAACCAACGAGACCCCTCCATGCTAAATAGTTGCGTGACCTCCGCCGGGGAGGATTGTGTTGACCAGACTCTTATGGGTGCCTGCTGCTTAGCTGACCATCTAAACAATTATGGTTGAGGGCCAGTAGGTGAGCTGACCTTCGCAAACATTATGGGCCATGGCCTGCTGCCGCTTTGTTGACTCTAGATAGCTTCAGCCTGATTGCACGTGCCAGTGACGTCGATGATCCATTTGGATCTCTGCCCTATCAATTTTCGATGTTCTTTTATGCGCCTAACATGGTGAACACAGGTAACAGGGAATCAGTGTTCGATTCTGGAGAGGGAGCCTGAGAAACGGCTACCACATCCAAGGAAGGCAAGCGGGGTGGGGCCCAAATTACCCACTCCCGACTGTCAGAAGAGAACGCCGTCTATTGAAAAATTAACTTTTATGACGCAGAAAAATTTCAGAAGCGCACACGTTATACAGCAGATGTGGGCCTGATCAGGTCACTGTCAGAAGAGGACACCGTCTATTGAAAAATAAAATTTTAAGTCCCAGAAATTTTTGGGAAGCGCACACGTTGCACAGTAGATGTTGGCCTAGTCAGGTCACTGTCAAAAGATGATACCGTCTATTGAAAAATGTAGTTTTATATCACAGAAACATTTTTAAGTGCACACGTTACACAGCAGATGTGGGCCTGGTCAGGTCACTGTCAGAAGAAGACACAGTCTATTGAATAATTAAATTTTATGTCACAGAAAAACTTTAAAAGTGCACAGGTTACACAGCAGATGTGGCCCTGGTAAGGTCACTGTCAGAAGCGGACACCATCTACGGAAAAAGTGCACTGGATGTCACTGATATTTTAGGCATGCACACACTTTAAACAGGAGATGTGGCGCGGATAATTTAACTGTCCGCAGGGGAAACCGTCTACGGAAAAAGTGCACTGGATGTCACTGATATTTTAGGTAGTTTCAAATCTGTGTGACCACAGCACTATTTCTAAACCTGGCAAAACTGGGTGCATATCCAGGTTTTGTTCTTAGGTCCACCTGAAGAACTGTATATGTCATATAAATTTAGACAGCACTCCAACGATAATTATGAAGCTCATTGAATTTTTATTTCATTTAATTTCAGCCGGGCACAGTGCTACACAAGCAGCAACGTTTCAGGCTAACATAAGCCCTTCATCAGGCAATAACGTGACCACATGTAGGACGGCTGCGTCCTACATGTGGTCACATTATTGACTGATGAAGGGCTTATGTTAGCCCGAAACGTTGCTGCTTGTGTACCACTGTGCCCGGCTGAAATTAAATAAAATAAAAATTCAATGAACATCATAATTATTGTTGGAGTGCTGTCTAAATTTATATGACTGATATTTTAGGGATGCACACACTTTAAACAGGAGATGTGGCGCGGATAATTTAACTGTCTGCAGCGGACACCGTCTACGGAAAAAGTGCACTGGATGTCAATGATATTTTAGGGATGCGTGCACTTTAAACAGGAGATTTTGCGCATATAATTTAACTGTTCGCAGCGGACACCGTCTACAGAGAAAGTGCACTGGATGTCACTGATATTTTAGGGATGTGCGAACTTTAAACAGGAGATGTTGAGCATATAGTTTAACTGTCCGCAGAGGACACAGTCTAGGGAAAAAGTGCACTGGATATCCCTGATATTTTTGGGATGCGCACACTTTAAACAGGAGATGTGGCACGGATAATTTAACTGTCCACAGCGGCCTATTACACGGTATTTTGCACAGGATGTGCTAAAAATCTATATTGTTGCTGTCACACACAATCTCTGAAAAGTTTTTTGTATAAAAATCTTACTATTACACCCCCTACACTGTCTGTCCCTTCCTATGCACAGCTCTTCTTAACACTGAGCAATTTAGCACAGGTTGTGCTACAAACATATATTGCTGCTGTCACACACAATAGTCCTTACAAGGAATTTTGGGTCTCTGAAACGCTTTTGTACATAAATAGTATTCAATTACACCCCCTACACTTTCTGTCTCTTCCTAAGCTCAGCTCTCCCTGACTTTGAATGAGCCGAACATGAATCATCAGGTGCTATACAGCACCCGATGAAGCGTTCTGGCCAGCCAATCACTGTAATGCCTGTACCCAATATGGCTACTGGCATTACAGTGAGAGCAGTACTTACTTGCACATTTATTGGCTGCTTAGCAGCCCCAAAACGTGCGGGAAGTGGACTCGAGCATTGCGCTCGAGCACATACTGGTACTCTGCCGAGTACCACCATGTGCCGAGCATAGCGATGCTCGACGAACTGGTATTCGGCCGAACATGCTCACTGAACACTAGTCAACACCAGAGCTACAGAGCACCTTCAACATTGTACTGAAGGGAGCTCTCTGCTGCAGAGCTAATCTGAGTGACTTCAGTGGGAGCAGCTCTCTACAGAAAAGTGATGTCTACTACAATGTTGTTGGTGCAATGTAGTTCCGCTGACAACTTCCAGCAATGGAGCTACACAGGACAAATGCTAGAACTGGTATTATTCAGGATACCATATAAGATATACCTACATTATACATCACAATGCTTAGGTTATTATCCAGTAGGCCAGTAGTCCATTATTTTGATGTAAAAAATACTAAATGGTGTTAATCTTTTCCCGATTGTAGTGCTCTTGGTAAGTGCATAGTTTGTTTAGATGGCAACTACAGCATTGAAGCTGGTAGGTAAGAATTTACCTTATTTTGGTAGAAGCTTTATATATTGAAGCAGCAAACTATTGCTTTGTTGACATTGCTGCTCAGCTTCAACTTCCAGCTGTCTGTATTTCTATAGGGCATATCCCATGTGGAGCTACTTAGAAAGTGATGAAAAAGCTGCTCTTTTTTTAAAATATTTCTTGCAACATTGTCTGAATACAGATACATGGTTTAGGTTTGTACAAACCGGATTCCAAAAAAGTTGGGACACTATACAAATTGTGAATAAAAACTGAATGCAATGATGTGGAGGTGCCAACTTCTAATATTTTATTCAGAATAGAACATAAATCACGGAACAAAAGTTTAAACAGAGAAAATGTACCATTTTAAGGGAAAAATATGTTGAATCAGAGTTTCATGGTGTCAACAAATCCCCCAAAAGTTGGGACAAAGCCATTTTCACCACTGTGTGGCATCTCCCCTTCTTCTTACATCACTCAACAGACGTCTGGGGACCGAGGAGACCAGTTTCTCAAGTTTAGAAATAGGAATGCTCTCCCATTCTTGTCTAATACAGGCCTCTAACTGTTCAATCGTCTTGGGCCTTCTTTGTTGCACCTTCCTCTTTATGATGCGCCAAATGTTCTCTATAGGTGAAAGAGCTGGACTGCAGACTGGCCATTTCAGTACCCGGATCCTTCTCCTACGCAGCCATGATGTTGTGATTGATGCAGAATGTGGTCTGGCATTATCTTGTTGAAAAATGCAGGGTCTTCCCTGAAAGAGATGACGCCTGGATGGGAGCATATGTTGTTCTAGAACCTGAATATATTTTTCTGCATTGATGGTGCCTTTCCAGACATGCAAGCTGCCCATGCCACACGCACTCATGCAACCCCATACCATCAGAGATGCAGGCTTCTGAACTGAGCGTTGATAACAACTTGGGTTGTCCTTGTCCTCTTTGGTCCGGATGACATGGCGTCCCAGATTTCCAAAAAGAACTTTGAATCGTGACTCGTCTGACCACAGAACAGTCTTCCATTTTGCCACACTCCAGTTTAAATGATCCCCGGCCCAGTGAAAACGCCTGAGCTTGTGGATCTTGCTTAGAAATGGCTTCTTCTTTGCACTGTAGAGTTTCAGCTGGCAACGGCGGATGGCACGGTGGATTGTGTTCACTGACAATGGTTTCTGGAAGTATTCCTGAGCCCATTCTATGATTTCCTTTACAGTAGCATTCCTGTTTGTGGTGCAGTGTCTTTTAAGGGCCCGGAGATCACGGGCATCCAGTATGGTTTTACGGCCTTGACCCTTACGCACAGAGATTGTTCCAGAATCTCTGAATCTTCGGATGATGTTATGCACAGTTGATGATGATAGATGCAAAGTCTTTGCAATTTTTCGCTGGGTAACACCTTTCTGATATTGCTCCACTATCTTTCTGCGCAACATTGTGGGAATTGGTGATCCTCTACCCATCTTGGCTTCTGAGAGACACTGCCACTCTGAGAAGCTCTTTTTATACCCAATCATGTTGCCAATTGACCTAATTAGTGTTAATTGGTCTTCCAGCTCTTCGTTATGCTCAAATTTACTTTTTCCAGCCTCTTATTGCTACTTGTCCCAACTTTTTGGGGATTTGTTGACACTGTGAAAATTTGAATCAACGTATTTTTCCTTTAAAATGATACATTTACTCGGATTAAACGTTTGATCTGTCATCTACGTTCTATTACAAATAAAATATTGACATTTGCCATCTCCACATCATTGCATTCAGTTTTTATTCACAATTTGTTTAGTGTCCCAACTTTTTTGGAATCTGATTTGTAAGTATTCTGCAGTAAAAGACTTGGACAACTTGGTTGAGTCCCACATTTAGTGGCAAACATTATATGTATGAGCAATTAGTGTCAACTTCCTTTAAGAAATATGCATCATTATATTGTAATTGGATTAGGCAGGCTTTTTAATTTGAAAAGTATTGCCATTCTGAAACATTTTAATAGACTCCTTATTTGATTTGTAGTATATTATATATGGGTATGCCAACCTATATGGACTTGTGAGACTTGTCTATAAATGTGAATGAAGAAACTTAGGTACTTAGATATCTACAAGTCCATATGCACACAACCAATGGAAAAACTAAGCTGTAAGAGGGACCAAGTACAGTCTATAAAAATAATACATGCTCTCCATATAACACAGGTCACAAAATAGCTCTTCTTCAGAACAGGTAAAAACACATATCTAGTTGTAGTTATGGGTAGCTACTGTACTTTGCAACTCAACATCCAACCATTAAGGAGCATCACTATGTGAGTATCAGCTAAGCCAAAAACACCCATCAGTAGTTAGCACTGCTCCAGAATTTTTGCTCCTCATTAGTAAAGAACAGACCTCTGGTCAATTGAATGTCATACCTTTAAATAAGCTCTTGTATGGTAGCCAGGAAGCATTGCTTGTAGGAATTACTACACCATATGAGTCACTGCAAGGAGACAAAGTACCTTTTAAAAGCTTTGTAGAGCCATCACATTACAGAGGGAATGAGCTGAGGTTGAGAAAATTAGATTATGGATTTTATTTCACAGGACTCAGTAGAACTTGTATTTTAATATTTTTAATCTCTTTCCTTGTCACTGTGATCTTATGAGTCCAGTAGGCGGTAAGAGTAGGACCACCCATTGGACTCAAGGTCGAAGTAAGCAGGAATTGAAATCCATAAAATACAAGTTATAATCAAACTTTTCCCACAAAATAATATATCAGTCGGCTCCTCTGCTCTGTGAACACGTTCCCCAAACATGTTCATCATGGCAGGTTCACTTTTAATAATTTAAATGGAAAATGAACACCACTGTAACTCTATGTTCTATATAGGTAAGGCATGGGAAGCAATTCTACATTGGAATACACATATGCAAAAATATAAAAAATCATTAAGAAACATTAAATGATAGCCTTTAAAATCCATTAATGCTTGAACAGTTTGTTGTTTTTTCTGTTTTGCCACTTTCAATATTTTGCTATGATTAACTGCATGTTACCATTGCATACAGATTTCTTAATATATGCTCTTGCCCTGGATACTGTGAAAGTATGGTGCCATTGTATCCATGCATCTAAGTATTTATATAATTATGCAGAGTTCTTTATATTCATTTCCCTTGGATATGTCACAGCATTAGAGAAGTTTTCTATAATATCCTAGAGCAATAGAAATGGCTTTGAATATAAAACCACTGCAGAAATGTAAGTGAAGAAGCCAGTTAGTTACTGTGAATGCGAAAAAAAAACCATAAACATATATTTAAAAAGTGTTATGCTGATGTAAACAATGAAAATCAGGCATCATATAGTACATGGCAATCTTCTTTTTTTTTTTCAAAGCTAGAACCAGCTTCGTACCTCCCATGGAACCACAGATCTCCCCATTTACTAGTCCAATTGTTCTGCTACATTTATTTCAGGCTGGCAGCTCAGAGGGCATGTTATTTTTAAGAAGGCGTGTCCTGTAACTTTCACAGTCTCTAACATTAGATATGGCTGGTGACAGCTGAAGATTTATACTGAGGGTGTGCGACCACCTCAGAGAGGTGGACAAGAGATAAAGAAAAATAAGAAAAACAGAAGGTGACTCTATACAGATACATTTTATTGAATGGCTCAGTGGCTACACTAAATTTTTTATTACATGCAGTTACAAAAGTATTCAGATCCAGGTGTTGGTTTGAAAAATGTAGAATACTTATCTTGGCACAAGCCAACCAATTGAGAGACAGAGCATCTCTGTAAACTATAATAATTAACATAAATACAGTGCTAAATTTACTTTTCACAAAAAGTGAACATACATTACAGCTATACACTAAAACCTCTGGTGTGATTTATCAAACTGGTGTAAAGTAGAACTGGCTTAGTTGCCCATAGCAGCCAATCAGATTCCACCTTTCATTTTCCAAAGGAGCCGTCAAAAATGAAAGGTGGAATCTGATTGGTTTCTATAGGCAACTAAGCCAGTTCAACTTTACACCAGTTTGATAAATGATCCTTCTTACCCTGTGAAAATGTGACTTGGAGTGTCTTCCAATGGGAAATTTAATTGAACAATGTGTAATAGAGGCACCGTCCCTTTAATTTTCTTCTGATAATACCTTCAACTTCTGCTTAAAGGGAACCTGTCATCGGGATTTGGGGTATAGAGCTGAGGACATGGGTTACTAGATGGCCGCTAGAACATCCACAATACCCAGTCCCCATAGCTCTCTGTGCTTTTATTGTGTATAAAAACCGATTCATATGAAAATTAACCTGAGATGAGTCCTGTACGTGAGATGAGTCAGGAACAGGACTCAACTCAGGTTAATTTGCATATGTATCAAATCGGAGCTATGGGGACTGGGTATTGCGGATCTGCTAGCGGCCATCTAGCAACCCATGTGCTCAGCTCTATACACAAAATCCCGGTGACATGTTCCCTTTAATCAAGAAAATAAATATATTCCAAGAGACATTACAGCGAGATAATTTTTTGGCGCTTGCCATAATTCATAATCACAGTGTTCATCTTTGCATTTCGGGTTATAACAAACCGAGAGAGAATTACAGCAATTTTCTTAGTAACTACAGTAGCCCCAAGGAGAGTTATGTGTGAGGCTAAAGTGAATACCTTTCACCTGAAATAGAATATCTTATAAAAAGCTAAGTGAAAGGAATCCCCAAGACAACTTAGTGCAAAACAGATGGTTATATGGTGATAAAAAGACCAAAAGGCTAAACTGTATATATATTTTTTGTATAAATCAACCGTTCCATCTGTTTACCTTGAAGTTAATTTTCTTGTTGGCTAGAATTTTGCCCTGGGAGAATTTAGGTCATGTACTGTTAATGTCTTTCATCGGTGAGCAAGCAGCTCTTCAGTTTACAGAGAAGGAAAGTGAGAAGTGACCATTTTAAATCAACATCAGTTACAGGAAGCCGGAGCAGAGTTTCATTCCAGTGTGTGCTAACTAAAATGAGGCATGCTGTGAGCAGCGGCTGTAAAGGAACAATTTACCTTTTTATATAATATTTATATACACACTACTAAATGTACCTATGGTTTATTGGTTTTAGGCCAGGAAAGCTCTGCCTAATAAAAGTAGGTCAAAACCATAAATGGTGGAGCAGTTGCGATGCAATGCCTGCTACCAGCAACAAGAAAGGTCAGAGTTACTTGGAAGGAAAGAATTCAATTAAAGTAGACCAGGGACAAACACCCAATAAATCTCTTTAGGTCTCTTCTTGTAAGGAGTCTATAAATTTGTAGCTTGCATGCACCAAAACAATAGATGCACAAAGCAGGATCTATGTAAGTTTAATAAAAGAGACTAGGGGGGTCATTTATTAAGACTGGCATTTTAGATGCCGGTCTTAATAACCCCTTGTGCTGGTGGTGGATAGCCAGAGTCATGAAGAAGCACCGGCCTCTCCATAACTTCTGAGCATCCACCACCAGTCTAAATGTAAGACAGCTTCCTTGCTGGCTTAAACTTTGACCATTTTCTACATCTAAAACAGGTGTATAAAATGATAAGCCAGCCCGTCCCCTTCCCCTCCCACGTCACATCCCCTTTTTTAGACCTGGCACGAGTGAGGAAAAGTCACAGATTGCGGAGCAAACAACCTTTGGGCAGCAAACTGCAACAGAGATACTCCAGAAAAATTGTGCATATCTGATCGTAAGTGACCCCTTGTGTGGCTTCTAGAGCATGTATGTAGTACAGTACAATGCTGACTGTTTGATGTTCTTTGCTAAATCCATCGCAAACCCTCTGACAACTTTGCCTGTAGCTCCTCTCTGATCTCTCCTGAATCTACTCTAAGCTCAAATCCTATTTGATATGTTTATTTTATTAGTTTCTTTTTTTTTAGATCTTTGTAAAAAATACATGCGATACAATATAAAATGTGTTTAAAGGTGTGCATAGCCTTTAGATGCATAGCCTTTTGAGCGCGAAGAGGCTACCTTGATTGAAGATTCTGCATGAAATCTTGCATGGTGCGTGGCATCATCTCGCTGGGTGGCAGGGTGACATCATATGTCATCATGCACGAGATTTTGAGCATGATCTTCAAATATGATGAACACAGTGACCTCTTTGCTCTCAAATGGATGAGCTAAATATGTATTTTTTTAATTTATCATCATTTCAGGGTAAATTGATTCGTTACCATGAAGCACGAAGAAATTTGACTTTGCGGTGAATCGGATTTTAAATGAAATACAGAACCAAGTCCACTGCAGAATTCGCTCAACCCCAATAAACACAATAAATGGTGGTTTTCCACTTTTATGTAAATGATGATTAAAAGGGGTTTTTGACATACATTTGCAGCAGAAATCTGGTCTTTAAAGGCAGCGCCCACTCAGCTCCCAGCCTGCAAATGCCTGCTGTTTTAAGCCTCATGCAATTAGCTGTGTCTATGTAACTAGCTGGTGGGAGGAGCTATATACTAGCTGCGTGGTTGGGGCAGTAATAGGGAGTGTCTATGTAACTAGCTGGTGGGAGGAGCTATAAACTAACTGGGTGTCAGAGGCAGTAATAGGAGAGTGTCTATGTAACTAGCTGGTGGGAGGAGCTATAGACTAGCTGCGTGGTTGGGGCAGTAATAGGGAGTGTCTATGTAACTAGCTGGTGGGAGGAGCTATAAACTAACTGGGTGTCAGAGGCAGTAATAGGAGAGTGTCTATGTAACTAGCTGGTGGGAGGAGCTATAGACTAGCTGCGTGGTTGGCGCAGTGATAGAGGAGTGTCTATGTAACTAGCTGGTGGAGGAGCTATAAACTAATTGGGTGTCAGAGGCAGTAATAGGGGAGTGTCTATGTAATTAGCTGGTAGGAGGAGCTATAAACTAACTGGGTGTTAGAGACAGTGATAGGGGAGTGTCTATGTAACTAGATGGTGGGAGGAGCTATAAACTAACTGGGTGTCAGAGGCAGTAATAGGGGAGTGTCTATGTAACTACCTGGTGGAAGGAGCTATAAACTAGCTGGGAGGTGTTAGGGGCAGCGATAGAAGAGTATCTATGTAACTAGCTGGTGGGAGGAGCTATAAACTAACTGGGTGTTAGAGGCAGTGATAGGGGAGTATCTATGTAACTAGCTGGTGGGAGTAGCTATAAACTAGCTGGGTGTTGTTAGGGGCAGTAATAGGGGAGTGTATATGTAACTAGCTGGTGGGAGGAGCTATAAACTAGCTGGGTGTTAGGGGCAGTGATCGGGGAGTGTCTATGTAACTAGCTGGTGAGAGGAGTTATAAACTAGCTGGGTGTTGTTAGGGGCAGTAATGTTTTGTACTGAAGGGTTTGCCTGCCCCTCTAGTGCTAGGTTTACCATGGTTGACCAGACATAATCCTACCATAGATTGGCAAGCAAGACAGATCAGTATTCGGAGTGATTTCTGTATAGACAACTATCTTGGAGCATCGCTTTCTGTGGTATCCACTAAGGTGTTACCACCGTTAATTTCAGATTTTTCTGACGTATTCTATGAGGGTGAAGATCAGGAGTTACCCTCTCACCGAGAGTATGATTGTCCGGTAAACATTATTCCCAGGGAAAAATTGCCAAAGTCTCGGTTGTATAATCTTTCCCAACCCAAAAGGGTAGCTGTGCGAGAGTATATTACCAAGAGTTTGACAAATGGACATATTATACCATCTAAGTCACCGGTGGCTGGCGGCTTCTTTTTTGTTAAAAAAAAGTTGATACCCTTAGATCATGTTTAGACTTCCGGGAGCTAAATCGTATCACTGTCCGTGACCCTTATTCCCTTCCCTTGATCCCGAATTTATTTGATCAGATTGTCGAAGCTAAGGTGTTTTCCAAGTTGGATTAAAGAGGGGCTTATAATCTTATAGGAATCAGGGAAGGGGACGAATGGAAGACGGCCTTTAATACCCCTGAGGGCCACTTCGAGAACTTGGTCATGCCCTTTGTGTTGACTAATGCCCTGGCGGTCTCACAGCACTTTATGTTTGAGATTTTTCATCATTTGGTGGGGAGATTTGTTGTTATTTACCTCAATGACATACTAATTTGCTTGCCCGATATGGAAACTCATCAGGATCATTTAAGACAAGTATTACTGATCCTCTGGGAGAATAAGTTATATGCTAAGTTAGAAAAATGTGGGTTTGCTGTTCAGGAGCTGCAGTTCCTGGGTTACCTGCTTTCTTCCTCAGGTTTTCGTATGGATCCCGAAAAGGTCTGTGCAGTATTGGACTGAGATCGACCTGAGAATCAGAAAGAGCGTTTTTGGGGTTTACTAATTACTACAGAAAATGTATCCTGAATTATTCTACTATTGTCAAGCCTTTGACCGATATGACCAAGCAAGGGGTGGATTTATCAGTCTGGTCTAAAGAGGCATTACATGCTTTTTCTGCAATAAAGAAATGATTTGTTTCTGCTCTCCTTCTGGTGAAATCTGATGCGTCTCAGCCTTTCCTTGTGGAGGTTGACGCATCTGAAGTGGGAGTCGGAGCAGTTTTATTGCAGGTCCTTCTTCTGGCAAATTTCGCCCTTGTGCTTTTTTTTCAACAAAACTCTCTTCTGTCAAAATAAATTATGATGTTGGTAATAGAGAGTTGCTGGCAATTAAATTGGCCTTTGAAGAATGGCATCATTGGTTAGAAGGAGCAAGTCATCCCATTTCGGTTATTACTGAACATAAGAATATGGTTTACCTGCAATTGGCGAAGAGTCTGAAGGCAGGCCAGACGGTCATGTTTTTTTTACCAGATTTAAATGTGTAGTCACTTATCGCTCTGGGGTAAAAAACGTCAAGGCGGATGCTTTGTCGCGCAGCTTTCCTGGGGGGGCGAGATTCGGAGGATTCTGCCTTGATTTTGGCTGATGGGGTGGTGGATTCCACCCTTTATCCCGAACTTGAGGCAAAGGTGTTGGAAGCTCAAGGTGAGGCACCTGATTTCTGTCCTTCAGGGAGGTTGTTAGTTCCTTCTGGGCTTCGGCACAAGGTGTTCAGGGAACATCATGATACTGTCTTTGCGGGACACCCTGGGAGCAGATCCACTGTGCATCTTATTTTCCAGGGAATCTGGTGGCCAGGTTTACGTAAAGGTGTGGAGGGTTATGTGGCAGCCTGCGAGACCTGTGCACTTGCCAAGGTAACTCATACTCGTCTTTCTTTGTCCATCCCATCCCATCCCTGGACACATTTGTCCATGGACTTAATCACTGATTTGCCTAGTTTCTCTGGGAATATGGTGATTTTGGTGGTGGTGGACTGCTTTAGTAAGATGGTGCACTTTATACCATTATCAGGTTTTCCCAATGCCAAAACTCTTGCTCAAGTGTTTATTGATAACATTGTGAAATTACACGGCATTCCCTCTGATGTGGTGACTGATAGGGGGATGCAATTTTTTTTTCCAGGTTCTGGGGGGCATTCTGTACTCATCTGGGAGTTCAATTGTCCTTCTCTTTGGCTTTCCACCCTCAGTCGAACTGACAAACTGAGCAAACTAACCAGAATCTGGAAACTTATTTGAAGTGTTTTGTCTTCAAGAATCAGGAAGTGTGGTCTTCATTAGAGTTGAGCGGACACCTGGAAGTTCGGGTTCGACGGGTTCGGCCAAACCTCGCAAAAAAAGTTTGAGTTCGGTACCTGAACTTGACCCGATCTTGACCCCGAACCCCATTGAAGTCAATAGGGACTCAAACTTTGGAGCACTAAAATGGCTCTAAAAAAGTCATGGAAAGGGCTACAGGGCTGCAAAAGGCAGCAAAACATGGTAAGCACACTGCAAACAAATGTGGATAGGGAAATGACTTAAAATAACACAACATACATAAAGATAAAAAATAATAATCTTGATCTAGGATGAGGAGGTCCATATGGAGTCGGAGGTTGAGGAGGCGGTGGAGGTGGAAACGGCGGTGGAGGAGGAGATATTTTTTTAAATTAAATTTGGGTAGACCCTAAAACATTGGATAATATATAAAAAAATAAAACAAAGAGAAAGTGCGCTGGAGTACAACAATGGCTGGGTGAGGCTGGTATATATGTCTATTCTGCACAAGGTATGGACAAGTCCTGGTGGATCCCTGCCTGGTTCATTTTAATGAACGTGAGCTTGTCCACATTGGCTGTGGACAGGCGGCTGCGCTTGTCTGTGATAACCCCCTTCTGCCATGCTAAACAAACATTCAGACAATAAACTGGCTGCAGGGCAGGCCAGCACCTCCAAGGCGTAAAGGACAAGCTCAGGCCATGTGCCCAATTTGAAGACCCAGAAGTTGAAGGGGGCAGACCCATCAGTCAGTACGTGTAGGTGTGTGCGCACATACTGCTCCACCATGTTGCTGAAATGCTGCCTCCTGCTAAGACGTTCCATATCAGCTGGTGGTGCTGGTTGTTGTGGCATGCTGACAAAGCTTTTCCACATTTCGGCTATGCTAACCCTGCCTTCTGAGGTGCTGGCAGTGCCTCAGCTGCGTTGGCGACCTCTTCCTCAGCCTTCGCTTTGTGCTTCCACTGAGTCCCCGCTGTCAGGTGGGAATGCCATCAGTGTGCGCTTGGAGTCGCGCATCTTCCGATCAGTAACAGACGTTTTTACTAAACTTTGTTCCCTGTCAGCAATGCAGAGGAGGGGTTTTTCAATGGCAAAAATGGTTTAATGTCAACCATCAATGTAACAGACAAATTTTAGAAATTTAGGTCCCTGTCCCCTATGCAGAGCAGGGGTATGTATATGGAAAAATTGGTAAAATGTCACCCAAGAATGTAACAGATGATTTTTAGAAATGTAGGTCCCTGTCAACTATGCCGAGCAGGGGTTTATTTACGGCAAAACTGGGATCATATCACCCAACAAAGGAACAGACGATTTTAAAAAAAATTTGGTCCCTGTCACCTATGCAGAGCAGGGGTTTGTATACGGCTAAAATGGTAAAATGTCACCAAAGAATGTAACAAAAGATTTTTTTAAATTGAGGTCCCTGTCACCTATGCAGAGCAGGGGTTTATTCATGGCAAAAATTGTAAAATGTCACCAAAGAATCTAACAGAAAGTTTTGCACCCTGCTCCCTCTTTTGCTGAGCTGTTGCCTCTGTGCGACCGCCTCTTCCTCCAAACTGCACAGGTCACTCGCATGACCTTGATTCCATGTGGCGTCGAGGACCTCATCGTCCTCCACATCATCTTCCACCCAGTCTTCACCCCTGCCCTCCTTGTCGGTCTGCACACTGCAGAAAGCCATAGCAGTTGGCACCTGTGTTTTGTCATCATCCGAGACGTGCTGCGGTGGTCCTCTCATGTACTCATCGTGAAACATAAGTGGTTGGGCATCGGTGCACTCAATCTCTTCCACTTCTGGGGCAGGGCTGATTTGCAAGGGGGTGAGGTGAAAGACTGATGGCCAAGGGATGCAGGTGCCAACTCTGATCTTTCAGCAGGGGACTGTGTGGGAGAGAATGTGAAGGAACTGGAGGCACTGTCAGCCACCCAATCTACTATCGCCTGTATTTGTTCTGGCCTCACCATTCATGGAGCCGCATTCGGCCCTACCAAATAACGCTGAAGGTTTTGTCGCCTACTCGCACCTGAGGAAGATGTTTAACTTGGGTGTGTAGCTGGCACAGATCAACCGCATCCTCTCCCTGCAACAGGAGCTCCACCAACATGACCAGGGCCACATCCCTTGTTTGACGCTCTCCTCATTTTTTGCGGTCGCCCACCGAAGAAACAGACGTTTTTAATAAATGAAGTTCCTTGTGAACAATGCAGAGCAGGGTTTTTTTGACGGCCAAAATGGGTTAATGTCACCCAACAATGGAACAGACAAATTTTAGAAATTAAGGTCCCTGTCACCTAGGCAGAGCAGGTTTTTTTTTAATGGGAAAAATGGGTTTATGTCACCTAACAATGGAACAGACAAATGTTTTAAACTTATTGCCCAGTCTGCTATGCAGTGCAGGCAGCAAAGGTATTTTATTTAAAAAAATATAAAAAATCTGTTTTTTTTCTCACACACAATGAAACAGATGGATTGACTGTATTTCTTTAAAGAGGACCTAACTTTTTTTTCTCCCAGGCTGTGAGCTGTGCGCTGTGACAGGACAAGGGCAGACACCGCCTACTATAACTTACAGAGCGAAGATACCGGAGGGCATAACGGGAGAACGGAGAGACGCCCGGGGATAATAGTAAGTGCAGTGAGATCCCCAGGCGCCGCTCTCCATGTCAGCATACTTAGTTCACATTGTTGTTCCAGGTGAAAGGTCCTATTTAACTACCAGAAATGCAGAACAGGGCAAAAAGGTACTTTATTGCCCCCCCAAAAAGTTTTTTTATTTAACCCTAAATAAAACAGATGGATTTAACTGTGATTATATTTCACTCTCACAAATTAAGCACAGGGGTTTTTAACATAAAAAATGATTGATATGTCACCCCTACAATGGAACAGATGGATTTGCTGAATTTATGCGCCTGCCTGTAACATATGCAGTGCAGGCCTCAGAGGTTAAAAAATTAAATATGTCACCCCTCAATGGAACAGATGGATTAAACTGATTATATTTCACTCTCAGAAATGCAGCACTGGGGTATTTTAAAGAAAAAATGAGGATTTGTCACCCCGTGGGTCCCTGAACTCACATACGGTATTATTTTCCCTTCCCCTGGCACATATGCAGTGCCGGTGCACTTAAAAAAATGGGTATATGTCAGCCACTGAACTACAAGAACCGGAATAAATTATTGTCCCTGGCACATATGCAGTGCTGGTGCACTGCTATTGCACAAAATGGACGCCGATGTCCACCTAACTATCAGACGGATTAAAACTTTTTTTTCAGTATCACTGGGCTCAGGGCAGGGTACAAAAATGTTGCATTGCACCCCCAAAACAAAAAAAGCAGCAAATCGCTGACTTCACACCAAGTGCAGATATCAGAGTCTTTACTAATCTCTCCCTCACAGCACCAGCATCCTATCTCTACAACTAGTAAAAGCAGACACGTGCTTATATAGAGGCTGGGTCACATGTTGCACTTGGCCAATCACAGCCATGCCATTAGTATTTATGGCTGTGATGGCTTCTAAGGGCACACTAGTTAACGCATGTTGATTGGCTGCCCTGCAGCCTTTCAAAAAGCTCCATTAAATCGCTGAACACCGAACTCGAACTTGAACTTTTCCGAAAATGTTCGGATTCATGTCCGGGTACAAAAAAAAACTAAAGTTCGATACGAACCCAAACTTTACAGTTTGGGTTCGCTTAACCCTAGTCTTCATTTTGCCTCAAATAACCGTAGTAGACAGGAGTCCACTGATAAGTCCCAATTTTTTGGAGCATAAGGGTTTTACCCTCAGTTTGGTACCTTTTCTGGGACTGAGTCCTCTGGTATACCTGAAGAGTAAATATTCTCTTCCTCATTGTCATCTATCTGGAGGAATATTCAAATCAATTTGAAAAAAATAGTTGAAAGATATAAATGTATAGCTGACAAGAGACGTATGGCTGGTCCGGACGTGTGTGTGGGGGATTTGATAAGATTGACCACTAAAAACATTAAGTTGAAGGTACCCTCTTGGAAGTTAAATCCAAGATTTATTGGTCCTTACAAGATCTCTGCCATTATTAATCCGGTTGCGTTTCATCTCTAACTTCCGCAGGCTTGGAAGATCCATGTGTTTCACAGGTCTTTGTTGAAAAACAATGTGGAACCTGCTGAACCATCTCCCTTGCCACCTCCTCCTATCATGGTAGATGATAATCTGGAGTTTTAGATCTTCAGAATAATTAACTCGCCTATTCTTCATGGTTCCCTTCAGTACCTCAAACATTGGAAGAGTTACGGTCCAGAAGAAAGAATGTGGGTTCCGGCAACTGATGTCAGTGCTAGTCACCTTCTGAAGGCTTTTCACAGGGCACACCAGGATAAGGTCGGTCCTGGGTGTTAGGAGGTCACCCGTAGAAGGTGGGGTACTGTCACTGCCTGCCCTGTAAGAGATCTGAGAAGATCGGATAGACTTGCAGAACGTGAGTTTACCTGACAGGTATTTCTGTGTTTCCTTTCAGTTTGTTGTTGTGGGCAGGATCCCACCTCTATACAGGTTCTGCTCGCTAGCTGTTTAAGAGGCTCTATTTAAGTCCACCTCTTACTGCTGACTTTGCAGTTGATATTTTCCTTCTGGAGTTCTGTAATAGTTGTTTGTGGATATTTTACTACCCACTCGACTCAAGCTAAGTCTCCTTTGTGCGTGTGTTGCTTCTAGGTCTCAGGGAGACGATGGTCCCTTCACGGTGGACGGTACCGGCTGTCTCATTCTCAGCTCCCTAAGTTAGGCTTTGCTACAGTGCCAGCAGGGCTTAGGTTCCTGTGTATGAGTTCGTTCACCATCAGGACTTGCTCATACTGTCAGCAGTCAGGGAGAGGCTCAGGGATTGTTATGAGGTTACCATTCCCTCCTCCCTAGCTTTGGGGCCTAGTCTGTTTACCAGTTACTGTTTCTTTACTTGTTTTCCTCTTATCCCTACTTGCCATGACACAAACATAGTCAGGTAAAAAGTATTTCAAAGAGGTTGAACACCATCGTAATCCAGCAGGATTAGGGCAGGATTACGAGGGTTTTCAACCTCTTTAAATGCTTTTTATCTGACTACGTTTGTGAGTACAATAAATTCATTTTTACCTGACTCTTGGAGACAGTGCTTCACTAATGGTGCGACTTCTGATGTTCCACAGAGTTGTCCGCTGAGGGAAAGGAGGATACATGTGGAAATCAATGTTTTCCTATGCTCATATATGTGGATGGCTCTGAATTAGGATTACTACTTCCTCGACAATTGAAGCAGCACGGTCCAACAAAAACGCATTGCCTGAATGTGAATTTCACCCACTTCACTCTTGGGACCTGCAGCGTTAACAATGCAGGCAACGTTTTGGAGAATGTTTTTATTTTATCTTGTTTTGGTCCTCTGCTTCGTCTTTCTCATCACCCTGTAGCTCCTCAGGCTGCTCCAGCTCCTCCTCTCCTGTAACCTGTGTCGAAAAACCACCATTTCGCTACACATTGCTTGTGCTCCAATGTCCTCCTTCTCTTCCTTTAGTTCAGCCCCCACAGGGCTCATGTGGCCGTAAGATCTAGGCGCTATGTCTCTAGTCCCCTGACCAGCCAGATTTACCAACATTTGTTACAGGACATGAAGCAGTGGAATGACGTTGTTCATCCTGTAGTCCTGGCGACTGACAAATAACATGGCCTCCTCAAAGAACCTGAGCAAACGGCAGGTGTCACACATGAGCTGCCACAAGCTGACATCAAAGTTACACAGGGGACTACTCCTGTCCTCTTGGATCATCAAGAAATCGTTTATTGCCTTTCTCTGTTTGCATAGTTGGTCTAACATATGGAGGGAGGAATTACAACGGTTTGGAAACGTCGCATGTCAGCCTATTTTGGGTTATACAGTTCTGCCACTGTAGCTCAAGGAGGGTGTGCTTTGCGGCGTACCAGTGGCTGAAGTGCATGCAAAGTTTCCCGGCCATTTTTAGGATGTCTTGCAGAGGGGTGGAAGACTTCAAGAACAGCTTGACAACCAGATTGAACACATGTGTCATGCAGGGCGCATGGCTCAGCCCTCCTTGATGCAGCACCAACACCATGTTCTTTCCATTGTCGGTCACCATGGTTTTGATTTTGAGTTGTTGTGGAGAAAGCCAGAAGTCAATTTCTTGCTGAAGTACACAGAACAGTTCCTCACCTGTGTGACTCCATTTGCCTAGGCAAACGAGGTGCAGAACAGTGAAAGAGTGTGCCAACAGATACAGAGCAGTGGAGTACAGTCACCTCTATTTGCTGCTTGCTGTTTATTGCTCCTGAATTAAAATTGGGGCAACTAGCTTCAGCTTCCTCTGATGTGTACGCCTACTGAGTCCTTTTGTTATGGCTTTGCACAGGAAGCAAGAATGTTTTGCACAATTCTGATAGAACTCCTGATCTTAAGAAACCGGACTTGGACTCCAAAGCAGAGGCTGTCCTGTCATGTGTTGTGTGCTGTGGAGATCAAATGCAGATGGAGCAGATAAAAACACAAATATTTTCAACTTACTGAATCTGCTTGATTTAATTGTGAATAGATGATAAAGGCAAAGTCTGCTGATGTGTTGTCATCAGCTTCTTCATTATGTTTACTGCATGACCCACAATGACGTAATTCGGTCCATATAGCAAAAGGAGGTCTACAATCACCCATCAATTTTCCAGAAAAAAACATGTTTGAAATAAAAAATTTCACCAGTGAAAGGATAATGGAATTCGGTTCATACAGAAAAGAGTCTACAATCACCCATCAATTTTCTCAAAAAAAGCCTGTTTCACATAAAAAATTTCACTACTGCGTAATTCGGTCCATACAGAAATAGGAGGTGTACAATCACCAATCAATTTTCCCCCAAAAAGCCAGTTTCACATAAAAAATGGTTCTATGTAATTTGGTTCATATCGCAAAAGTGGCTTTACCACAAATAACTGCACCGCTGAATTGCAAATAGGCCCATATTTATTTCCACTTCTGCAATGCACAAGGCTTTTCAACATATAAGTGCAATGCTGAACAGTGAATACATTTTTCTTTTGCCACTAATACACGCCACAAAAGGATTTAAAGCATATAACTGCACCGCTGACTGACAAATATAGTTTTTCTTTTTCCACTAATACATGCCACAAAAGGCTTGAGAACAGATAACTGCACTGCTGAACAGCAAATATAGTTTTTCTTTTTCCACTTATACACGCCACAAAAGGTTTTAGAACATATAACTGCACCGCTGACTGGCAAATATATTTTTTCTTTTTCTACTAATACACTCCACAAAAGGCTTTAGAAAATATAACTGCACCACTGATCGAAAATATATTTTTTTGTTTTCCACTAATACACTCCACAAAAGGCTTTAGAACATATAACTGCACCGCTGACCGGCAAATATATTTTTTTCTTTTTCAACTATTACACGACAAAAAGGGCTTTAGAACATAACACTACACTGCTGAACGGCAAATATATTTTTAACCTTTGCCACTAATACACAAGAAAAAGGGCTGTAATTTTTGCACTTCACATCACAATGGCTAATAAGCCCTTTTTTTCCCACTAATACCAGCCAAAAAATGCTTTAGAACATATAACTGCACCACACAAGGGCAAATATGAATATTTCCCTGTAATAAACCCTGTTAATGCCTGTTTCAAACAACATTTGCACCCTAATAAGAACGGTTTGCTGGAATTACAGAGCTTTATAATGGCAATTTGGATCCCCAGCCAGTGCAGCACGGTGTAATAGGATTGTTCCTATTACCCAGGCTGTAACCTCCCTTACTGAACCCTGTTCAACATAAATGCTGTGGAATGATTCCTCCCTATCCTTTCCCTACACCTTGAATAATCTTGCCCTGCACTTGTAAATATTTTTTTTAGCACAATGAAGTATTTCCTAACACTGTCCCTAGCGCTTGCTGAGATCTCTCCCTGCTCTAAGTACACTGGTAAATGGCAGAATCTAAGATGGCTGACACTATTTATAGGGCTGGCTGCTGATTGGCTGCATGCATGACTTTATGGGTGATCCCACCTTCCCATATTTATTTTCTCACTGTCCTCACACATGCAGCAGCCATTTTAGGAAAAAATGCGATTTGTTACTACGAAACATGAGGAAATTCGGCTTTGGTGCAAAAACAAGTTTTTCCTGAAATTTAGATCAAATTCCACTTCGCCAGCTTCGATTCACTCATCTCTAATTATAAAGTGAGGGAATACCTTATCAAGGTTCTATCACTATGGAAAATGGAAATATCTCTTTGAAACATATCTACTGTATTATATTTTTTGTCATAAATTTGCTAAATAAATTTGCTGTATTATCTGCAGCTGTACTCACTTTTGTTGCCGGCAATTTAGGCATTAATGGCTGTGTTTTGAGTTATTTTGAGGGCCCACAAAATTTACACTGTTATACAAGCCGTACACTGACTACTTTACATCGTATCAAAGTGTCAGATCTTCAGTGTTGTCCCATGAAAATATATAATTTAATATTTACAAAAATGTGAGGGGTGTACTCACTTTTCTGAGACAGGCTTCGGAGTCTATTAGACGAATATACCAATACAGGCCACTAGGTGGCAGCACTGTATTGTTATATAGAAAATTAAGTGTTCAATGATGGCTTTATAGCCGTCAATGAACATAATGGGCAATCTAATGATTGGCAGTTATAGTCACCCCAAAAAAATATAAAAAATAACAGTTCAAATCACCTTAAATCAAAAATACTTAACCAATAAAAAAATAAACCTCATGGGCATAGCCGTGTGCGAAAATACCCATCCCATACAATTAAAATATAACAATATAAATGGCATACGGCAAATGGCGTAACGGGAAACAAAATTAAAACAGACAATTTGCCATTTTTTGTCTCTTCAACTCCCTAATATTTTTTTTTTTAGAAAAAGTGATCAAAAAGTAACACACACTTCAAATTGGTATCACTGAAAAGTACAGATTGCCCCACAACAAATGAGCCCTCACACTGCCCTGTACACATAAACTACAAAAATGTATAGGGCTTAGAATATGGTGATAACATTTTTCTTTTCTCAAAGGTTAAAAAAAAATTCAGTATTAAAACACAAGGAAAATGATGGTATCGTTGTAACCATACTGACCTGGAGAATGAAGATAACAGGTCAATTTTACCGCATAGTGTACAGTGTAAAGAATTGTCAGAATTACATTTTTTTGCAATTTTTTTAATTCATTTTCTGCTTCCCACTACATGGTATGCAACTGCCATTAGAAAGTACAACTTGTCCTGCAAAAAAATAATCCCTCATAAGGCTATGTGAACGGAAAAATAAAAGTTAGTACTATGGGAAAGCGGGGAGTGGAAAACGAAAATGCAAAAATTGAAAATTGCACGGTCCTCTAAGGGTTAATCAGGAAGGTGGAGTGTGTGGTCGAGCACCTTCTGGATATCTTTTATAGTGTAGTGGAGATAGGACTGTTGAACAAGCTTTGTATTATAGCAGGAAATATGAACCACCCACTTAATCAACTGCTAACAAGACAACGTACAGTATTTTGTTTAGTTACGGGTATAGGAATCTCTGGTGCAACAGTCATTCCTGCCCTTGGCTATCTCAATGTGCTATCTAAAAAGTATGAGGTAGATTAGCAGAGTGAACCTAACTACAGTATTCATATGTTATATTGTTATGTTGTGTGTAATAACCTATAAAGATGTGTGTATAACCTATTAAGCTGTATCTGATATTGATGTAAACCTTGAGCTGCTGCTGTATTCTACAACGCAATTTTTCCCTTGAATCAATAAAGTTGTATTGTATTTTTAATAAGTGTATAAATAAAGATCTGGAATAGGGAGAGACAAACAGAGAAAGAGAAATTAGTCTTACCCCTATTGAATCTTCCAACTTATTCATTAGAATCTGACATGAAGCGTATTTCGAGAAATTCACTCATGTCCAGATACATTTTATAATTATAACTAGGGTTGAGCGAATCGAAGAATCTGAAGTGGACCTCAATCCAAATTTCTGGGAAAATTCAATTTGCCATGAAGCTGAATTTCTTCGTGCTTCATGGTACCGAATCAATTTTCCCTGAAATGGTGTAAAAAGAAAAAATCCTACTAACCTCATTTGAGTGAAAAGATCCCACGTGAAATCTCAGTACGTTGACTTGTGTCATCACCTTGCCAGCCTGCGTGATAACGTCATCAAGCATATCAAAAGATTTTGGCCACGGTGGCCGCTTTGCTCTCAAATGGACAAGGTGAGTATTATTATTATTTTTTTTTTCAACGGTTTAACCCCTGAAAGCCCTCATTTTTAATGCCGTGATCAGTGATGGATGCGGCACCTGAGCGGTTCAATGATCGGGGGGGGAGTCGCTGTTCCCCATTAAAGCTTGTGAAATTTGGTGGAACAACTGAATCCAATTTTACTTCAACTAATAAAAGTAACTCTGATTCCCACACTGAACTCTAATTAGTTGTGAACATTCTCCACACAACAACTTGTAAACTTACTGTAGGGTTCATTCAAATTAGTTTATAAAAGTCATATAATTTCCATTTCCTAAATCTCAGGTTTAGGTGAATAAAATGATTCAACGTAAATATAATTTCTAGATGCCCTTGTTTTGAAACTTTGCAGAGTTTAGCAATATGATCACAACTTACTGGAGGACACCACAGAGCAGAATTTCCGAGCAATTTAACATCAGACTTATTTGTTCTACAGTGCTAACTGAAAGTGAGAGGGAATCAGAAAAGCAGATGGGGATATAATTTATTGTCTCCAAAAAAGGGAAATGATTATACAGAGAATAAAGATTTTACCGTCGCTTAGAAAATGAGTTGTGTGACAGAAAAGAAACAGTACATTCAATGCTTTCTGCATTATCTGAACACACAGAAAACATAAAAAGTTACAAAAACAACTACCAGTAAATAATGATTGCTGTTGCTCGAGTTATCTATTTTAGAAGCTTGGAAGGGTTTATTGTGTAGAAGCTTTGTTATTCTAGATATGATCTTTCTGTCAACACTATTTAAACATTTTCTCAAGTTAATCAAATATTATAAAATGCGTTTGATTTGCTTTAGACATATCTGCAATGTTGGAATGAATCCCAATTTTTGTAACTGCACTACATGTCGTGAAAAAACAGGATGTAAAATTCAGACCTCATGTACATGATAGAAAACACTGCGTAGTTTCCTGAACATCCTTGAACTGCCAAACCTTGCTCAGCCAGATAAATATGGTATTCTTCTCTAGACACAAGGCATAAATAACAGTACCTAAGCATAGCATAATGTTTGCAGAATTTGTGCAGAATTCAACAAAAAAACTATTTTTCCTACATATGAAGGTAGAAGTAGGTACAGTAGAGGCACATGCTCACTACAAAAAGGAGCATGCCGATTTAGGCTAAAATCCGTTGCCAGCTATGGCCCGTTTTTGTGGCCCGTAAATAGCAGATCCGCAGAATGTAGGCACCGGTGCTCCCCACATCACGGATGTGTACCCATTCACTTGAATAGGTTTGTAATCCGGAGCTGTGATGTGGAACAGAGGCTCACAACCCCACATAAGCATTATGGAGTTCTTCCATGGTGTTTCTGCCCGTGCCTTCGCACCACAAAAAAAAAATAACTTGTTCTATTTTTTACAGTGCAGACGGATCACAGACCCATTCAAGTTAAATGGGTCTGGATCCGATATGGCTGCCGCATGGGTGGAGCCCGTGCATTGGGGAGCGTAAATTGCGGTGCCCAATGTACGGAACAGCCGCACAATGGCCATGTGCAAGAGGCCTTACTGACCAAGTGTTTTTATTCCTATTTTAATCGTCGCCCTCCAAGAGCTATACCTTTTTTATTTTTCCATCTATATAGCTATATGAGGGCTTGTTTTTTTTGCGAGAGAAGTTGTAGTTTTTAATGGTGTCCTTTTGGGGTACACATAACTTTTATTAACTCTTTCTGCTAGGGAGATAGGAAAAACAGCAATATTGCCAATGCGTTTTTACGTTAAACATTTTACGGCGTTCATTTTTCAGTATAAAACATAATATCTTTATTCTCTGGGTCAGTGTGATTACAGTGATAAAAAATGCATATAGGTTTTTTATGTTTTACTACTTTTTTGCAATAAAACCCTTTTTTTTCAAGGAAAAAAATGTTTTTGCATTGCCGCTTTCAAATACCCATAACTTCTTTATTTTTTTCCTATGGAGTTGTGTGAGGACTTGCTTTTTGCGGGACAACTTGTATTTTTAATTGATATAAGTTTGGAGTAAATTTCACTTTTTGATTGCTTGTTATTATGTTTTTTCTGTGGCAACTAAGAATAAATAAGCAATTCTGTCATTGTTTTTTAATTTATTTTTTTACGGCATTCATCATAAGGGATAATTTACATGATGTTTATGAAATCCAGGTCATTACGGACATGACATTACCAAACATATGGGGGGAATTTGTTTCTGCAATTTCTTTAATTGAAAAGCGTATTTTCAATGGAAAAAAAAGCGCTTTTTTAATGGAATTTTTCTTATTAACCACCTCAGCCCCCATAGCTTAAACCCCCTTAATGACCAGACTACTTTTTACAATTCTGCACTACACTACTTTCACGGTTTATTGCTCGGTCATACAACTTACCACCCAAATTAATTTTACCTCCTTTTCTTCTCACTAATAGAGCTTTCATTTGGTGGTATTTCATTGCTGCTGACATTTTTTCATATTAATCAAAATTGACCGAAAGTTTTGCAAAAAAACATTTTTCACTTTGTGTTGTAAAATTTTTCAATTAAAACTACATTTCTATATACATTTTTCTCTAAAATTTATTGTTCTACATGTCTTTGATTAAAAAAAATCCAATAAGTCTATATTTATTGGTTTGGGTAAAAGTTATAGCGTTTACAAACTATGGTGCAAAAATATGAATTTACGCACTTTGACTTTCTGAGCACCTGTCATGTTTCCTGAGGTTCTACAATGCCCAGACAGTATGAACACCCCACAAATTACCCTATTTTGGAAAGTAGACACCCTAAGGTATTCGCTGATAGGCATAGTAAGTTCATGGAAGTTTTTATTTTTTGTCACAAGTTAGCCGAAAATGTTTTTTTTTTTTCTTACAAAATCTCATATTCCACTAACTTGTGACAAAAAGTAAAATTGTACATGAACTCACCATACCCCTCACGGAATACCTTGGGGTGTCTTCTTTCCAAAATGGGGTCACCTGTGGGGTATTTATACTGCCCTGGCAATTTATGGGACATAAAGCGTGAGAAGTAGTTTGGAATCCAAATGCGTAAAAAATGCCCTGTGAAATCCTAAAGGTGCTCTTTAGAATTTGGGCCCCTTTGCGCACCTAGGCTGCAAAAAAGTGTCACACATGTCGTATCGCTGTACTCAGGAGAAGTAGGGAAATGTGTTTTGGGGTGTATTTTTACATGTACCCATGCTGGGTGAGATAAATATCTCTGTAAAAGACAACTTTCCCCATTTTTTTATACAAAGTTGTCATTTTACAGATATATTTATCTCACCCAGCATGGGTATATGTAAAAATACACCCCAAAACACATTGTCCTACTTTTGAGTATGGCGATTCCACATGTGTAACACTTTTTTGCAGCCTAGGTGCGCAAAAGGGGCCCAAATTCCAATGAGTACCTTTTAGGAGGGCATTTTTAGGCATTTGGATTCTCACGCTTTAGGGGCCCTAAAATGCCAGGGCAGTATAAATACCCCACATGTGACCCCATTTTGGAAAGAAGACACCCCAAGGTATTCCGTGAGGGGCATAGTGAGTTCATAGAAGTGTGTGTACAATGTGTTTGGAACTTTGCAGGTTATAGTCAGCAGAGTGTTGGTGACTTATGTACTATTCTCCTCAGCACTTGGTGACCCTGCTCTGTAACTTTAGTTGGTCACTTCTTGGCTTGCTATGTCTCCTAAGCACTTCCAGTTTGCAGTAATACCACTCACAGTTGATCATGGACTATCTAGAAGGGAAGAAATTTCATTAACTGACTTATTACATTTAGTTTTGAGTGAATCAAAGTCAAATGCATTGACTTCAATCCGAATTTAAGGAAAATTTTGATTTGCTGTGAAGCCAAATTTCCCTGAACATACTCACCTCATCCACTGGAGAGCGAAGAGGCCACATTATGATGTAATCACAACAACAGTCACGCATGATGTTGCATGATGCTTTCAATGAAGATGGCCACAGCAGCCTCTACGCAATCAAATGGATAAAGTGACATTTTGTTTTAAAATGTTAATGTTATCAATGTTAATTTTAGATGTCGCGATCAGCGATAAAGAAATTCATCACAAAGCAAATTTCTTTGTGAAATTCGGTGAAGCAGCCAAATAATTTTTTCTAAACATCGTCTGGGACGTTTCAATGTTTGTGAACTGCGTGTTCGCGGCGGGCCTCTTTCACTTTAATGGCAGGCGAACATAAAAAAAACCTTCAGGTCATATTGACAGCTACCAAATTCTTACTAGAAGTGCACAAATAGTTCCAGAACATGGACAGTGACATACCAGAGTAAGATCAATGGCAAAAATTCCCACAAAAAATATGTATTTTAATCAGGGGCCATTTTAATGCATCTTAAATCGAGACTCTCAAAAATCTGCCCTGCTGGAGCATATTTTTTTTTTTACTTTTGGTCACGGGAGTACAGGCCCCAAATATTAGGCATTCACCTGACAGAAAAGATCAAGTGATTATGTAGCTGGAGGTACATTCGGCTGTCAGTGGATAACAATATTACTGTAGGCCAGTATAGGCCCCAAAAATTAGGCATTTACCTGACAGAAAAGAACAAGTGATTATGTGGCTGAAGTTATATTAGACGGCCAGTGGATAACAATTTTATTGTAGGCTAGTAAAGGCCCCAAAAATTATGCATTCACCTGACAGAAAAGAACAAGTGATTATGTGGCAGGAGGTACATTAGGCGGTCACTGAATAACAATTTTACTGTAGGCTAGTATAGTCCCCAAAAATAGGCATTTACCTGACAGAAAAGAACAAGTGATTATGTGGCTGAAGGTACATTAGATGGTCAGTGGATAACAATATTACTGTAGGCCAGTACAGGCACCAAAAATTAGGCATTCACCTGACAGAAAAGAACAAGTGATTATGTGGCTGAAGTTATATTAGACGGTCAGTGGATAACAATTTTATGGTAGGCTAGGAAAGGCCCCAAAAATGACGCATTCACCTGACAGAAAAGAACAAGTGATTTTGTGGCATGAGGTACATTAGGTGGTCACTGAATAACAATTTTACTGTAGGCTAGTGGAGTACATGCCCCAAAAATAAATCATTCACCTGATAGAAAAGAACAAGTGATTATGTGGCTGGAGGTATAATAGATGGTCAGTGGATAACAATTTTAATGTACACCAGTACAGGCCCCAAAAATTAGGCATTCACCTGACAGAAAAGGACAAGTGATTATGTGGCTGGAGGTATATTAGGCAGTCAGTGGATAACAATTTTACTGTAGGCCAGTACAGGCCTCAAAAATAAGGCATTCACCTGACAGAAAAGAACAAGTGATTATGTGGCTGGAGGTGTATAAGGCGGTCACTGAATAACAATTTTACTGGAGGCCAGTGGAGTACAGGCCCCAAAAATTAGGCATTCACCTGACAGAAAAGGAATTTTATGCAGCTATATTGTATATACATAATACAAGGACCATTCATTGTGGTGTCGCCGCTGAATGTCAGCAAGGCGAGCCATGGCCATGTAAGATCTTCTAAAATGGCCAGAGATTTACCTGGCATGACGCAAGCCGTCCTGGACCTCAGTGTATTTGTCAACAAATCACTGCACGACTAAGTTCAGGACATGTGCTAAGCACGACACGTGTGTCATTTTGCCCTGTTTCAGCGCGCTCAGCAGATTGGCACCGTTGTTGCACACCACTTTACTAACTGTCAAATTGAGCAGGGTTAGCCACTGATCGGCCTGTGACCACAGAGCTGAAAGCAGTGCAGGACCGGTCTGGCTCTTGGCTTCCAGGCACAACAGCCGCAGCACAGCATGACAACATCTCACCTGGCAAGTCGAATAAGTTCTAGGGAGCTTGGGGGGGTGCAGAAGAAGAGGTCGAAGCAGTGAAAAAGGAGGAGTCAGCTGAGGAGGAGACGGAGGATGGAGTAGAAGGAGGAGAAGAAGAGGCAGGCCTGCATGCAATCTGTGGTGGTAACACCAAATCCACACGGGTGCCATGGGTGACATGCTTGACAGCCGTCATTAGGTTCACCCAGTGGGCAGTAAATGTTATATACCTTCCCTGCCTGTGTTTGCTAGACCACGTGTCTGTGGTCAGATGTATCTTGGTCAGAGATACATTGACTTGCCGCTAAACATGGCCATATAGCTCTGCGATGCCCTTCTGGGAGAAATATTTCCTTCCAGGGACCCTCCATTGTGGTGTGCCAAAGGCCACACATTTTCAAAAGGCCTCCGAGTCCACTAGTTTATATGGCAGTAGTTGGCGGGCAAGGAGTTCCGACAAGCCAGCGGTCAGCCGTTGGGCAAAAGGGTTATCCGGCGTCATCATCTTTTTACGCTCAAACATTTGGGCCAAGGAAGCCTGTTTTTTGCCAGATGAACGCGACGACGGCACAGTGGAAGGTGGAGTGGAGGACAAATTGGAGGTAAGAGGAGAAGGAGAAGAGGCAGGACGTGGATCGTCGAGAGCGTGGCTTTGTAAGTTCTGATGGTGTTGCTCCCACTGGGCTCGGTGATGGGAGGCCAGATGCCTTCTTAAAGCGGTCATCCCTAGTTGATTGTTGGGCTTACCGCGACTTATGTGTTGACAGCAGAGGCTGCAGATGGCAACACTATTGTCAGCAGCTGACATGTTAAAAAAAGCACACACAGTGGTGTATCATAGACCTCAATCAATATTTGGTGGAAGCAGGTATATCAATCCCCTTAATCTGTTTTTTGTGGAGCAGTTATATCAATCCCCTTAATCAGTATTTTGTGGAAGCAGGTATATTGCACCCCTCAATCAGTATTTTGTGGAAGCAGGTATATAGAACCCATTAATCAGCATTTTGCAGAAGCAGGTATATTGCAGGCATCAATCAATATTTGGTGGAAGCAGGTATATAAATCCCCTAAATCAGTATTTTGTGGAAACAGGTGTATCATAGACCTCAATCAATATTTGGTGGAAGCAGGTATATCAATCCCCTTAATCAGTATTATGTGGAAGCAGGTATATAGAACCCCTTAATCAATATTTGGTGGAAGCAGGTATATTGCAACCCTCAATTTGTATGTTGTGGAAGCAGGTATATTAAACCCCTTATTCAGTATTTTGCGGAAGCAGGTATATCACACCCCTCAATCAGTGTTTTGTGGAAGCAGCTATATTAAACCCCATATTCAGTATTTTGTGGAAGCAGGAATATCAATCCCCTAATCAGTATTTTGTGGAAGCAGGTATATAGAACCCTTTAATTAATATTTGGTCCAAGCAGGTATATCAATCCTCTTAATCAATATTTTGTGGAAGCAGGTATATTGCAACCCTCAATCTTTATTTTGTGGAAGCAGGTATATCAAACCCCTTATTCAGTATTTTGTGGAAGCAGGTATATCGCACCCCTCAATCAGTGTTTTGTGGAAGCAGTTATATGAAAAACCTTAATCAGTATTTTGTAGAAGCAGGTATATAGAACCTCTTAATCAATATTTGGTGGAAGCAGATATATTGCATCCCTCAATCTGTATTTGGTGGAAGCAGGTATATCAAACCCCTTAATCTATATTTTGTGGAAGCAGGTATATAGCAGCCCTCAATCAATATTTGGTGGAAGCAGGTATATCAATCCCCTAATAAATATTTTATGGAAGCACGTGTATTGGAGGCCTCAATCAATATTTGGTGGAAGTAGGTATATCAATACCTTAATCACTAATCTGTGGAAGCACGTATATAGAACCCCTTAATCAGTATTTTGTGGAAGCAGGTATCTCAATCCCCTTAATCAGTATTTTGTGGAATCAGGTATACAGAACCCCTTAATTAATATTTGGTGGAAGCAGGTATATCACTTCCCTCAATCTGTATTTTGTGAAAGCAGATATATGAAACCCCTTAATCACTATTTTGTGGAAGAAGGTATTTTGCACCCCTCAATCATTTTTGTGTGGAAACAGGTATATAAAAACCCTTAATCAATATGTTGTGGAAGTAGGTTTATCGCACCCCTCAATCAGTATTTTGTGGAAGCCGGTATATAAAAAACTCTTAATCAGTATTTTGTGGAAGCAAGTATATTGCACCCCTCAATCTGTATTTTGTGGAAGCAGGTATATAGAACCCCTTAAACAATATTTGGTGGAAGAAGGTATATCGCACCCCTCAATCAGTATTTTGTGGAAACAGGTATATCGCAGACCTCAATTAATATTTGGTGGAAGCAGGTGTATCGCACCCCTCAATCTGCATTTTTTGGAAGCAGGTATATCATACCCCTTAATCAGTATTTTGTGGAAGCAGAGATATTGCACCACTCAATATTTTTTGGGGGGCAACAGGAATATCACACCCATTGCAAATAGTTGTTTTAATAGAACTTGTCCCACAATATACCTGAGGTATTGCAGCAGAACCGCACACAACTGCTGCACAATACAAATGCACTATATCCTTTCTATGTTAGAAAGTATATTATAGTTATATCACACCTCTCAATCCTTTTTGGGGGGGGAACAGGTATATCACACCAGTTGCAATTAGTTATTCCAATAGCGTTTTTTCCTCTATATAGCTGCGGCATAGCAGCCGAACAGCACACAACTGCTGCACAATGCAAATGCGCCATAATATATTTTCTATGTTAGAAAGTATATTATAAGTATATCACACCCCTCAGTATATCACACCTATCAATCGCACACCTATAACTTTTGTGGCCCTATTAGCTAGCATTTGGTGTCCCTAACAGCCTGTCCCTGCTCCACAAAGCAACATCTCCCTGCACTGGCAAAACACATAATGTAAAATGGCTCACAGATTGGGTTCTGCAATAGAGTGGGGTGTGTCCATGTGCTGAAACATCTAAATTGGCTGTCCTGTGCCACCTGATGGATGTGTCATGGGTCAAAGTTTGGCACAATGCAAAAGAATATGGTGCATGGAAACATCGCCATATGTTCTCATGTTCGGCAAATCGCAAATGAGCAAAGTTTGCCACCGGGCGAACAGCAAGGCCATCTCTATTAGTAATTGCCATATAGTCATATTACATACACATTGGTCAACAGTAAACAGAAAGTGGCCAACCCTTTTAAATTTTATGTAAAAATTCAGTGTTATTACATTTTATGTCAAAATTTAAGCATGTTTTAACAAAGTTGATGGGAGTCACATATCAATGTAATTAGTATGTAGGTGTCTGTTAATAGAACGGTAGCCATATCTGCAGTGACTGGGGAAAAATATTAGTCAATGATCTTTAAGTGCGTATTACATACACTATTCATTTGAAATATTTATAGCAAATGAGTTGAAAACTCCACTGCATATATTACTCTACAGCAAGGGTGCATGACCTGCGACCCGGGAGCCACATGCAGCCCTTTATACCATTCTGCACGGCCCCCAACCATCTGGTAACAGACATATACTGTATGTCTATGTCTTGTAGCCAGGGTTGCCAACCAAAATATTTCTTTTTTCTGGACAACTTCTCCTAAAATCACAGACAGCCAAAGTTTTTTTTACTAAATGGAAAAAAAGGAATGATTTTAAAGACTATAAGTAATACATGTCTATAGCTCAATATACTGAAAATAACTAACTATCAGTATTGAACTGTGAGCTGTAAAATGATCAAAAATACCACCAAAATAATCTAGTCAAGTACAACCAGCCTCAAAAAAAAATCACTGACACATGTATTTTTTTCACGGACACAGGAAAAGAGTCACCTATTTTTAAGGACTGACCAGAAATCTCTGGACAGTTGGCAACCATGCTTGTGGCTGCTCACATATATTTTTCATGTATTCTCCCATTAGATGGGAGTCCTGGAGGTGTAACTAGACATTTATAGTATATACTGTATATACTTTATTTTCGACCCTTGTCGTTGGTTCAGTGTGACAATGTGGCCCCCAACCAGAAAACATTGTGCACCTCTGCTCTGCAGTATTAGATGATATTAACACTATGCTTGGATCAGGTGGTAAGAAGTATATATCAAATGTAGTTCTTGAAGTTACAACACACATTTTTTGTTTTGGATATAGGATATATATAGTCATTCCTACAGAAATACACAGCAACCTTAGTGATACATAGCATTTGATTTTGACCTTCAACAATTTAATCTGGAGTAGCAGAGTCAACATGAAATGGAAGGTTAACACATCTAGAACAGCTATTCTCAGCTATGTTTCCAGGACAATTTTCCATAGTAATACAGAGTACTTAACCCTTTTGATAACCTCATCAAAAGTTGCTTGCTGAGTTACTAGGAAAAATAATGTCCTTTGCCCTTTAAATTATATATATCTTGTCTTCTAATTTCTTTGACCTCTAATTAGGGATGATCAATGAAACATCCGAAGTCAAATCGCATAATACTTTGTTTGAATATTGTACGGAGTGAGCGCTCCATACAGTATTAGAGTGCATTGGCTCAGATGAGCTGAAGTTATTACTTTGCGAAGTCTCGCGAGACTTTGGATAAAAACTTCAGAAATGTATTTCTACTGTAAGAAACAATTTCCTGAAGTCGGGTTCGGTTCCAAGTGGTACTTTGGAACTGAACCCAAGTTCGGGAAATGCTTTTTTACTGTAGAAATTAATTGATGAAGGTATTATTCAAAGTCTCGCGAGATTTCGCAAAGTAATAACTTTGGCTCATCTGAGCCAATACATTCTAATACTGTACGGAGCTCTTGTTCCATACAGTATTGGAACAAAGTTTTATGCAAATGGATTTTTGGATGCTTCATCCGAAGTCGATTCATTCATCCCTACCTGTATTGATTTTGCTTAAGATATTTAGATATAAGCCAAAGGTGAATGACTAATTGCATTTAAAAAAATATATAAAATATTTTAAGTTAACGTTTTATAGATTCAGTTGTATAATAAGGTTATTAATAGTATGTCAGAGCTTAATTGAAGAATACAGAACTGGCAATGAAGAGCAAGTAGGCTGTTCCAGTGTGGACTCTATATGAGGTGACAGAGCTGCTGACCATTCTAATCATAGCAATAGGTATAACTATGCTAGTGTCTGCTTGAGAGATCACATATTGCCTGTTAATTAAATAAATATAGCTATTCAATGCAAACCATGTATCACGAATAAACAAAGAATGCATCTACAGTCGTGGCCAAAAGTTTTGAGAATGACACAAATATTCGTTTTCACAGAGTTTGCTGCTAAACTGCTTTTAGATCTTTGTTTCAGTTGTTTCTGTGATGTAGTGAAATATAATTACACACACTTCATATGTTTCAAAGACTTTTATCGACAATTACATGACATTTATGCAAAGAGTCAGTATTTGCAGTGTTGGCTCTTCTTTTTCAGGACCTCTGCAATTCGACTGGGCATGCTCTCAATCAACTTCTGGGCCAATTCCTGACTGATAGCAACCCATTCTTTCATAATCACTTCTTGGAGTTTGTCAGAATTGGGGGGTTTTTTTTTGTCCACCCACCTCTTGAGGATTGACAACAAGTTCTCAATGGGATTAAGATCTGAGGAGTTCCCAGGCCATGGACCTAAAATGTCAACGTTTTGGTCCCCAAGCCACTTAGTTATCACTTTTGCCTTATAGCACGGTGCTCAATCGTGCTGGAAAATGCATTGTTTTTCACCAAACTGTTGTTGGATTGTTGGAAGAAGTTGTTGTTGGAGGGTGTTTTGGTACCATTCTTTGTTCATGGCTGTGTTTTTGGGCAAAATTTTGAGTGAGCCCACTCCCTTGGATGAGAAGCAACCCCACACATGAATGGTGTCAGGATGCTTTACTGTTGGCATGACACAGGACTGATGGTAGCGCTCACCTTTTCTTCTCCGGACAAGCCTTTTTCCTGATACCTCAAACAATCGGAAAGAGGCTTCATCAGAGAATATGACTTTGACACAGTCCTCAGCAGTCCATCCACCATATTTTCTGCAGAAGATAGATCTGTCTCTGATGTTTTTTTGGGAGAGAAGTGGCTTCTTTGCTGCCCTTCTTGACACCAGGCCATCTTCCAAAAGTCTTCGCCTCACTGTGCTTGCAGATGCACTCCACCTGCCTGCTGCTATTCCTGAGCAAGCTTTGCACTGGTGGCACTCCGAACCCCCAGCTAAATCCTCTTTAGGAGACGATCCTGGCGCTTGCTGGACTTTCTTGGACACCCTGAAGCCTTCTTAACAAGAATTGAACCTCTTTCCTTGAAGTTCTTGATGATCCTATAAATTGTTGATTGAGGTGCAATCTTAGTAGCCACAATATCCTGGCCTGTGGAGCCATTTTTATGCAACGCAATGATGGCTGCAGCGTTTCTTTGCAGGTCACCATGGTTAACAATGGAAGAACAATGATTTCAAGCATCACCCTCCTTTTAACAGGTCAAGTCTGCCATTTTAACCCAATCAGCCTGACATAATGATCTCCAGCCTTGTGCTCGTCAAAATTCTCACCTGAGTTAACAAGACGATTACTGAAATGATCTCAGCAGGTCCTTTAATGACAGCAATGAAATGCAGTGGAAAGTTTTTTTGGGGATTAAGTTAATTTTCATGGCAAAGAAGGACTATGCAATTCATCTGATCACTCTTCATAACATTCTGGAGTATATGCAAATTGCTATTATAAAAACTTAAGCAGCAACTTTTCCAATTTCCAATATTCGTGTAATTCTCAAAACTTTTGGCCACGACTGTACATTGCATATTGCATTTAGTGGACACAAAAAAGTCACGAAAATATGTACTTTCTCAGATTTCCTACTGCTCATCCTTGAGGAACTCCATAAGCATCTCAATATCTTAATCTGTTTTTCTATTTATTCCTTGATATCAGCCTTGATATCAGTCCCATATGAATGATTAGAGAAACTTCACCACAGCAGATACTGTAGGATCTGTCAATTCTTATCAGGAGTCGCACAAATTAAACTGCAAAAAGTAACAGAGGTTGAAAATACATCCGTAAATGGATATGAAAGTTTGCTAAACAAATGACCAATGCTAAATGGTGGGCATTTGTTTATGCTATGTGCCTTTAAAGAATTAATGTGGCCATATGCTATTGGGGATCTGCATACAGGCCGCTCAGACATCCTGTAACATCCCTGATGGGAAATTGGAATTCACAAACCCCCTAATAAAACACTTAAAAAAATTCTGACAAATAGAAAATAAATTTACAGACACTCATGGTTGAAAAAGTTAGTATGAGAATCCACTGCCATTTCAGAGGTCCATAACAACATTGTTTTAGATTAGCAAGTAGAAAAATCAGTGCATGAGAGTTTGTGGTATCTCTGAAGACAAGAGGGAACTATTTTCTTGTGTCATTAAAGGGGCAGGTAAACTTGTGGTTAGGGATGATAAAGGGAGGGTTTGTAGTGAGGAGTAAATTAAGACTGCAATTGGCAAAATGAAAGGCTTACAAACCCACCACATTTAAGTTGATTCTTTAGGAAGTTGAATGTCTATTATAATACAGTTCTTCCATTTTTTTTTATACTGTTCAGTTGTTTGTTGTGCTTGTTACAATGGAATGGTTTCTTAAGAGTAATCTATCTTACCATTACAATTTACTTTATTTTTGTTTAATTTTTTATTGAAGATAAATGTGTACATATATGTAGGTATAAACATTGAGTTTACAAACATTAGAATTTACAAACATTAGAAATTACAGGTACTGTATGGAATCCCAAATAAAGGCTAGAGACGGCTATATATCATTGAATAATAATATAATATTGATTATCACCTTCTGGAAAGAGAAACTTAGTCTAAGGAGGTCATTTGAAGTTCCTATAAGGAGCCCATGCTTGCCAGCAGGCCCTATATTCATTTATCCTTTGGCTCTCCCATGCCGCAATCTCCTCAAATCTGCATATTTGATAAATTTTCCCTATCCATTGGGATATGGAGGGAAGATCCATGAACAACTAAAAACGCAGAATTAGGAGGCAAGCTGCACTTAAGAGAGATCTTAAGAGTGGAGAGGGGTCCATGGTAGAGTCGGTAAGTGACACTCCCAGCAAGGCCAGTTGAGGTGAAACTGGGATAGCAGGGTTACAGATTTTGTTGGCGGTGCTAAAAATCTCAGACCATCAAGTATGGATCAAGGGGCATGTCCACCATATATGGAAAAAGGATCCCCTCTGTGTCAAGCATCTCCAACAAGTTTCCGACCCACTAGGACTGTAAAGACAAGTAATGTCGGGGGTCTTATACCACTGAGCTAAAATGTTTAACCCATTCTCCTTTGTTCGGACACATCTGGATGTTTTGTGAGGTGTCAAAATGAGCTGCATCACTTATGACTGGGTGAAAAAGACTCCCAGGTCTCTCTCCCGGAGACCTATAAATGTTGGTTTGGGCATAAATACAAAGTTTCTTGTAAATTTGATAAATCAGCTTGGTATGTCTCTTTTTATCTAATATAAAGCCCCCAAACCAGGTCAGTGGGCGTAATAAAGTGTTTTTGGGAACATTTTTGGAGATAAAAGAGCACATGAACGATATTAGAGGAAAGAGAACATACTTTCTGGGAAGAGCTGAGAGATGGTCTCACCTCTCAGGACCTCTCTATACTCATTATATAATGTTAATATTAGTAGCGTGGAGTTACGTATGGAATAAGGTAAGCTTTTAAGCTGAGTTGAAGGTAAATGAGCTAATATATCCCGTATTTGTATCAGGGGTGATGGAAGGGGTATGGCGTAATGAGACGATTGGAGCCATTTCCACGCTGAGAGTGTGGATTTCACTCCTGGATTAAGTGGTTTGTCTGGGGCTGGAAAATTCTCCATTCCCACCAAGAGACCAGAGATTAGTCTGTTCCACAGAAATCTCTTCAATGGTCCAGAGAGCCAGCCAACCACTCTCGATAATAGTATAGACCTTCCATATAATTCTGTGTCAGGTAGACCAATCCCCCTGTATGACTTGGATTTACTGAGAACAGAGTAAGCCAGGCATGCTCTCTTTCCTGCCCTCACAAAGGACCAGATTTTTTGTTTTACTGTGATATAATACATTTTCGGTACGGGGATGCGTAAGACCTGTTGGAGGTATGTCAATTTGGGTAGAATAATTGATGTGAAAATATTTTTCTTGCCAAACCAGCATAGCACAGATGATGTGGGGAGGTCTATGCTTAGAATTTCTGATTTATGCATATTAATTTTGAAATTGGAGTAGAGCCTAAACTGTTCTAAGATATTGTATATACAGTCAGGTCCATAAATATTGGGACATCGACGCAATTCTAACATTTTTGGCTCTATAGACCACCACAATGGATTTGAAATGAAACAAACAAGATGTGCTTTAACTGCAGACTGTCAGCTTTAATTTGAGGGTATTTACATCCAAATCAGAATAATAATCATAAACCAAACCTTTACTTTTTAATACTTGGTTGCAAATCCTTTGCAGTCAATTACAGCCTGAAGTCTGAAACGCATAGACATCACTAGATGCTGGGTTTCATCCCTAATGATGCTCTGCCAGGCCTCTACTGCAACTGTCTTCAGTTCCTGCTTGTTCTTGGGGAATTTTATCTTCAGTTTTGTCTTCAGCAAGTGAAATGCATGCTCACTCGGATTCAGGTCAGGTGATTGACTTGGCCATTGCATAACATTCCACTTCTTTCCCTTAAAAAAACTTTTTGGTTGCTTTTGCAGTATGCTTTGGGTCATTGTCCATCTGCACTGTGAAGCACCGTCCAATGAGTTCTGCTTTTGCTGAATATGAGCAGATAATATTGCCTGAAACACTTCAGAATTCACCCTGCTGCTTTTATCAGCAGTCACATCATCAATAATACAAGGGAACCAGTTCCATTGGCAGCCATACATGCCCACGCCATGACACTACCACCAACATGCTTCACTGATGAGGTGGTATGCTTAGGATCATGAGCAGTTCCTTTCCTTCATCATACTCTTCTCTTGTCATCACTCTAGTACAAGTTTATCTTGGTCTCATCTGTCCATAGGACATTGTTCCAGAACTGTGAAGGCTTTTTTAGATGTCATTTGGAAAACTCTAATCTGGCCTTCCTGTTTTTAAGTCTCACCAATAGTGTACATTTTGTGGTGAACCCTCTGTATTCACTCTGGTGAAGTCTTCTCTTGATTGTTGACTTGGACACACATACACCTACCTCCTGGAGAGTGTTCTTTATCTGGCCAACTATTGTGAAGGGTGTTTTCTTCACCAGGGAAATAATTCTTCGGTCATCCACCAACGTTGTTTTCCGTGGTCTTCCGAGTCTTTTGGTGTTGCTGAGCTCACCGGTGCATTTCTTCTTTTCAAGAATGTTCCAAACAGTTGTTTCGGCCACGCCTAATGTTTTTGCTATCTCTCTGAGCTTTTTTTTTTTCTTTTTTTTTAAAGCCTAATGATGGCTTGCTTTACTGATAGTGGCAGCTCTTTGAATGTCATCTTGAGAGTTAACAGCAACAGATTCCAAATTTAAATAGCACACTTGAAATGAACTCTGGACCTTTTATCTGCTCATTGTAATTGGGATAATGAGGGAATAACACACACCTGGCCATGGATCAGCTGTGAATCTAATTGTCCCATTACTTTTGGTCCCTTAACATGTAGGAGGCACATATGCAAACTGTTGTAATTCCTACACTGTTCACCTGATTTGGATGTAAATACCCTCAAATTAAAGCTGTGAGTCTGCAGTTAAAGCACATCTTATTTGTTTCATTTCAAATCCATTGTGGTGGTGTATAGAGCCAAAAATGTTACAATTGTGTTGATGTCCCAATAATTATGGACCTGACTGTATACGGTAAAGCTTTAACTGGATTAGTGGTCATTATGAGCAGATCGTCTTTATGATCCTGGTGTCCCATCAGAAGTCGCTTGATATCCCACTCTCCCCTGATTGCTTGTAGGACGGTTTCCATGACTGACACAAATAATAAGGGGGGTAGGGGGGCATCCCTGTCTGGTGCCGTATCTGAATTGTATAGGGTGGTGATAGAGAGTCATTTATGATAACGGAAGCTAAAGCATGAGTATAGAAGGAGAAGATGGCCTTGATATATGGGTCAGGGGGACAAAAAACTAATAACACTTCCCGCATATATTCCCAGCTAACTCTATTAAAGGCCTTTTTGGGGTCCGTGTTGAGGGTGTTTAATCCTCTTGGAGTGGCAAATAGCATTTAAAACCCTGGCAGTATTATCTCTGCCCTCCCTACCCTGGACAAAGCCCACTTGGTCCCCTTGGATCAAGCATGGAAGAAGCTTAGATAATAGCTTCAATCCAGGTTTAACAGGGATATCGGGCTGTAATTTGTACATTGTGACCCATCCTTCCCTTCTTTAGGAATCAAAGTAATATGGGCTCTAGTCATGTCCACCAACAATGGGACACCAGACAGGGAGCTATTGCATAATGTAAGTACGTTTTGTAAAAGGTGTGATAGCATAAGGCTGGAAAGCCATCAGTATCAGGACATTTCCCATTTTGGAGCTGTTTAGTTGCAGATATAAGCTCTTGTATAGAAAATGGGTCCTGTAGAGACTGAGACTGAGAATCCGATAATGTGGACAGAGAAAGAGAGCAGAGGAAGGATGTCACAGACTCCTGAGGAGGAGGAGGGGCCAGGACCACCATTTCAGCCTCATGTAGATTATATAGCAAGTAGTAATAGTTCTGAAACTGTTTGGCAATATCTGAAGTGGCCCTTAATCCTCCTAGCTTTACAACTTTTTAAATTATTTCACTTTAGGGTCTTTCCATTAAGTAAAATTATTAGGAACTAGACGGTCAACCCACGTGGTCAAGGCATCCTTCTCCTCAGGATAAGGGACAGAACTTGTGCAGTAGTCTCCATACATGCAATTTACCTATAGGTTGTAGGAACTGAAGTAAGAATATTGGGTTTGACTACTTTCAGCCATATCTGGTTCTATTTAATGTAATTTATTTCTAAGGTTTGTGCACATGGCTAAGCTGACTGTATAGACCTTGTACAGCTCTGCAGAGAGTCCCTTTGGTAAGCTGTATAAGCCTATAGGAATTCCCTGTGTTGTTGTTTTATGACTTTGAAGTGATGCTTCTTGAAGTCCTTCTTCAGATAGCCTCTGTAATACAGTATGTAATAGAACATGGCCTGTTTTTTGTAGACTCCATGAGAATTTTTTTTTTACCTCCATATAAATACAACATAGATTTATAATATGGTACAGATTTACATGATTATTGTATAGTTTCATATTTCTATAAGTTTTATAGTAACACTATGTATGACACATTTATTAGTTTATCTCTCCTATACCTGAGAAATACATAAAATTATAAAATAGCAGGTAGATATACTACATGCACTCATTGGAGGTACAGTGTGCAGTTAAATAGCAGGTTTATTTGATACATCTATTAAATCTCCAGGTTTTGGTGCTGGACCTGCACCTTCATCAGGATAACCTAATGAAGCTACCAGCCCAGCATCATAGCAACTAGCAATATCTGAACATCTCTTGCTATTGGACTTGGTTCCCGGGGCTCTGATCAGCAGGCAGAGGAGCGGTGGGATATCTGATATTAGAAAAGCCGTTATAATTATTAGGCTTGCACTGCACAATCTGCTTGGTTGGGCACCTTTTTCCTGGAAGTACTGGTCTTTCCAGTTTACAGTATACACAATAAAGTACCAGGCTCTTTTTTCTTTTTTTATGACACCTAAAAAATAAGTCCATGTTCCCCTCTCCACATCATCAGAATATGGGGAGTTAAAGGGGCAATCCCATGTCTAATGTAAAAATTTTAAATCAGATATCATATAGTGCATGACAATCTCTTTCTAACAAAGCTAAAACCAGCCCTGTACCTCACATGTATCCAGAGATCTCCTCATTCATTGCTCTGCTAGATTTATATCAAACTGGCAGCTCAAGGGTAGTGTCTTTACTTCTGCAGCTAAGGGCGTGTGTCTCAGCTCTCCCTATCACAGTTCAGGAGGCAGTGGAAGGATCTCAGTGAGCAGGTCAAAGTTTTGAGAAAAAAAAAACAATCAGCAGGTGGCGCTATGCAGATACATTTTATTGAATAACTAAGTGGGTATGCCAAATTTTTAATTATATGCAATTACAAAAATATTTAGAGCCAAGTGCTGGTTTGAAAACTAGACTATTGTTCATGATGTTCATGAGACAACCCATTTAAGGGAAAAAACACAGCATTATTGCTCTTAATCCCGAGTAAACTATATTGTTCTCTGGTCTATAGTATTCTATATTTTCTGTATATCACAATTGCAACTGCTGCCGGCAATAAATGTGAAAGTGAACCTATCATTAAAAAAAATATATGCTCACTAAGAAGAGAAACCAATTTGATCTATACACTCTGGAAGGAAAATTGCTAGAAAATGTATATATTTCTAGCAGATCATTTACCACATACATGACATGTTCACGTGAACATTCTTTTGAAAATCAATATGCAGTATTTGGCCACAATGTATAGAAAACAATTGTTCCTGTTTGAGCTAATATACAGGATAAGAGATGGGAGGTGATAGACTATCGACAGAGGAATAAATCGTGGACTATAGATTGCGAGGAAGCGTATAGTTTTTTTATGCAGTAATTGCAGTAATTCACTCAGTTATATGAGAGGGGAAGTCACAGGTGACTTACTGTGTTAATTACTGTAGGAACCAGTGGTTTTATGAACTAATTAGATTTATACTAGTTGTAGTTCTATGAACATATTCAACCTGCCCTGATGCTACTTCTTTAATTAAGCATTCGCCTAATAATGTTCAACAGTGTCCAAATTAGTGCTATTAGTGTTGATGCTGACCTTGATAACTATTTCACGCTTTGTGTTCGATTAATTAACCTCCTTAAAGCAATCATGTGGCCAGGCAAATCCATTAAATCAATGAATTAAAGATGAGCAGGTTTGGCATGCAAACATCTAAAAGGTGTATTATTTTATTGTTATCTAGCAGGTATCTTTTATGAGTTTTTCTCTTTTTTTTCCCGAATAAAACGTGGGATGCCAGACTAATCATACAACATCAATGCTGCCTACTCCCAACTACAACACATTCAGTACAGAAATGGCAAAACACAAAAAGATGAATGTGCAAGACCCCAGTGACAGTGTCACTACACTGTGACCCCTTCTATGTACACATGGAAACGTACTGCAAATTGCATAGCTAATTGCAGATACCATTTCATTGCTAGGTAGATTTTCACACATACATAATTATTAGTGTTATGGTCAGGAAAAATGTCAAAGGTTCAATATTCAAGATTGAACTCTAACATAATGCTGCAATAATGGCAAGTAGCTTCTTAGCTGAACACTAGATAATTGAAAGCTAGGGTCACTTTTGATAACTCAAATAAATATGAGCTAATATTAGAAGAGCATCTTTCACCAGGAAGTTCACAGTTAAACCAGGTATAATGCCTTGTAGTGCTTAGAAAAGGGAGGCTTAGCGGAAGCGGGCATGGCCTCGCGCTGCCGCATTTACTATACATTTCTCCAGAAAGTGGCGGAAGTTATAGCTGTAGCTGGCGTAGACTTCAGTTTCTGGCGCACGGCAGGACAGAGATACGCCTCTTAACAAATTAGGCGCTTCTCGGGCTAGTGCAGGGAGCTCAAGACTAGTGAATAGATATTCCACTTTTAATATATCTCCCCCAATGCTTCTAGGAGTAACTTCTAAAGTAGGCTTCTAAATCTCAAATTTAAACTTTGTAACAGGGCCATTCACCTACCAAGTGTCCAGGTGTCATTTATATTGGTTAGTTCTTATAGAGCATAGAGGCCTTGGTGTGATTGCTGTATCCCCTATTAGTGATGAGCGGCAGGGGCAATATTCAAATTTGCAATATTTTGTGAATATTTAGGTGAATATTCGTCATAAATTTGTGAATTTGAGAACACGTGATTATTTTCTTGATTACGAAAATCTGCAATGTAATTTTGTAATGCAATGTTGCTTCATTTTTCAAGCTGCTAAAAGTTTCCTGAGACTGGATAAAATGGTTGGCATGGCAGAACATTACAATAGCTTTATATGCAGATAGAGTGCCCCAAAATATTCGCAATAGCGCAAATCGGCATTTAATAATGCAACTATTTTTGCGCAATACGTGCAACTTCACATTTTAGTAGGTCTGACTACATATTACTGATTGGTGCACTAAGTATTGTTGTGAACTTATGACATCACAGCACTATGTCTGTAGCATGTATGTATGGACAGCAGAATCTACAGCTACACTATATCACGATCTGACCTACACTAACTATCTGTGTACAGTACAGACCAAAAGTTTGGACACACCTTCTCATTCAAAGAGTTTTCTTTATTTTCATGACTATGAAAATTGTAGATTCACACTGAAGGCATCAAAACTATGAATAAACACATGTGGATTTATACACATAACAAAAAAGTGTTAAACAACTGAAAATATGTCATATTCTAGGTTCTTCAAAGTAGCCACCTTTTGCTTTGATTACTGCTTTGCACACTATTGGCATTCTCTTGATGAGATTCAAGAGGTAGTCATCTGAAATGGTCTTCCAACAGTCTTGAAGGAGTTCCCAGTGATGCTTAGCACTTGTTGGCCCTTTTGCCTTCACTCTGGGGTCCAGCTCACCCCAAACCATCTCGATTGGGTTCAGGTCCGGTGACTGTGGAGGCTAGGTCATCTGGCGCAGCACCCCATCACTCTCCTTCATGGTCAAATAGCCCTTACACAGCCTGGAGGTAGGTTTGGGGTCATTGTCCCGTTGAAAAATAAATGATGATCCAACTAAACGTAAACCGGATGGAATAGCATGCTGCTGCAAGATGCTGTGGTAGCCATGCTGGTTCAGTATGCCTTCAATTTTGAATAAATCCCCAACAGTGTCACCAGCAAAGCACCCCCACACCATCACACCTCCTCCTCCATGCTTCACGGTGGGAACCAGGCATGTAGAGTTTATCCGTTCACCTTTTCTGCGTCTCACAAAGACATGGTGGTTGGAACCAAAGATCTCAAATTTGGACTCATCAGACCAAACCATAGATTTCCACTGATCTAATGTCCATTTCTTGTGTTCTTTAGCCCAAACAAGTCTCTTCTGCTTGTTGCCTGTCCTTAGCAGTGGTTCCCTAGCAGATATTCTACCATGAAGGCCTGATTCACACAGTCTCCTCTTAACAGTTGTTTTAGAGATGTGTCTGCTGCTAGAACTCTGTGTGGCATTGACCTGGTCTCTAATCTGAGCTGCTGTTAACCTGCGATTTCTGAGGCTGGTGACTCGGATGAACTTTTCCTCCGCAGCAGAGGTGACTCTTGGTCTTCCTTTCCTGGGGCGGTCCGCATGTGATCCAGTTTCTTTGTAGCGCTTGATGGTTTTTGTGACTGCACTTGGGGACACTTTCAAAGTTTTCCCAATTTTTCAGACTGACTGACCTTCATTTCTTAAAGTAATGATGGCCACTCGTTTTTCTTTACTTAGCTGCTTTTTTCTTGCCATAATACAAATTCTAACAGTCTATTCAGTAGGACTATCAGCTGTGTATCCACCTGACTTCTCCACAACGCAACTGATGGTCCCAACCCCACTTATAAGGCAAGAAATCCCACTTATTAAACCTGACAGGGCACACCTGTGAAGTGAAAACCATTTCAGGTGACTACCTCTTGAAGCTCATCAAGAGAATGCCAAGAGTGTGCAAAGCAGTAATCAAAGCAAAAGGTGGCTACTTTGAAGAACCTAGAATATGACATATTTTCAGTTGTTTCACACTTTTTTGTTATGTATATAATTCCACATGTGTTAATTCATAATTGTGATGCCTTCAGTGTGAATCTACAATTTTCATAGTCGTGAAAATAAAGAAAACTCTTTGAATGAGAAGGTGTGTCCAAACTTTTGGTCTGTACTGTATATATATATATATACAGACGTGGACAAAATTGTTGGTACCCTTTGGTCAATGAAAGAAAAAGTCACAATGGTCACAGAAATAACTTTAATCTGACAAAAGTAATAATAAATTAAAATTCTATAAATGTTAACCAATGAAAGTCAGACATTGTTTTTCAACCATGCTTCAACAGAATTATGTAAAAAAATAAACTCATGAAACAGGCATGGACAAAAATGATGGTACCCCTAACTTAATATTTTGTTGCGCAACCTTTTGAGGCAATCACTGCAATCAAACGCTTCCTGTAACTGTCAATGAGACATCTGCACCTCTCAGCAGGTATTTTGGCCCACTCCTCATGAGCAAACTGCTCCAGTTGTGTCCGGTTTGAAGGGTGCCTTTTCCAGACTGCATGTTTCAGCTCCTTCCAAAGATGCTCAATAGGATTGAGGTCAGGGCTCATAGAAGGCCACTTTAGAATAGTCCAATTTTTTCCTCTTAGCCATTCTTGGGTGTTTTTAGCGGTGTGTTTTGGGTCATTGTCCTGTTGCAAGACCCATGACCTGCGACTGAGACCAAGCTTTCTGACACTGGCTAGTACATTTCTCTCTAGAATTCCTTGATAGTCTTGAGATTTCATTGTACCCTGCACAGATTCAAGACACCCTGTGCCAGACGCAGCAAAGCAGCCCCAGAACATAACAGAGCCTCCTCCATGTTTCACAGTAGGGACAGTGTTCTTTTCTTGATATGCTTCATTTTTTCGTCTGTGAACATACAGCTGATGTGCCTTGGCAAAAACTTCGATTTTTGTCTCATCTGTCCACAGGACATTCTCCCAGAAGCTTTGTGGCTTGTCAACATGTAGTTTGGCATATTCCAGTCTTGCTTTTTTATGATTCGTTTTCAACAATGGTGTCCTCCTTGGTCGTCTCCCATGTAGTCCACTTTGGCTCAAACAACGACGGATGGTGCGATCTGACACTGATGTTCCTTGAGCATGAAGTTCACCTTGAATCTCTTTAGAAGTCTTTCTAGGCTCTTTTGTTACCATTCGGATTATCCGTCTCTTAGATTTGTCATCAATTTTCCTCCTGCGGCCACGTCCAGGGAGGTTGGCTACAGTCCCATGGATCTTAAACTTATGAATAATATGTGCAACTGTACTCACAGGAACATCTAGTTGCTTGGAGATGGTCTTATAGCCTTTACCTTTAACATGCTTGTCTATAATTTTCTTTCTGATCTCTTGAGACAGCTCTTTCCTTTGCTTCCTCTGGTCCATGTCGAGTGTGGTACACACCATATCACCAAACAACACAGTGATTACCTGGAGCCATATATATAGGCCCAATGGCTGATTACAAGGTTGTAGACACCTGTGATGCTAATTAGTGGACACACCTTGAATTAACATGTCCCTTTGGTCACATTATGTTCTGTGTTTTCTAGGGGTACCATCATTTTTGTCCATGCCTGTTTCATGAGTTTATTTTTTTACATAATTCTGTTGAAGCATGGTTGAAAAACAATGTCTGACTTTCATTGGTTAACATTTATAGAATTTTAATTTATTATTACTTTTGTCAGATTAAAGTTATTTCTGTGACCATTGTGACTTTTTCTTTCATTGACCAAAGGGTACCAACAATTTTGTCCACGTCTGTATATATATATATATATATATATATATATATATATAAGCTAACTAATTAAATAACTAACTATCTAATGCAATTAAACAGTAAAGCACAGAGCACAGCAATAACACTGCTGTCTCTCTCAGAAAATGGCTGCTGGGGAGTTTCTTATATAGTAAGGGGTAGGCAACTTTCCTATTGGTTGCTAGGGATATTGCTAAGCTCAGACAAACACAGTGCAGCCTTCTCATTGGCCCACAAGCAAGAAGGGAGGTTACTTGTTTGAATGTGGATGCAAGTTGGGGGAATACCACCAACAGACTTACCAATCTAATGGGTGAGCAATGATTTTGATATGTATCCTACTTGTAATGACTGATACTGTTTTTCCTACTATGGTGGATATTCCTTGTGTCTATGATTGGTATATCCTTGATTTTCAAAAAAAAAAGGGAGGTTACTAATGAAAGAAAATCTAGAATATTCGAGAATACAAATATATATATTCTAAATATTCGCAAATTCTCAAAGTGTCAATATTCGCGATTAAAATTGGCGATTTGAATATTCGTGCCCAACACTACCCCCTATAGCTATGCAGTTAGAATATCTTTGTAATATGTCATGCGATGCTGCATACTGCATCATATTAAAACCGATGAGAAAAAAATAAATTATATACAGTACAGACCAAAAGTTTGGACACACCTTCTCATTCAAAGAGTTTTCTTTATTTTCATGACTATGAAAATTGTAATTCGCACTGAAGGCATCAAAACTATGAATTAACACATGTGGAATTATATACATAACAAAAAAGTGTGAAACAACTGAAAATATGTAATATTCTAGGTTCTTCAAAGTAGCCACCCTTTGCTTTGATTACTGCTTTGCACACTCTTGGCATTCTCTTGATGAGCTTCAAGAGGTAGTCACCTGAAATGGTCTTCCAACAGCCTTGAAGGAGTTCCCAGAGATGCTTAGCACTTGTTGGCCCTTTTGCCTTCACTCTGCGGTCCAGCTCCCCCCAAACCATCTCGATTGGGTTCAGGTCCGGTGACTGTGGAGGCCAGGTCATCTGGCGAAGCACCCCATCACTCTCTTTCATGGTCAAATAGCCCTTACACAGCCTGGAGGTGTGTTTGGGGTCATTGTCCTGTTGAAAAATAAATGATGGTCCAACTAAACGCAAACCGGATGGAGTAGCATGACGCTGCAAGATGCTGTGGTAGCCATGCTGGTTCAGTATGCCTTCAATTTTGAATAAATCCCCAACAGTGTCACCAGCAAAGCACCCCCACACCATCACACCTCCTCCTCCATGCTTCACGGTGGAAACCAGGCATGTAGAGTCCATCCGTTCACCTTTTCTGCGTCGCAAAAAGACACTTTGGTTGGAACCAAAGATCTCAAATTTGGACTCATCAGACCAAAGCACAGATTTCCACTGGTCTAATGTCCATTCCTTGTGTTCTTTAGCCCAAACAAGTCTCTTCTGCTTGTTGCCTGTCCTTAGCAGTGGTTCCCTAGCAGATATTCTACCATGAAGGCCTTATTCACACAGTCTCCTCTTAACAGTTGTTCTAGAGATGTGTCTGCTGCTAGAACTATGTGTGGCTTTCACCTGGTCTCTAAGGCAAGAAATCCCACTTATTAAACCTGACAGGGCACACCTGTGAAGTGAAAACCATTTCAGGTGACTACCTCTTGAAGCTCATCAAGAGAATGCCAACGGTGTGCAAAGCAGTAATCAAAGCAAAAGGTGGCTACTTTGAGGAACCTAGAATATGACATATTTTCAGTTGTTTCACACTTTTTTGTTATGTATATAATTCCACATGTGTTAATTCATAGTTTTGATGCCTTCAGTGTGAATCTACAATTTTCATAGTCATGTAAATAAAGAAAACTTTTTGAATGAGAAGGTGTGTCCAAACTTTTGGTCTGTACTGTATATATATATATATATATATATATAATAGAAAGAAACTCCACGGCACTTCCAAGGCGTAAAATAAAAACGTTTTTTTATTTACCAGACAGCAACGTTTCGATCCTTCTCTCTGGGATCTTTCTCAAGCAGTGACAAACATGCTAGTGTTGAGTGCTTTTTATATAGCTTAACATAGTTAATCAATCAAATTATCTCAATTAGAATATATATGTGACATAATCAAAATACATAACTCAAAGCAGTGAATATATAATCTATATCAATCCTGTGTCTCATATATACTGTAAGTATATGAGACATACATTTTACATCAAAAAGAACACTTTGTGATAAATCAAAATAAAAATCGACATGACTAATGATTATATCCATCTGATCATGATTTAACAATAATAAATGTGCAGGTGTACCTGTTAAAAACAATTATAATCCAGGGAGGTCCTTGAATGCGGTCTGCTTTCCACCTTCATTCAAGGACCTCCCTGGATTATAATTGTTTTTAACAGGTACACCTGCACATTTATTATTGTTAAATCATGATCAGATGGATATAATCATTAGTCATGTCGATTTTTATTTTTATTTATCACAAAGTGTTCTTTTTGATGTAAAATGTATGTCTCATATACTTACAGTATATATGAGACACAGGATTGATATAGATTATATATTCACTGCTTTGAGTTATGTATTTTGATTATGTCACATATATATTCTAATTGAGATAATTTGATTGATTAACTATGTTAAGCTGTATAAAAAGCACTCAACACTAGTATGTTTGTCACTGCTTGAGAAAGATCCCAGAGAAAAGGATCGAAACGTTGCTGTCTGGTAAATAAAAAAAAGCTAAAAGTTATGGAATATTTGATTCATTCTTCCCATGATTTATTTTCTGTCTTACATATTTTAAAGGAAATACAAAAAAAAGTAATTAAATTTTTTCCCATTAATAGATTAAAGATATCATTAGCACAAAATAGCATTAGCTTTTTACCAGCTACTAATTATATGCAAATGTTAAATTGAATTATATTTTATTAATGAGGGTTCAGACTTATTACAATTATAAAAGTTTGCATGAACATTAAAAAAAACATCTCAAGAGATACATTTTTTAAATAAGTGCTGTATACTCCAAAATTGCTAAGTATATAAGGTGGACAATCACTAAAAGTGAAAAAGCAGACTTCCCAATTAGCAATTACATTGCTCATGAAAAACCAATATATTGCAATTTATAAAATCTGTATTTTGATGTCTATATAGTTGATCTGTGCCTTATTTTTGTAGGATTAATTGTACATATTTGCAAATTATTTAAAGGTACACAGAAGTTAGTAACTTGTAACCTTCTTTTTTTTTTTTTACAAAATATGTGTGCAAATACATTTTCTGGACTGTTGAATTTTTTTTCCACTAAATCATTTTCATTCAATAAAAATAGCGTATTAAAAATATATAAATATAGGCTTGAGAAAGGCTCCTGTGTAGAGCCGAAATGTCGCATGTCATGCTTGGGTAAATAAGGTATTTTTGTATTTTTTTTCTGTGCAGTGCTGCCCATCCTTTTTTGTACTCTATCTATTGGATTGTCTTATATCCATATTGGGCCGGTTGCACCCTTTTGTTTGCATCGGGGACGGTGCTGTCACTTTTTTTCTTTATATATATATATATATATATATATAAAGGAAGAGTGTGGCAGCACCAATATAAAGAAGATAAAGCGGGTGCTATGTCCAGGGTTGTCACTGCTTACCCAAAGTATGTAGAGGAAACGGACAGCACATCCAATAGAAAAATGCAAAAAATGTATTCAGCCACAGTGGCACAGTGAGGCGACGTTTCGGCTCAAAACACAGAGCCTTTCTCAAGCAAGGCTCTGTGTTTTGAGCCGAAACGTCGCCTCACTGTGCCACTGTGGCTGAATACATTTTTTGCATTTTTCTATTGGATGTGCTGTCCGTTTCCATCTATATATATATATATATATATATATATATAATTTTATTTCCCCCCCCCCCCCCCCCCATTTGTCACTATTTTTTTATCATCTGAATTTTTTCCTGGTGTTTGCTTTTAAGAATTTTTTTTTCCAGCCCAAAATGAGTTAAATGCAATTATAAAAAATGCCCCCAAAGGTGTTTGATGAGGGCCATATTTCCCTTAACAGTGTTCATAACCTTAAATACATTTCCCTAAGTTCCCTAATGGCACCAGACAAATAAATATCAGATAATATAAAATATTGACACAAATTAAAAAAATACAGAATAGCAAGTATTTAACTCATAGAAGCCTTTGCCTTTACATAACTATGGTACTTCCTCCAGCAGTACAAAGACAGTACAATTGCTGATCTTAATAAATGTATTGTGATTTTTCTAATTTTAATTATTGAGGCAGAGTATAGCTGTAGTCCATAGGATTTCTTTAACATATATGTAATGGTGCACTCCGGAAAAGTTCAGCTGTCACTCAAGTGCAAAGTGAGGCTACTGATAGTCCTCATACAGCACTCATTTTGAAACATTTTAATTTTACATGTCTTGGACAGGATTTGTGGAGTGGAACATAAACAGAGGGAATTTTTGGACCAACTGCTGGTTTGGCTTAAAAATATGGAAAATATTGAAAAATATAAAAAAAAATCGCCACAGGTTCGTATCCATTAAGTGATCCATCAGGATCACTTTTCTTTAACAAACAATATACACAAGTGTGATTTCCTTTGCAATATGAATGTTGCCAGATTTTAGTGCTATATTCTTAATATAAAAAGCAAGATAGAATTTGGAGTAAATAAACTTATAAATGAACCACCTCTGCAATAAAAAATAGAATTGCAGAGCTTTAGGGGATGCATGATTTCATTGAGAAACTTTTGAATTAATCTCTGATTCTAATAATAAACAATAAATTCCACCAAAGCTTTTTCATATAAGTTATTTAAATGTTTTTATTCTTACAGCTAAAATGCTTAAAATACAGAATTCAATTTGTGAATCAAAACAATTTTGCATGGTTTTGAAGGAAACGATTGAGTAACAGCTCAAAGCCGTTTATAGTTTCCGAATGCTGATAAAAAGTTTTGCATAAATATATATGGAATATGTGCCCATGGCAGTGGCAAGGTTTTGCTATAAATTGTCATGAAAAAATAAATAAAAAATTGTTGTGTAATGTAAAATGAGTACCCTGCAAAATAGATTAGTTCATTATTAGGGATGAGCGGATCCGTGGATGATCGGGTTCGCCTGGTTCGGACAAATTTTGGGTCAAAGTTCAGGTTCGGGACCTAAACTTGACCCGAACTCAAACCTGAACTCCATTGAAGTCAATGGGGACCTGAACTTTGGTGTACTCAAATGGCTATAAAATAGTTGTACTAAGGGCTAGAGGGCCGCAAAAGGAAGCAAGAAGGGGGTAAGAACAGGAGAATTGCCCTGCAAACAAATGTGGACCGGGAAATGACTTAAAATAACAAAGAATAGAAACAAATAAAAATAAAAAATCTTGAACTAGGAGGGGAGGTCAAAGTGGAGTAGGAGGTAGGGGAAGCGGTAGGCAGGGTGGTTTGGTGGAAGCGTAGTATACGAGGAGGAGATAGCCAAGACTGCTTATGTTCTTTTCTCACTTTATTTATTTATTTATAAATTTGAGAAGGTCCCAAAACTTTAGTAAATGAAAAAGAGAATGCAAAGAGAAAGTGCGCTGGAGTATAACAATGGCCTTGGTGCAGCTGGCATACTGGTCTATACAGCACAAGGTGATCCTGTGGGATCCATGCCTGCGCTTGTCTGTGATCACCCCCACCTGCCGCGCTAAACACGCGTTCAGACAATACACTGACCGCAGCACAGGATAGCACCTCCAAGGCGTAAAGGGCAAGCTCAAGCCACGTGCCCAATTTGGAGACCCAGAAGTTGAATTGGGCAAACTCATCAATCAGTATGTGCAGGCGTGTGCACATGTACTGTTCCACCATGTTGCTGAAATGCTGCCTCCTGTTAAGATGTTCTGTATCAGCTGGTGGTGCTAGTTGTTGTGACTTGCTGACAAAGCTTTTCCACATTTCGGCCATGCTAACCCTCCCTTCACAGGTGCTGGCAGTGCCCCAGCTGCGTTGGTGACTTCTTCCTCCTCCTCCTCTGCATTGTGCTTCCACTGAGCCACCGCTTTCAGGTGGGAATGCCATCAGCAGAGCGTTTACCAGCTTGTGCTTGTACTCACGCATCTTCCGATCACGCTCCAGTGACGTATTTAAGGAACGCACGTTGTCCTTATAGCGGGGATCCAGCAGGGTGGCAACCCAGTAATCAGCACTGGTAAGAATGTGGGCAACTCAGCAGTCATTGCGCAGGCACTGAAACATATAGTCGCTCATGTGTGCCAGGCTGCCCAGAGGCAACAACAAGCTATACTCTATGGGAGGTGTATCGTCTGTGTCCTCTGTATCCTCCCAGCCATGCTCCAGTGATGCCCATGAGCTGCTTTGGGTGCCATCCTGCTGTAAACATGGTTCTCTCTCATTATCATCTTCCTCTTCCTCCAGAACTGTGTCCTAGCTGGACAGTTGTGTACCTGGCCTCTGTTGGTGCAGGAACCCACCCTCCAAGCCACTTGTGAATGACTGGCCCGATAACCATGGAAATGATCCATCTTCCTCCTCCTCCTCTTCCTCCTGTGCTACATCCTCTTCCATCATCGCCCAAAGTGTTTTTTTCAAAGAGACATAGCAGTGGGATAGTAACGCTGAAGACTGCATCATCAGCACTGGCCATGTTGGTGGAGTACTCGAAACATGGCACACATGTCCGCATGGAGGCCCACTCGTTGGTGGTGAAGTGGGGCTGTTCCGCAGAGCGACTCACCCGTATGTGCTGCAGCTGAAACTCCACTATCGCCTGCTGTTCCTCGCACAGCCTCTCCAGCATGTGCATTGTGGAGTTCCACCTTGTGGGTACGTCGCATAAAAAGTGGTAAGCGGGAAGACCAAAGTTACGCTGCAGTGCAGACAGGCGAACAGCAGCAGGGTGAGAACGCCAAAAGCGTGCACAGACAGCCCGCAATTTCTGCAGCATCTCTGACATATCGGGGCAATTTTTCAGGAACCTATGCACCACCAAATTCAGCACATGCGTCAGGCAAGGGATGTGAGTCAAACCGGCTAGGCCTAGAGCTGCTACAAGATTTTGCCCATTATCGCACACCACCAGGCCAGGCTTGAGGCTCAGTGACACCAACCACTCATTGGTCTGTTGTTCCATGCCCATCCACAGCTCCTGCTCAGTGTGGGATTTTCCCCCAAACAGATGGGTTTCAAAAAGCCTTCTTTTGTTTCCCCCCTGGCTGTGCTGAAGTTGGTGGTGCAGGTGTTACGCAGACCGGATGAGAAGGCAGTATAGAAGCAACAGGAAGTAAACAAGAAACGTCCTTCAATCCTTGGCGTTGGAAGGACATGCACCGAACTGCTATCCACCTCATGCCCAGCCTCCACCCAGTGTGCAGATAGGGAAATATAACCGCCATAGGGTTTTTAAAAGTCTCCATCTCCACTAGACGGAATGACAGCATTTCAAAGGACAGGAATTTTGAAATGCTGGCATTCAGGGACAGAGATTGCTGGTGGGTAAAGGGGTATTTCCTCTTTCTCTCCAGTGCTTGGGGGATGGACAGCTGAATGCTTCCATGGGACAGTGTGGACATGCTTGGTGACAGTGGTGGAGGTGGTGGTGTTGCTGCCACATCCTCTGATTGCTGGGTGGCAGGTGCCACTGTCACTCCAGAGGGGGAGGAAGAGGATGAGGCTGTATCAGAAGAGGGAGTAGGAGGAGCCTGAGATCTTTCAAGGTGTGTACTCCACTCAGGGCCGGTGCAAGGATTTTTGCCAACACAAGCGAAGCTACATTTTGGCGCCCCCCCCCCCATCCATGATCACATCATTACCCCCCCGCCCGGACGGCCCTGGACCCATCCATGATCACATCATTACCCCCCTAATGTGTCACATTTTACCCCCCCAGGCACATCATGTGACACCCCCCTTCCCCCCCAATATTAATGATTGTTGTTTTGTTATAAATTTAACGCTCATCTCATCATTTTGAATTAATTTTAAAGGGAGTCTGTCACCACATTTTAGCATGTTAGACCGTTAAAATAGGGTTATGTGATCCAGCCAGAACATATAAACGGTACCTTTGTGGTAGAAAACGGACTTTTCAATTTGCAGAAAACAAACTTATAAGATTATCTTCTGAGCCCTCTCAAGTGCCCAGGGCGGTCTCTCAATCCTCGGAGCCCCAGGCAGGCACCTCCTAAACGGCTGATAACTCCGCCCTCCGTGCGCCTCTGCCCGCCCGCCTCTGCCCACACCATCGCATTGCGCATGCGCCCGCTACGATTTGTACCGCACAGCCACAGTGGAAAGGGACAGGGGAGGGGAGTAAACGGGCGGGCAGAGGCGCACGGAGGGCGGAGTTATCAGCCGTTTAGGAGGTGCCTGCCTGGGGCTCCGAGGATTGAGAGACCGCCCTGGGCACTTGAGAGGGCTCAGAAGATAATCTTATAAGTTTGTTTTCTGCAAATTGAAAAGTCCGTTTTCTACCACAAAGGTACCGTTTATATGTTCTGGCTGGATCACATAACCCTATTTTAACGGTCTAACATGCTAAAATGTGGTGACAGACTCCCTTTAAATCAAATGATCATATTAATTATTATAAAATAACATTCAAAATTCAATTGGGACCTACCCTAACAAGTCCTGACCCCTGTTTAGTCCTGAAAGCCTGCCGAGTGCCAGTGTGCGTCTTCTGTCTGAAGGTCTGACTGACTCTGCTGAAGCCTGAATATATATGACTGACTGAAGAATCATGATCTGATCTAAGGGTACTTTCACACTTGCGTTGTTTGATTCTGGCAGGCAGTTCCGTTGCCTGAACTGACTGCCTGATCAGGCAAACTGTATGCAAACAGATGTAATTTTTTTCTGACTGATCAGGCATTTTTCAGTCAGAAAAATGCCTGATCAGTCAGAAAAATGCATTGCAATACCGGATCCGTTTTTCTGGTGTCATCAGGCAAAACGGATCCGTTTTTTTTTTTACATTTTTAAAGGTCTGCGCATGCGCAGATCGGAAGGACGGATCCGGCATTTTGAATGCCGGATCCGGCACTAATACATTCCTATGGAAAAAAATGCATTCAGGCAAGTCTTCAGTTTTTTTCGCCGGAGATAAAACCGTAGCATGCTACGGTTTTCTCTTTTGCCTGATCAGTCAAAACGACTGAACTGAAGACATCCTGATGCAAACTGAACGGATTGCTCTCCATTCAGAATGCATGGGGATATGCCTGATCAGTTATTTTCCGGTATAGAGCCCCTGTGAAAGAACTCTATGTCGGAAAAGAAAAACGCAAGTGTGAAAGTACCCTAATCTGATGATAATTCTGATTCTGATACAATTTCTTGGCGGGCGCAGGCCATGGCTGCCGTCTGACTCTGCTGAATATATTATGTCTGAGTGACTGAATTAGATCAGAATTCGGTCACTCAGACATAATATATTCAGCAGAGTCAGACCTCAGACGGCAGCCGCGGCCCGCGCCCGCCAAGAAATTGAATCAGACTTATCAGATTATGAAATACAACACTTTCATTGTAGCTACTATTATCTGACCTAGAAGAATTTTGCTCATTTCAATATACTGTATGGTACAGAGCAGCCTTTCAGTATAATACAGTACATATCTATGCGCCTTGTGTATTAACAGCACATACATAGTTCCTTTCACTTGGCTTGGCTAATGCTGTTAGCTGTACTCACTCTTCATCTCTAAGCCTGTAACATCTTTCAATTTCTTGGCGGGCGCGGGCTGCAGCTGCCTGTGTCTACTCACGTCCCCCTGTGCACTGCAGGTCAGGTGACTTGAGTTGTCAGTCACTAGTAGTGGCAGCCAAAGCGGCGCGCTGCTGAGTCAATGAATGAATATCTATCATTCATCTGTGCTCATCTATCTCTGCCTGCCAGTGCCTAGCTGCTGCTATGTTGCCCTGACTAGCACTACGAGTCCGGCCGGGCGGCCCAGCCAGCACACAGCCACACTCGCACACTGTCCACACAGGGGGAGGGGGGCGGGGCAAGTGATATCTGTTGCCCTGAGTGAGTCCCTGTCCCTGACTACTGTCTCTAGACTAGACGAGCGCCGCGGCCGCAGCCGCGGCCGCCGGCCGGCACACGCAGGGTGGGCGCGGCAGGTTCAAGTCAGTCAAGTCATAATAAAAAAAAAAAAAAAAAAAAAAAAAACATTCATCCATTTTTCCGCCCTGCGCAGGGCGCGCCCTAAGGCGACCGCTTGGTCTGCCTTATGGTAGCGCCGGCCCTGACTCCACTGCAGCTTGTGCTTTGCATTTAGATGCCTGGTCATGCAGGTGGTGCACAGGTTTAGAACATTTATGCCTCGCTTTAGGCTCCAATTGTCTGAAGAACTGCCATGCCAGGGAACTCTGTGGATCTGGCTTTGGTGTGCTCATTCCCTGGGTGCAGTGGGCAGTAGCAGGCATACTGGCTAGGGGATTTTGCACCCTGCTCCCTCTTTTGCTGTGCAGCTGGCGCTGTGTGACCACCACCTCTGCCTCCGAACTGCACATGTCACTCGCATGACCTTGATTCCATGTGGGGTCTAGGACCTCATCATCCTCCACATCATCTTCCATAAACTCCTCACCTCTGCCCTCTTTGCTGGTCTGCACACTGCAAAAAGCAGAGATGTGCTGTGGTGGTCCTCCTATGTCCATATCCTGGCTCCATTCGACTTCTAGGGCAGGGCTAGGTGGATGGCCCATGGAAACCCTGCCAGCAGAGTCATCAAAAAGCATAAGAGACTGTTGCATGACTTGGGGCTAACACTGCTTGCCTGATTTGCAAGGGAGTGAGGTGAAAGACAGGTGCCCATGGGATGCAGGTGCCAACTCAGTGGTTTCAGCAGGGGACTGGGTGGGAGACAATGTGAAGGAACTGGAGGCACTGTCAGCTACCCAATCTACTATCGCCTCTACTTGTTCTGGTCTCACCATTTTTACACTGTTATTCCGGCCTACAAAATAACACTGAACATTCTGTAGCGTGTAGCTGGCACAGATCGACCACGTCCTCTCCCTGCAACAGGAGCTCCACCGACACTAGCAGCACCACGACCAGGGTTATGTCCCTTATTTGATGCTCTCCTCATTCTTTGAGGTCACCCACTGAACTAACAAACAGATTAACTATATTAATTTTCCTGTCAAATATGCAGTGCAAGTGTACCTCACACCACAAATGGGTATATGTCACCCACTAATCTAACAGACAGATTAACTATATTAATGTCCCTGTCACGTATGCAGTACTTGTATATGTCACCCATCAATCTAACATATGGATTAACTATATTAATCTCCCTGTCACGGATGCAGTGCAGGTGTACCTCACACCAAAAATGGGTATATGTCACCCACTGAACTAACAGACGGATTAACTATATTCATTTCTCGATCATGTATGCAGTACAGGTGTACCTCACACAAAAAAAGGGTATATGTTACCCACTGAACTAACAGACAGTTTAACTATTATATTTTTCTGTCAGGAGTACAAAGATGGTGCATTGCACCCACAAAATATTGCTATAGGTCATTCACAGAATAAACAGCCAGATTAATTTTTATATTTTTGTGTCAGGGGTGCAAAGCAGGTGTATTGTACCCACAAAAGGATCACTATAGGTCACTCACAGAATAAATAGCCAGATGAGAATCCTAACACTCTCCCTCACTTAAGCTGCCTGCTTCCTGTCCCTGCACTACTCAGAGCTGATTGGTGGTGCTACACATGATCCAGCTTGTATAGCTTGTATAACTAGGCATGGCTGTGATGGCATCTAAGTGCCCACAGCTTAAAAGCTTGTTGATTGGCTGCCCTGCAGTCTTTCAGCAAGCTTTATTAAATGCCCGAACACCGAACCCGAACATTTGCTGCAAAGTTCGGGTTCGGGTCCGGGTACCCAAACTCGCAAAGTTCGGTACAGACCCGAACTTTGCAGTTCGAGTTCGCTCAACACTATTCATTTGCTCTCCCCCGATGAAGCAATAATGTGAAACACACGTAGAGGGACATCTTCACTTTTATTTTCTTCAGTTCAGGTATGTCATTCATTAATGTTCCAGTACTAGTTTCATTGTCCATGCAAATTTTTGATTAAGCTTTAGTATGCAAGGGTGGATGGATTGGTAGCAAGGGATAGCTTTAGAAGTGGCTTTGTAGCGCACTCTCTCTCCTAGACATATCCATTCCCATTGCCAATAGGTTTTGGGACATATGAGGATGTTTTCTCTGACTCTATAGTTTGCAAAAGAGATGCTGGATATACAATTACCCGTCTTGCACATATTGATTTATCCTAATAATATGAATTAGACATTTAAAATGAGATAAGACTTTTTCTATTTGAATCCCTACTGTAATTATGATATAATCTTTTTTAAATTTGAGTCAATAAAAAGTAAATTATTTAAGGAATTAGATAGTACTCATTCGTTTTTTTGGATTTATAGTATTCATTATTAGTTTATTCTGTTAGTCTGTCATCTTTTTCTGACTTAATACATACTAGGGGGATTTATTATATCTTCTACGCCGGTTTTAAGGCACAGAAGAATCTCAAATTTGATGAAAACTGTTTGTGAAAAATGAGTAACTTTACTTTCTTTCTTACTGGACCAAACTGAGTTCAGTTGGAACTTTGCTACTCTTCGGAAGACAGGTTTGTTTCAGACAAATCCACTAAAACGGCATGTAGCACCATTTTAGTGCACATGTTGGCTTTAAAAAAGCACTAGGGAGGACCCTGAGGGGAACTGAGGGAGGGGGGTGCTTGCCCTGATTGGCTCCGAGGCTGACAGACAGACTGGATGAGTCGATGAGTGCTGCGGCAGTCAGGGAGGTGCCCTAGCATAAAGAGAAGTATGCCATTCTGTGCTGGGCTGTAAATGAGGATGGTTGGGTGTTTCAGTGTTTGCTAGAAAAATGATTTTAGGGAGTCAAGGAGGGTGAAACAACAATCAGGGACAGTCAGAAATCAATCAAGCTTGTATTCTACTTCCAGGGACAGTAAATGGAAAGGCTACCGTTACAAAGAAGAAGAAGAATAGTGTGTGTAGAAAAGGGACAAGCAGGGAAAGCTGACAGACAGAAATCATATACTATTGCTGTGATTGTGTTCCAGAGCTTGGGAATGGAAAAATAAAAAAATAAAAAATAATAATAAAATGAAAAGAGATAACAAGTTTTCCTAGGAAACTTGAGGGGGGCATATACCAAGCAATTGGAATAGCTTTGGTTTGGCCCAAATTTATTTGGGTATGAACTAAACTTAAAAAAAAATTCAGCGAACTGTACCTCAAATGAATCTCTAGTGGTTCACTCATCAATATTTCACACTGGGCTTGTCACTTTTTCAAAAAAATGGACGGGGAATTGACAAAACTTGCACCAGAGCACTAACAAACATTACTGCAGAAATCTCTGTTAACTGCTTGCTGAAGTAGAGTTCATTTTACGGTGCTAAGACCTCCTGAGTTGCGTCAAAATTATTTAAAAGCATGTACTTCCATTAAGGGCCAGTCTAAATAAATTCCCTTCAACTATGTATTAATTTATTGAGGCTCAGAGAAATGGGTATGGGCCATGAATAACATTTATCATTTATCCATAGGATAGGTGATAAATGTGTATGAATGCTGGGTCGGTTATATATGACTGTTTTGTATTCAGTGTTCATTTCATATTGAAATGACACTTAATGCACTCATTGTATTTTGTTTTATGTATAATCTTTTGTTCCTTTAACAAGTCCAGACAAGTGTATAACCAGAATTTTTGTATTCAATATTCATATTTGACTAACTTATAATGCTGTGTTCTGTAAGTTATATATTTTGTGTACAATATTACCATGGGTGCTGTGAACTAGAATGAGTATGATTTGGACATATAGCCATTAGTGAGCATGCTCGGCCGAATACCTGTTCAGCTCAAGCATTGCTATGCTCTGCAGATCCTATTGCTCAGCCGAATAATTTGGGTGTTCGAATACAATTTAATACAATTCAAGTCAATGGGAGGCAACTAGGCACCCTTTGCTTGGAAAAGAAGAGGGTGTCTAGTTCATAAAAAAAGGTTAAAAATTGATAGAAACCCCATCAAAATGGAATGGCAACAGCATTCAGAGGATAGCTGGATGTGTCTTATACTCCTATTACATACGACATACAATAAACAACCATGCAAAAGCTATATGCCAAAAGCCAGCCAGCCATCTATCTATCTATCTATCCATCCGACAGATACCAGCCAGCATACGTTACAATGACAGCCTTGTGCACTATGAGATATTCCAACCCAGCTCTCATCTGACTGAGAACCAGTAAACCTCAAAGTTATTTTGCATCTGTTGGATGGCTTGGGTGGACCTGCACACCTAGATCAATATCATTAGGGCGACAAAAAGTTTTCAGATTTTCCTAACATAATATTCAATAACCTTTCTGTTCAGTTTTGTCATGTAAAAACTAATTTTCATAAACATGGGCTTATGGGAATGACATACAAATGAGCAGAATCTGCCTTGTTTTTCAGCTGTCAAAAGACTATGAAATCCAATAGAGGGCGCTATTGAGTTATGAACAGAGCCATCTATTGGTTTCACAGTCTTACGACGAGACAAATATTCTTGTAAAAAAAACTATTAAACCAATAGAGGGCGCTGTCCATAACTCAATAGCGCCCTATATTGGTTTCATAGTCTTCTGACAAGAATATTAGACTGATTCTTATGACATGCTTATTAGTGTAGCCTTTTGCATGGAAAATTTGCGATTAGATTATCCGCGATCTACACTAGGATGATATCTGACACTGGGAAAGCTGGGTAATAACTCAGTGATAAAATCTGACACTGGGAAAGCTGGATAATAACTCACAATCTACACTGAGTTATTACCCAGCTTTTCCAGTGTCAGATATTATCACTGACTTACTACATAATTATTACATAATATTCGCTATATTGCTATATATTTGTTTTTTTAGAATATTCGTAATATTCAGTAGCTACAGACAATGAGAAGACAAAGCTTCAAGATAGCTTGGAACCCGGAAGAGTCGCTAAGTTAGTCAAGATTCAAACCAACCAACCAGGCCCCGGTCTCTTTGTCCGGTGAAAACATCACAGGTTCCCAGTCATCATGGAAATGAAAAGGGGGGCATCCTGTGGTGCACAGAGATGGAGAGGGTCTTCGGATTCCCCCTGCACTATATGGACGTCTCAGAAATGAACCGCTGCTCCTGACAACAGCTCCTTGGAAGGTCATGGAGCATCCCGGTCATCCAGCCAGGGGTGTATCTATCACAAGGCAAACAAGGCATTTGCCCAGGGCGGTACTTGCCAATGGGGTGTTAAAATGCCTTGTTTGCTTAGTGATAGTTACACAATACGCTAAATATTTTTATTGCTCCTTGTCCGATCCGATCCTTCACTATGCGAGCGGTATCACCGACGCTGCATGGTGAAGGAGTTGGAAAAATGTACTTCCTCCTCCTTTTGACTTCCTCCCTTTTGCATCTGCGCGTTGCCGTCCAAGTGCAGAACGGATACTGCACACGGTCACCGTGAATACTGAGGCCAGGCATCGGGCACCAATGCACTGATCCCTGAGCCTGCTGTCTTCAAAAACTGTAAGTACTTAAATTACAGTAATTCACTAAAAATCTATTAGTTGTTTTTTGGGGAAAAGTGGTTGGGACCCGTTGAGTGGTTAGAGGGGGGAGAAGGGGTGGGTCAAATTCATATTAGGGGGTAGTCATGGCCCGCGGGCGAACAGTTCCCGGCGAACATAGCTTGTTCGCGTTCGCTGCGGCGGGCGAACACATGCAATGTTCGGTCCGCCCCCTATACATCATCATTGAGTAAACTTTGACCCTGTACCTCACAGTCAGCAGACACATTCCAGCCAATCAGCAGAAGACCCTCCCTCCCAGACCCTCCCACCTCCTGGACAGCATCCATTTTAGATTCATTCGACAGCTGCATTCACAGTGAGAGGAGGGACAGTGCTGCTGATTCAATAGGGAAAGCGTTAGCTAGGGCATTGTTCTGTGTCCACAGACTCATCTGCTATAAGGACAGCGTCCTGACAGCACCCCAAAAAGTCCTTTTCAGGGCTGGTACATCAGTGAGCTTTTTTTTAATATATATATATATATATATATATATATATATTGCAGTTGCCTGGCTGCCCGTGTGTGAGAGCTGCAGGCTCAGTCAAAGACAAGGTGTGACAGAAAATACCTCGCAGATAAAAAAAAAATTCTATTTAATATTTTTCTGTGACATAATCACATTTGCAAGCCTGTGTGTGTCAGGCCCACACATACTGTATTGTGGCCACTAGCTAGTGGCTAGGCCTCCACTCATACCGTTACAGGGTGCCATTCACTCAAATACCTTGCAGATAAAAAAAATTATATTTAAAAAATGTTTGTGATATAATCACATTTGCAAGCCCATGTGTGTCAGGCCCACACAGACTGTATTGTGGCCACTGGCTAGTGGCTAGGCCTCAACTCATACCGTTACAGGGTGTCCTTCACTCAAATACCTTGCAGATAAAAAAAATAATATTAAAACATTTTCGGTGATATAATCACATTTGCAAGCCCGTGTGTGTCAGGCCCACACAGACTGTATTGTGGCCACTAGCTAGGCCTCCACTCATACCATTACAGGGTGTCATTTACTCAAATACCTTGCAAATAAAAAAAATATATTTAAAATTTTTCTGTGATATAATCACATTTGCAAGCCCGTGTGTGTGCGTCAGGCCCACACAGACTGTATTGTGGCCACTGGCTAGGCCTCCACTCATACCGTTACAGGGTGTCATTCACTCAAATACCTTGCAAATAAAAAAAAAAAAATTATATTAAAAAAAATTCTGTGATATAATCACATTTGCAAGCCTGTGTGTGTCAGGCCCACACATTCTGTATTGTGGCCACTGGCTAGGCCTCCACTCATACCGTTACAGGGTGTCATTCACTAAAATACCTTGCAAAAAAAAATATATATATTTAAAATTTTTCTGTGATATAATCACATTTGCAAGCCCGTGTGTGTCAAGCCCACACAGACTGTACTGTGCCCACTGCCCACCACTTATATAGGGTGGCACAGTACCTTGCACGCATAGCACCACTTATCTAAAAAAAAATGACAGGCAGAGGCAGGCCACCCCGCAGAGGCCGTCGTAGTCGTGGTGCTGTGATTTTCACTGGCCCTGGAATAATGCCCAGTGTTCAGAGGCCACGTACCCTGTACCCAAAAAATTCTGAGAAAATAGTTGACTGGTTTACACAGAACACCCAATCTTCAACAGCTTCCTTGGCGCACCATCCTCCTCCAGCTCAGCTTTGTTCACCTGCTCTCAAGTTACCACTCTCCCGCCCGCCGCCACCACCACCACTACCACCACAGCCACCACAGCGGCTTCACTTGATCCCTCAGAGGAGTTATTTACATATCAGTTGGATGAAATTAGTGATGCGCAACCATTATTGCCAGGGGATGTAGATAACAGGGATATGTCTCAGTCAGCAGCATTACACACATGGGCGTACAGTGTGATGATGATGATGATGTTGTACCCGCTGCTGCTTCCTTTGCTGAGGTGTCAGATACAAGTGAAGTGGTTGATGATGACGATGTGTCCATGGATGCCACGTGGGTGCCTGCTCGAAGAGAAGAAGAAGAGGGAAAAGTTCAGAAGGGGAGACAGAGAGAAGGAGGAGACAAGTTGGAAGCAGGGGGAGGTCGTCGCAAGGAGCGAGTGGCAGTCAGACAGCATGCATCGGCACCCGGGGTCAGCCAGACAGCACGCCAATCAATGCATGCTGTTGCCACCACCAGAATGCCATCATTGAAAAGCTCAGCAGTGTGGCATTTTTTTTGTGTGTCTGCCTCTGAGAACAAAAATGCCATTTGCAACCTGTGACAAAAGAAACTGAGTCGTGGGAAATCCAACACCCACCTAGGTACAACTGCTTTGCGAAGGCACATGATCGCACATCACAAACGCCTATGGGATCAACACATGATGACGAGTAGAAGCAGCACACAAGCTCAAAACCACCATCCACCTCCTGGTCCAGCATCTTCAGCCACGTCAACCACTGCTGTCCTCCTTGCCCCCTCTCAACCACCCGCCACTCCGCCTCTTACCTTCAGCAGTTCCATCTCATCTGCCCACAGTCACGTGTCTGTAAAGGAAATGTTTGAGCGTAAGAAGCCAATGTCACAGAGTCACCCCAGAGTCACAGCTGGCTTGACAGAACTCTTAGCCCGCCAGCTTTTACCATACCAGCTGGTGGAGTCTGAGGCCTTCAAAAAATTTGTCACTATTGGGACACCACAGTGGAAGGTACCCGGATGAATTTGTTTTTCAAATAAGGCAATCCCAAACCTCTACTCAGTGATTGACAAGGAAGTCATGGCATCTCTGGCATACAGTGTTGGGGCAAGGGTCCATCTGACCACTGATACCTGGTCTGCAAAGCACGATCAGGGCAGGTATATCACCTACACTGCACATTGGGTCAAGCCCCTGATGTCTGACAAGCATGGAATGCGTGGCTCTGCAGCAGAGTTGGTGACACCGCCACGACTTGCAGGCAGGCCTACTGCCACCTCCTCTACTCCTCCTACTCCATCCTCTTCCATAACCTCCTTGGATGAGTCCTCTTCTGCTGCGGCGTCTGGCTGCACATCAACTGAATCCCCCCAGCTCCCCAGGGGCTATTCCACATCCCGGATACGACAGTGTTACGCTGTCTTGGGGTTGACTTGCCTGAAAGCAGAGAGCCACACCGGACCAGCACTCCTGTCCGCCTTGAACGCACAGGTGGATCAGTGGCTGACCCCGCACCAACTGGAGATCGGCCAAGCGGTGTGTGACAATGGAAGCAATTTGTTGGCGGCATTGAATTTGGGCAAGTTGTCACATGTGCCGTGCATGGCACATGTGTTGAATCTCATCGTACAGCGCTTTGTGTCTAAGTACCCAGGCTTACAGGACGTCCTCAAGCAGGCCAGGAAGGTGTGTGGCCATTTCAGGCGTTCCTACACGGCCATGGCGTACTTTTCAGACATTCAGCGCCGAAACAACATGCCAGTGAGGCACTTGATTTGCGACAGCTGGAATTCAGCACTCCTAATGTTTGACCACCTGCTCCAACAAGAAAAAGCCGTCAACGAGTATTTGTATGACCGGGGTGCTAGGACAGCCTCTGCGGAGCTGGGAATTTTTTTGCCACGTTACTGGACACTCATGCGCAATGCCTGTAGGCTCATGCGTCCTTTTGAGGAGGTGACAAACCTAGTCAGTCGCACCAAAGGCACCATCAGCGACCTCACCCCATTTGTTTTCTTCCTGGAGCGTGCCCTGCAAAGAGTGCTGGATAAGGCTGTAGATGAGCGTGAAGAGGAAGAGGAAGAGTTGTGGTCTTTATCACCACCAGAAACAGCCTTGTCATCATCGCTTGCTAGACCTGCGGCAACGCTGAAAGAGGAGTATGAGGAAGAGGAGTCAGAGGAGGAATGTGGCTTTGAGGAGGAGGAAGACAAACCACAGCAGGCATCCCAGGGTGCTCGTTGTTGTCACCTATCTGGGACTCATGGTGTTGTACGTGGCTGGGGGGAAGAACAGACCGTCAATGACATTAGTGAGGATGAGGAACGGGAAATGAGTAGCTCGGCATCCAACCTTGTGCAAATGGGGTCTTTCATGCTGTCATGTCTGTTGAGGGACCCTTATATAAAAAGGATGAAGGAGAACGACCTGTACCGGGTGGCCACGCTACTAGACCCCCGGTATAAGCAGAAAGTGGCGGAAATGTTACCAAATTACCTGAAGTTAGAAAGGATGCAGCAGTTCAAAACCAAACTAAAAAATATGCTTTACACAGCTTATAAGGGGAATGTCACAGCACAACGGGAATCTAACAGGGGAAAAGGTGAAAGTAATCCTCCTCCTACCACGACCACAGCGGCAAGGACAAGACACTTTACAGATGTGTTGTTGATGGAGGACATGCAGAGCTTTTTCAGTCCTACACATCGCCACAGCCCTTCGGGATCCAGCCTTAGAGAACGACTCGACCGACAGGTAGCAGACTACCTCGCCTTAACTGCAGATATCGACACTCTGATGAGCGATGAACCCCTTGACTACTGGGTGTTCACGCTTGACCTGTGGCCTGAACTATCCCAGTTGCGATAGAACTTCTGGCCTGCCCCGCTTCAAGTGTCTGGTCAGAAAGGACCTTCAGTGCAGCAGGAGGCATTGTCACTGACAAAAGAGGTCACCTCGGTCAAAAAAGTGTTGATTACCTCACCTTCATTAAGATGAATGAGGCATGGATCCCGAAGGGACTGACAGTGGGGGATACGTTTGACTAACAAAAGGCCTGATGACATGCCTTGGCCTCAAAATGGTTCCCATGCTGCTGTATTTAATGTCTGCATACCGGATGACTTTCTTTAATCCTCCGCCACCAACTAGGGTTCAAGCCGCAATGTTTTAGTCACCTTTCTGCCTGGAAAAAAATCAACAATACCTAATTTTTCAGGCATGTGTACATGCCTAATTCTTCTGGCCTCTAGTGCTGCACTGTGGCTGCAAAACAAAACAAAAAAAAAAAGGCACATACATGTGTCAATTCCCCTTTGTGATCGGTACCTTGTTATGGTGAAGGGGCTTGCGTATTACAATGAAGCGATCATCACTTCTATGAACGTGTTGGCAATGTTGCCACACCCCAGATAAGGCCGTTGCTTTATTATGATTCGGCTGGATAATTTTTCATAGAAAAACATATTTTTTATTTTTTTTTAAGTTGTATGGGTTTTTAATGCAGGGATTAAACTGATAGGAATAGTACTAGTTAAGACACCACTCGTATAGGGTGTCACAGCACATTGCTCTGGATTTGCTCCGGATTTTGCAATATTACATTATTATTTTGTGCTTTAGCAATACTGATGGATTATTGAGCAAATGCTGACCGAGTGAAGGCGGATGCTCCACACAGGATCTGTTTTTTGTGAGTTATTGTTCTGACGGATCAGAGGAAGGGCAAAAGAATCAGTGACGTCAACACAAACGTACTGCTGACACCCTCTCCACTCTGTGGGGGTGGGGGGCTCTTTTTGTATAAGTGTTTATTAGAACAGGTTCTCTAGACAGCTATGTGGAATCAGCTGGCAAGGGTGTAAAACGAGTGTGCTTCTTCTTTACACTAACATCGACCTGTAAGGCTAAGTTAATACTTGAGTTATTTGGTCAGTTTTGGCCCCGTGACTGCCCAAATAAGTGAAGTGTGCACTGTGATTCTAAGAGCGATGCCTGTTATCTGCATGTTATACTGACAGTATTATTTCACTACCACAGCACACTCCCTATCCGTGTTACTGCAAGGCATAGTGTTCTACACCTATATAAAGGCTATATGCAGCCCCTAAATAGCAATTATTTTATGCGATTTGTTGCAAATTAATTCGGATCAAAGCAAATTTTTCTTGAAAATTCGGCGAATCGACCAAATCTAATTTTTTTGAAATGCGCTCATCTCTTCTCCTTATCAACAGATAAGAGAGGGAGAGATTGGTGAGAGCTATCAGAAACTGGAGCAGTGTTTTGACAGATTTTTTAAGCTTTTAATTAAGACTATTTAGAAAGTTGATTAATTTTGGATTAAAGAAGTAAACTCCCTTTCTAATATGATGTACTGTAAATATTCTCTGGAATCTTGGTGATCTGCTGATGCATTACAAATGGGGGATGTACAATCGAGACAACCATCATTTAAGTCATTTAAATAGAAATCTACTATATTTTTATACTCTGCAATCTCCATTAGACAATAATTTTAAAACAATACCCCAAATTCTTACATTTTTGTATGCACTTCCAGAGTACAAAGTTTATGACATATGTTAATTGTTTGTCTGCTAGAATAGATCTGAGTTCAGAAATTCATCCTCAGTATGCAATTATTGTTGCTTGCAAAGCTCATGAGAAAAATATCATAGCCGTTTTAGTCTGTTCTAGAGTTTGAGATTGATCTCCAATATTCCATGGTCTTATTTCAGGCATGTCCAAACTGCGGCCCTCCAGCTGTTGCAAAACTACAACTCCCAGCATGCCTGGATAGCTTACAGCTATTTTTTTATTTATTTTTTATTTATTTTTATTAACGTTTTATTGAGTAATAAAACAGTAGTACAAGTAGTTACACATCAATCAGCAGAATACCGAGTATACAATATTACATTACTTGGCTACCGTTACACCAACTAAATTAAACATAGTAGATGTCCTATACGGTCAAATAAAGTAAGTATGGATATTTGTGCCTCATTTCTTACCAGAGTAAAGTAAACTGGTAGAGTGTCAGGTAGCAGTATTAAAGTGCCTATAGGTTTCCCATGGTTTCCATAGGGCAGAAAAGCTGCCATGGGAGCGGTTCTCCCAAGCAGCCAGGTCCTCAAATCTATAGATGGCATCCACCTTATTGATCCAATGATCTAGTGAGGGGAGATCAGGCGACAGCCAATGTCTAGGGATTAGGAGGCGGGCTGCTGATATCAGTTTTTTGAACAGTGATGTAACAGTAATGTGTGCGGAGGAAGGAGGGAGGCCTAAGAGGGCCAGCTGGGGTGAGACCGGGATTTTAGACTTGCAGATGGCATTACAGTGATTGAAAATCTCAGACCACCATTTAAGCAGAGGTGGGCAGGACCACCAAATGTGGAAGAATTTGCCACCCCCCTCTCCACACCTCCAGCATGCGTCAGAACCATTATCATTATATCTGCAGGTAATATCGGGTGTTTTATACCACCTGGAGAGTATTTTATAGCCGTTTTCTTGTATTCTGACACATCTGGAGGATTTATGAGGTTCTTTAAAAAGTTTCAGTAGGTCAGTTGTGGAGAACGAAGTCCCCAAATCCTTCTCCCAGGCGCCAATGAAGGCTAATTTAGGAGGACAGATAGGAGTGCTTAGTCTTCTATAGAGCTGGGAAATGATTTTCCTTGGGATAGGGTTTTGAGTAATAAGGCTTTCAAACCAAGTCAGGGGCCTCAAAAGGGCTTGATAGGGGATAAGTTTCGTTAGACTAGAGTGTATAAAGGAGTATAGGGAGGGGAACGACTTGATCTCGGGAAAAATAGAAGCTAGATGTTCTTTGTGGAGTATTTTGCCATCCTCCTCAAAGAGGGAGATAACCCCAATTTCAGAATTCCTGACAGATATTGGAAGGCTTTGTCTTAACTCTGGCGAGGCCAGATTAATCAGATCTGTTACCTTGATAAGTGGGGAGGGTAGAGGAATACCGTTGGCTGAGCTTTGGAATTTGTCCCAGGCCTCTAAGGTAGCTTGCACAATTGGGCTACCATTCTTGCGGTTAATTCGTTCTGTTGGAGAAAGAATCAGAAGAGTCCTAAATGAGGTGTTAGTAAGGGCAGATTCCATACTAGTCCAGGATTTGTGGGGGGGTTCTCTGAACCAGTCTAATACCCTAGCCAGCAGGATAGCGGTGTTGTAGAGCGGAGGGTTCGGGAGGTTAATGCCTCCAAAGGTTTTCGGGTTTTGTAGGATAGGGAGTCTCATGCGGGCTTTCTTACGACTCCATATAAAAGAGCGAATCTCTTTATTAAGGGATTGGAAGAAGGAATCTGGAATAGGGAGCGGTAGGACCTGTTGCAGGTAGGTCAGTTTAGGGAGGATCAGTGAAGTGAATAAATTTTTTCAACCGAACCAGGAGAATGTTTGAAGGTGAAGATTGTTTAGTTGGGTTTGCATATTTTGTAAAAGAGGAATGTAATTAAGTTGGAACAATTTGGTGAGATCAACTCCAATCTTAACTCCTAAATACGTTATGTAGGGGGTGTCCCAATTGAACGGAGACTGTGCTGCGAGGACTTTTTTGGTTTGAGCACTCAGGCCCAGACTTAATATATGGGATTTCTTCATATTGATCTTGAGGTTGGACAAAGGGCTAATCTTTTCAAGTGTATCATATATTAAAGGCAGGGATACCTTAGGATTGGATGTAAGGAGTAGAAGGTCATCAGCAAATGCTGCAACTTTGTGTTCATGGGTACCTTGCTGTATACCTTTAATTTTATAATTTTGACGGAAAGACTGAAGGAGAGGTTCCATAGTTAAAACAAAAACTAAGGGGGAGAGTGGGCACCCCTGGCGTGTACCATTTCTTATGGGGAAGGAGGGAGAGGAGGTTTCATTCACCAGCACCGATGCCGAGGCATTAGTGTACATGGAGAAAACTGCCTCAATGAAAGGTGCTGGTAGGCCGAATTTAAGCAGAGTGAGGCGAAGGAAATCCCAACTGATTCTATCAAAAGCCTTTTTGGCATCGGTGCTGAGGAGAACTAAAGGACAGGAAATTCTGGTGGAGTAATGAATGGCATTGAGAATTCTAACTGAATTGTCCTTTCCCTCCCTGCCGATCACGAAGCCTGTCTGGTCGCCATGAATCAGTGACGGGAGAATTGGAGAGAGTCGGTTAGCTAGCATTTTGGCTAGAATTTTTAAATCAAGGTTTAGTAGGGAAATGGGGCGGTAATTGGCACAGTGTGAGGGGTCTTTACCCTCTTTGGGTATGATGGTGATAAGAGCCCTTGTCATGTCTAAGGTAAGTGGCATGCCTTTAAGCGAGTGATTACATATAGACAAGAGGTAGGGGGAGATGGAATCCCCAAATGTGGTATAGTAAAGGGCTGAGAGGCCGTCAGGACCTGGGGCTTTGTTTATTGGCAGTCGTTTAATGGCGTCCTTCAATTCTTCTAAAGAAAAGGGGGATTCTAGTGTCTGTATATGGGAGGGGAGAAGTTTAGGGAGTGATATTCCCTCAAGAAAACTATTTATGGCTTCTATATTGGATGCGGGGTTGGCCGCATGAGTATGTTGGGGTATATTATAGAGGGATTGATAGAAGGCTTGGAATTGAGAAGCAATATCTTTAGAAGTTATAGCCAATTCACCATTGCTTTTAAGGATTTTACAAATGTGGTTGTGGTTTCTCCTTTTCTTTATTCTGTTCATAACAAATTTAGACGCCTTATCACCATGAGCGAAATATTTAAATTGGGAATTTAGATAAAATTTGGCTGACATGGAATTCAGGTGGTTTTTAAGTTCAGAGCGGAGGTCGTTGAGTCTGGAGAGGTGGTGGTCAGAGAGGGATTTTTTTGTGGGCTCGTTCAAGATCTTTTATTTCCCTTAGAAGGTTGTCTATTTTGGCCTTTCTCAGTTTTTTAAGATGGGACCCTAGGCTAATGAGTTGGCCCCTTATGTATGCTTTATGGGTATCCCAAAGGATGTGTGGGGAGGTACCTGGGAGGGCATTTAAGGAGAAAAACTCAGTAATAGCCTTCTGGATAATGTCTTTATTATCTTTAGAGGAGATAAGTTGTTCATTGAGTCTCCAGTTAGTTACTTTGGGGGATGATTGGGGGGTAGATATGGTGAGGAAAATCGGGGAGTGGTCAGATAAATGGATAGAGTCTATGTGGGCTTTGGAGCATAGTTGGAGATGTTTTTTGGAGAGAAGAAGGTAGTCCAACCTTTGGTAAGAGCCGTGGGCATTGGAGAAGAATGTGTAGTCCTTTTCAGTGGGATTGAGCACTCTCCATACGTCAACCAGGCCCAAATTATAGAGAGTATCACTAATGGAGTTTAGGGATTTCTGTGAGAGAACAGACATTTTTGTTGAGGAATCTAAGATGGGGTTCATGGTGACATTAAAGTCTCCTCCCATGATAACCATACCTTCTTGGAAAGATTCTATAATAGGGTAGATATCTTTGAACCAGGACGCCTGATTAACATTTGGAGCGTATATGTTGATTAAGGTATATAGCTGGTTAGCTATGGTTCCCTTTAACAATAAATATCTTCCCTCCACATCTTGTAAATGAGAGCAATATTGAAATGGTGTATGCTTGCTAAACCCTATACTGACCCCTTTAGAGGAAGAGGAGCCCGATCCGCAATGGTACCACACAGGATAACTGGAACGGGAGAGATCTGGATACCTATTAAACTTAAAATGAGTTTCTTGTAAAAACAAAATAGAGGTGTTCCTCTTTTTTAGTAAGGAGAAAATTTGGCACCTTTTAGCCGGAGCATTAAATCCTTTAATATTAAATGAAGTTACTATAAGATCCGCCATATCGCTTCCGTTTGTGGGTAGCACCATTGCTGATCCGAAGCTCCTACAGTTTGCATAGCTGGAAACACATATAATGGCAGGGTGATTGTAAATAACTGCTTTCGTAAGATAGTTGAGGCATAGACACAGTATGAGGGACATCTACATAACATAAGAGTAAGATGTAACTTATAATCAGAAAAATGAAAGAGAATATGAATATTCCCATGGAAGAACATAGGTGGGGGGAAAGGAAGACAATAAAAAGGAGTGTCAGTATTAACCGCACAGTAATAGGAATATAACATTACGGCAGGGTCCTAAGGCTCTGCCAATACTGGGGGGAAAGAGAGTCACTCCTTTTAAATTTCCTCCATCCAACCTTCTACAGGATAATGAAGACCAAACAGTGTGGATATTATGCAGTAAGTAATGGTCTTGTACAGAAAGCTAACTAGGCCATATCATGTTGAACGGACATGTAAGGGGCGACTTAAATAAGTGTCCATAATAAACAACGAAGGAGGCGTACCGTCTCCTCCCAGGATTCGTTCCTGAATAGAGTCTCTGAGAGTCCCTGACAACTCTGTATTAATTAGAGTAAGATTTAACCTAACTTATTAAAGGGGAAAATCTACAGTAAATACCACGCTGGTAGTCCACCTCAGTCTTCGGTAAGTGGAAGTCTCCTCGGTGTGGGAGCATTCGGTCTTCTTCCCCTCTGCATTCTTGGGGTACGAGGAGGTTCCCATGGAGCAAAAACAGGTAGAGCAGGCAGAGTAGTTGCAGATTGGAACGTGTCCCAGTTGTCGATTGGGAGCGGCTGAATCTGGAGGTGCGCATAGATATTTTCCAGGTCTTTGGGGGAAGCGATGAATAGGCGGCGGCCATTATGGGGGAATGAGAGGCCGAAGGGGAAAGACCAATGGTAAGGAATCCTCTGGGAGCGCAGCCAGTCCGTGAGGGGTTTAAGCGCTCTGCGCTTTCGAAGAGTGGATTGCGCTAAGTCCTGATAAATTTCGACTTCATTATTTTCCCACATCAGCGACGCGTTGTTCCTGGCGCAAGATAATATCGCTTCTTTGACCGGGAAGCAGAGAAACTTGCATATGATGTCACGAGGGGGTTCGTTAGGATTCGGTTTGGGCCTCAGAGCTCTGTGCGCTCTTTCAATAGTAATTTCATGCGCAGTGTCCGGGCCCAGCAGTTGGAGGCATAGTTGCGTTATGGTTTCAGGAATATCACCGGGGCTAACAGATTCTGGAATACCCCTAAACCGGAGATTATTCCTTCGTCCCCTATTCTCTTGATCCTCCAACACCGTGTATAGGAGGTTTATGTGTGCTTCATGATCAGCCAGGTTCGTGGCCACTTCTTTTTGATGCGCAGCGATTTTTTGCTGGTTTTCTTCCAGAGTTTCCACTCTGGCTCCGATGTGGCTGATGTCACCCCTAATTGCAGCTAACTCAGAGCTGAGGGGTTCTAGGGCTTCAGCGAGCGATTCTTTGAGGAATCCCCTGGATATCGGCAGGGCGTCTGGGCTAAGGGATGTTTCTCTGCGTCCTTCCGCACCTGCGGCAGCATGTTTGTGGCCAACGGCCTTCGGAGTTCCGGGCGCCATTTTAGATTCTTTAGCCACGTACACAGCGGCAGCCTTTTTAACGAATTTGTCCATTTCCCCGGGCTGAGTCGCCGCTTTGATGGGAGCAGGGAGATCAGTGTTCTTTTGTCCGCCGATCTTGACCATTTTCGGCCTGGTCTGCTGATGATTAAAGGCTGTGAAGGCTAGTTGGAGTAGCAGAGCGACGCTTCACACAACCATCGGCTCTCAGCGTAGGCTCCGCCAGCTTACAGCTATTATGGCATGCTGGGAGTTGTAGTTTTGCAACAGCTGGAGGGCCGCAGTTTGGACATGCCTGTCTTATTTAATTGGGCCTCTATGTTGCAGAGATATCTAAAGGTTCTCTGTTGACTAATGAGTGTCATTGCCCTAAGCTTCCTCCCCAACATAAATATCCTTATCTGTGGCTTTATAACACAATACTGTTTTTAGAGTGTGGGATAATATTAGAGAACCAGGAGGAAACCAATGCAAGCACACGGACAACTTACCAACCTTGCAGATAATGCCCTTATTTTGAAACCAAAGACCCTAATAGTGTAAGATAGACTGCTGCTAACCACTGAACCACTATAGCTTTCTATGTATAAAGTGGCAGAATTAATTTGCCATGTCCAAAATTCCCAGTCCTAGCAACTTATATTTTGTTAAATATTTATCTCTTGAAATATCTCCTCTGGTAGATAGCGCAAAAAAATGTTTCCTTAAAAAATAAATTCTATCCATGCTTTAATAGTCTGCTTTATTTTGGAAATGCTGTTCCTGACATTTCATAAAAAAGAAAAATATTCTACCATTAAGCGATGAAAAACTGAATTTCCATTTAAAGATATGAATGATGGTAATTTATTGAACTTAATGGACCCTAAAACATTTGTCTGTCTGCATCTCCCTAAAATGGTTTATTTGATCTATAAAGTAATAGACTGAAACTTGGTATTTGTAACTTTCTCTAACCTGTAGTTCACGGTCAGTCAGTCTCAATGAATAGGACCCAATAGTCATTCAGAGCTGTGTGCTTTCTTATACTACAACTGAATGCAAAAAAAAAAAAAAATGTCAATTTATTGGCCCTAAGGAGTCCTTTACGTAACTATTCAGCAGTTGTAAGCAAGCATAGCTTTCATAGCATATTGCCAAGTAATTTAAGAAATCAATTTAATATCATTATGAGGGTTTTCTCTTGAAGGATTTTGCTGGGTGTTGTCAGGGGACTCTTCTGGTCTATTGTCTTATTGAATTAATTTGCCTGGCTTTATGTAAAATGCTTCATGCTTGCTTTAAGAAACTCAAGCTAAATTGATGATCAGTGATTTCTGCAGAAACGATTCTGTAGAGGCATTGCATGGAAGCTCAGCTTGCTATAATTTCTTCCAAAACGTTAATTTTCACACCATCATTGGTAATTTACTTTCATGCCAACAGCATTGTATTTTTCCTAATTATTCTTCTTCAATAAAATAGTGCAATTGCAGAAATGATACAGTTTGAAAATAGATTTTTCTTGCCTCCCTAATGAGAGATGAGTTCTTTAGCTGGAAAGACAACTAAGGTGTGATAATATATTCATGTTGGCTACCATAAAGGGAGCTGAATAACAACAAAATAACCAAATACCTTAATGAATATGGCTTATGAGTTTTTGAAGTTTGCAAATAGCATATTTGGTATACACTCAGAAAGCCTTCGTCAGCATGATCAACCTTATAAAACCAGGCATATTGCCTGGTAGGGTTAATCATGCTTATTGAAACCATATATTTCTTTTCTTTATGGATTGCACAACCGCTGAGATATCATAACTTTTATCTTCATGCAAATCAAGCAGTTGGAGCACAGAGGGGCTAAAGTGGCTCTTGGAGCACCACTACAGTATGCCCTTATTGCTTATAGCACTTTGAGACAAAGCACTATGCACTGGGCTTACCACCACTATGGTTTGACAGCCTGCTTAGCAATGTTCTTCTTTAACCCCTTAAGGACCCTTGAGGTACATGTACGTCACAGATGGACGTCACTTAAGGACCAGTGACGTAAATATACGGCGGACTGATCAGGCGGGTGCAAAAGCTGCGCCCGCCCGATCAGTGTCACGGACCCGGCAGTCACTGACAGCCAGGTCCCTGCTGCATACGCCGGCAACAGTGAAAACACCACCTCCGCTTCCCCATCGGGTCCCTACGTTGCAGTGGCAGGAACCCTATGGAAGAGAAGGCAAGCCTGATGCCTTCCATAGGCATTAGAGCTTGCCTTCTATGGTAGCCTGTGAGATCCAGCCCTATAAACTGGCACATGATGGGGGGCTGTTATTACTGGCACATGATGGGGGCTTTTATTACTGGCACATTATTGGGGGCACTATAGGGGCAAATAATTCTCCTTATAATGTGACAAAAAATACCCCCTTGTAATGCCCCCAGTTGAGCTAATGTCCCCATAGTGCCCCCATAATGTGCCAGTATAAAATACCCCTTTATAATGCCTCCAGTAAATGCCTCCATTCCTCCCCCTTCCTCCTAGTGCCCCCCATAATGTACCAGTATAAAATGACCCAGTATATGCCCTCAGTGTCCCCCATAATTTGCAAGTAAAAAATACCCCTTCTTAGTGCGCCCTGTAGATGACCCCATAGTACCACCCCTTCCCCATAGTACCCACCATAATGCGTCCCAGTATAAAATGCTACTGTAAAGAGCCCCCCATATAAAATACCCCTTCTTTGTGGCCTCAGTAGATGCCCCTATAGTGCCCACCAATAATGTGCCAGAAATAAGTGCCCCCAATAATGTGCCAGTAATAAGTGCCCCAATAATGTGCCAGTAATAAGTGCCCCCAATCACGTGCCAGTAATAAGTGCCCCTAATCACATGCCAGTAACAAGAGCTCCCCATCACATGCCAGTAACAAGAGCTCCCCATCACATGCCAGTAACAAGAGCCCCCTCACCATTTGCCAGTAATAAGAACCCCCATCATGTGCCAGTAACAAGAGCCCCCCATCATGTGCCAGTAATAAGAGCCACCCCCATGTGCCAGTAACAAGAGCCCCCCCCCCATCATGTTCCAGTAACAAGAGCCCCCCATGTACCAGTAAGAGCCCCCCATCATGTGCCAGCCCAGTAAAAAGAGCTTAGAGCCCCCCAATGTGCCAGTAACAAGAGCCCACCTCCCCCAATGTGCCAGTAACAGGAGCCCCCTTAATGTGCCTGTAAAACTATTGTACATATTTAAAAAAAACACTTATACTTTCCTCCATGTCAGCGATGCTATGCAGGCCTCTTCCGGCCTGTGACCTGTGCTGTACAGCTAAAGCGGCGAGATGACATCATTGCGCCGCCTGCGACGGCCTCTGATAGGGTGCCAGCCTAGTTCCTGCAGCCTATCAGAGAAATGGGAAGGGACACACCAATCCCTCCCCTGCCCCGCCGCACTAGTACAGGCATCTGTATTGCTGTCCTGAGGACAGTTGTGGGGGCATTTCATTTGGGGGGACACATGGGGGGCACAGCGTGATGAAGGGGGGCCGTGGCCCCCTCTGGCCCCCCCTTGGCGACGCCACTGATGGACTTATCTGTAGAAAAGAGAAGCCATTGCATAGATGAATTTTAAAGGCTAAGTTTTACAAATACATCAGATGTTTAAAATGCCCATGGTTGGAGCTTTTTCTGACAGTATGCATTAAGTTTTTTCTAATAAATGCTGTCATGTTTTCTAACCAATTGTGAGGCTTATCTAGCCATATTTGTCTCATTTGGTCAATCAAACTAGCAGATCTAATCTGTGATTCACCCTATTCTTCTTTATCCCAGACTCATAAACACGTTAAGGTTGTTAGAAAACAGAGAAACAGCACACAGCTTTTCACTGTGTCCAAACATAGCATTGCCTCAAACCTTTAGACATAAAATAGATCTGGTGGTAAAACATTTTTTTCTAATTTTGTGTTATCAACAGATATAGTTGGCAGCACCAATGTATTAATGATGCAAACACATATACTATAGAACCTATAAATAATGCACTCATTATGCATAAAAATAAACTAGAAAAAACCCAGTATTTAAAAAATATAAAATAGGCATTTTAACATCCAGGACCATCAATAACAGTGCGGTATAAATAACATACGATGCTTAAGCAAATCGAACTCCATGAATTAAAATTAAATATCAGAGAAAATTAGATTCTCCACAAAGCCGAATTTTCTCTTGCTTCGTGGTAACAAATCGATTTTCTCTGAATGGCAGTAAAATAATAAAATAAAATCTCATACTTACTTCATCCGTTTGAGTGCGAAGAGCTGGCCATGACCATCGTGAGTGAAGATTACTGGCAAAATCCTGTATGCGGGGATGTTATACATCCCCGCACTGCGGTGTAAGTATAATTTTATTATTATTATAATTTTTTTTTAAACTGTAATATTTCCCATGTGACAGGTACAAAGACAGGGAGAGGCGCAATTGCAATCACAAATACACTTTTTTTTGCAAAATTTGGCGAAGCAGCCTAATCAAATTGTTCTATACTTCTCTCATCACTAATGCTCAGTAGTAATAAAGGGGATAATACAAAAAGTCACAAAGCCTGAAAAAGGCAGCAATTCCATGTTATGTCACAGCCCTATAAAAGCCTCACCCGACCAGTTCTCTGCTATTTTACTGTGATCTTAGTATAGGGATAAACGTGCCACGCGCTAGGGACAGTGGTTAACAAAGCTTTGAATTGTAGAATATTGGATAGGGACAGTGCAGGGACAGCACAGAGACAGTGTAGGGAGATCACAGGGAGAATTTTTGTACACTGAAGGGAGAGCATAGGGAGACTGCAGGGACAGTGCAGCCTCAGTGTAATCACCCTGTGCATCTTGTTCAAATGCTGCACCATTCATATATAATCTGTTCTGTAATACTTAGACTTACAGTGCATCAGACTAATTGCCAAAGATGATATAATATACATATATATATATATATATATATATATATATATAAAATTTGCATTTGTTGTTCATCTGCTGCACCACTTATATATAATATGTTCTTTTGTACATAGACTTAATGTCCATCAGACTCATTGTCAACAGGTGGTATAATATGAAAATGAAAGTATAGACCGGCACTCAGATATGGGGAAACAGCAGGTATTTATTGATGCTAAAAACAATGGTAATTAACCATATAAGAACCAATGCAAGGTGCTTGATAAGCAGTAAAATAGCAAATAAAAAATGGATATATAAAAAAGTTATATAACTGGAAGGTATTAAAAAATTAAAAATAGGCAAAAAAAATAGTTGCTGAATACTGTGAGTCTTAAGTAGTTTCAGATGGATGTGTTGGTGTGCACATCAAAGTGACCCTGTATGAAGAGTGGCAGCGCTGTAGCAGGTGGCACTAGGCTGTCTTGGCTTGAAACACTATGCTACCATGTATCGAGCAGTTTAGTGTGAATATTTACACTGTGGATAGAATGAATTTAGTGAGATTCTGATGTGTAGTGGGCTTACACCAGGCAAAGTAGATTGGAAGGCACATTATGCAAATACTTGTTATATCACAAGGTATGGGGATTCGTTGATCAGCCACTTCTGGCTACTTAGTTGCAATGTCCTGTGTTTGCCGAAAGCTAGTCCCGATAAGTTCACTTGGCAAGCAATACACAATTTTGATTACAGGTGCTTCGGTCTATGAAAAAAACTCTAGCAGTTGGTGAAAAAATAAATAAAATAGACAGACCACAATGCAGTGTAAATAAATAGTAATAGCAGGCCAGTGTCGGGTGACGTCCCACCCGGTGTGTGTGTGCCTCTGTTACCTTTCTTAGTGTCCGCTCTGTGTCTTGTCGGTAGCTGGTTTTCTTTCTCTTTGCAGATCTGTGGACAACATTGGAGTGAATATTCCCGTGCTTGCTGATGAGTCGGGCGGGACTTCCTCTAGTCGGCGTCCCAGGTGTGTAGCGCTGGATGCGCACCGATATTGCACGGGCTTCTAACGTTCAGGGTCAAGGGAGTAATCCAGAGAGATCTGTCGTTTCTGGAAGCGCTTCCAAAACAGAAGTATATCTTTGTCTATGTGCAGATTTCTTTACCCATAGGGGGTATAATATATAGGCAAGTTTTTCTAGTTTATCTTCTACACCATTTATTTATTAATCTGTTCTGTCATGCATGGACTTATTGTGCATCAGACTCATAATATAAGTCTAATATACAGTATAATATATAGACACACTTATCTAGTACACTTGCCGCAAAATTCATACTTATTCTGTTATATTACTGTACACTATGGCCAACGGACAGTTGCCTGGTCCCTCAAAAGGAATGAACAGTGGCAAAAAAGTTGCTGCAGCCGGCATAGGTAGCAGCAGAAAAATTTGTGGTGGTAACAGCAGCCAAAGCAACAGGCCAGAGCTGCCACTGTAATCCAGCAGTCATGTTTTGAACAACAAACCAGTTACATTGGAATGGTTGACTTGCTCTTCAACATCATCTCAGGTGACAACAGATACAAAGAGTCAGGAATCTGTGGGTTCCTCTGACACAACACGTAGTTGGCATGGTCCACGAACATATGTGCTCTCACCTTTCCTGTAACTGCCTCTTTCTTTTTCTGCTTCTTCTGCTCAGGAAGTAATAACTGCTGCTGCCTCTGTTCTGCTTTACAGCAAGGAGGGTCTTATGACAGTCTGCAATATACAGGCCCATACAGACTTTGAGGAGAGGTCTGATATGTCCTCTCTTAGGCAGACAACTAGCGATGATGACAGCCGGGTGGAAGCATATGTTGCGAGCGATCAGGGACATGACCAGGAGACTGGTGAATGTGACATAAGTGACGAACAGACATTAGTTGATGATGTAGCTGATCGCACTTGGGAGCTAGGTGAATAGCATTAAAGAGTGAAGGTAGCAGCAGACCCGTGAGACTGCAGCAAGGTAGCAGCATCCACTGTTCTAGCATGGTGGAAGCAGTGGGAAATCTGGAGCCAAATGCGCTCAAGGTAGACCGTCTGCTATTCAGGAGCCTACCTGTCAGGAAACAACTAGCAGTACACAGGTTCATAAAGGCAGTCAACACAGAGTGGTGGGGATAAAATGCCATACCCGGCAGTGTGGGAATTTTTTATCAAGTTTCTGGAGGATATTAGCGTGGGGGTATGCAGGATAGAGGGTGAAGCGCGTTCAGGGTGCTAATGTTAGCACCACAGCCCTGCGTCAACACATGGAGCATCTGTAGGGCAAGAAGGATTGTAGTACCAGCAACCTGGACAGGAACACGTTCAGCTTCTGTTCCATTAGATAAGTGCACTCATACTGCACTCATACATGTCTTTGCCATTGCCCTGGTGATCGATTGCTGGTGAAACACGTGATGAGGAGTAGGAGGAGCACCAGGACCAGTAGATGATGGGAAGAAAACACAGCTTCCTTCTGCTGAGGTGGTGGAGCCTTGACTGCTGGATAAGGGGTGAAGGCCACTGGGAGATGCAGGGGTTGCTGCATAAGGCTATAACACTACATTAGTACCACGGTTTTCCCAGGACACTACAGGGTGAATGATGTCATTCCACTCCTTCATGTCTAGACATAGAGCAGAACCTGAACCAACAGGTGGTGACATACTTTGACTGTACCTTTTTTACCCCAGATCTAAGATCCCCTGGACTACTGGGCAGCCAAAATTGAATTGTGGCTGCAACTGGCCGAGTTTGCCCTGGGCAAGATTTCCTGCCTGGCCAGTAGTTTGGCATCAGAGCGAGTGTTTTGTGTGGCGGGTGGCATAGCTACACTAAATAGATCTTGCATTTCAACAAAAAATGTTAAGAGACTTACCTTTATACAGATTAATTAGACCTTGATCGACCAGGATTTCCAGACTCTGGTGCCTGATGTAACAGACTAGATCATTCTGGCAGTAATGATCTGACTGTAGTGTGCTGCCACACTGGAACATTGTGACAAATGGCCTTGTGCTGCTGCCAATATTGGGATGCTGCCACCCGATTAATGCCAAAACACTGCTACCTCTATTGCCATCTGCTCCAACTGTGAACTGCCATCATATTGTACTGTTGCTGCCACTGTTGTTTCCCCCGTCCCCACTCTGTTTCAAGCTCACTATTTTGACTCTTCATGCTGTCGCCACCTTCACCACTGGACCACAGGACTTCTTTTTCATCTGAATAAAACTGATTTTAGAGGCAGATGGCCAAAACTCATGCAAATTGAGCATGAGGCCTCTATCACACGGTCAGTATTTTGCATCAGGATTTGATCAGGATTTCAAAGCCAAAAGCAGGAGTGGATCCAAAACACAGAAGACATGCAAATATTTCCATCACATGTTGTCTTAGACCCACTCCTGTTTTTGCCTTAAAAATTCTGATCCAATGCTGACCAAATATTGACAGTTTGAAGGATGATGCTCAAACTACAGGATCCACTTTTTTTGGTCTGTTCTGAAGAACGGAAAAATAAAAAGATCCTTACTGCTGGCACCCTCTCAACTGTCATGGGACCACTACTTGAATCTTGGGCCACTGCACTGTTTATTCCACGCCGATAAATTAGACATGAAGCTAACATTGACCTGTTAGGCTGAGTTCACACTTCAGTTATTTGATCAGTTATTTCCACCAGTTTTGGTAAGCCAAATTCAGGAGCCAAGCCTACTATCGGATTAGTTATCATAAATAGATCTACACCTATTCTGTGGGTTTAGCCCACGCCTGCTTTTGGATGACAATAACTGATGAGAATAACTAACCAAATAACTGAGCCTAATAGTGACACACAGTCATTCTACAGCTATCAGAAGGGATTCTAACGCATGTGTCACAACATGTATTAATACAACCTTTTTTTTTTCTCTCCATTACTTAATTGACACTGCCTCCATGTCCTTATTTTGTTCCACCAAAGAGTCATTGGGACTCAGCTGTAGGGGCGAGCTGTTTTTGTTTTTCTTTACGGAAGGCTGCAGTATGTTTTTATTTTGGTTTAGCTAGGGGTTAGCATGACCTGCCTGTCATTCAGACACACAGTAACTTTTTGTTACCAGAAAAAAAAAGCTATGCATGTTGTTTCACTGCACAGTGTGAAACATTTTAACTTTTTTTTTATGTTAGCAAAGGTCGCAACATAACAAAATGTGAAAAGTGAAAGGGTCTAAAGACTTTCACATTGCTATACATATATATATATATATATATATATATATATATACACACACACTGTACATAGTATATATAGTAGTCTATAATCTTCACAAGAACTAAACTGCTTGTTTTACATTTTTAGCAATTGGCTTAATGCTGTAACACAGTAAATATCTGCTTTTGGTAAAAAAAAAAGCTTGAAAATGTGCAACTATTAAAAGGTCATATTTCTATGCATGTCATTGTTTAAGTTGTAATTTGAATACACTTTTGTTTAAGGCACTGTTGAGATGTCTTTTGTTCCTTTGAGATATTCAAATGAACACCCAGAAATAGAATCCATTCCTGCCATAGTCAATGAATATAAAACTGTATGCTTGATTTATTTATTTTTAACAGAAGAAAAATATTGTCATGTGAAAAGAATTGAAACCACTGATTGGACAATGTTTTATGATTTTTTTTTTTATAAGCCAAGTATCCTGCTGACATAAATCTTTCATTTAGTGTGTACTAAACATTGATATAGTACTACATACAATTGTATCTGCCATCAGGCAACATGCATTTTTCGTACTCATCAGTATTCTGTACATATATGGGCACATTTATTAAGGCTGGTGTTTTAGACGCTGATTTTAATAAAGCCCCATCACCTGCTGTGGATCGCCGAAGTTATGAGGAGTTGCAGGCCTCTTCATAACTTCGGCGTATCCAGGGCTGTTTCTAAATGTAAGACAGCTTCTGAGATGTCTTACATTTAGACCTTTTTCTACACCTGATGGAGATGTAGAAAATGGTAAATAAGACAGGCTTACCGGCCTGCCCCCTTCCCCGCCAAGCTAACCCACTTTTTTAGACCTGGCGTGAGCTGGGAGAAGTCACAGATTTAGGCGTATGTCAGCATGATAAATTACCCCCATAGTTCTTTGACTTTGTATTTATAGAAGTCTACTTTGTCTTCAATTTTTGAATCAAGTGGTTTGGCTTGTAGTAGGGTGAACTAAGGATTCACCAGATGACTACACCCAGCAATCTAGATAACTTCATATCTGAATTGGTAATACTGTATATGGTAATACTAACACTGTTAAATCAGTAGCAAGTAGGATATTACTAGGATTTACTCTTCTGTCAATTAACAAGAAAACAAATACTATTTAGTGATCACTCTAAATAATTTTTGTGTTGCATACATCCTTGCACATATCTCTTGAAGATAAAACACATATGCGTATTAAACCCCATCCCCCAACATTTGCCTATAAGAACTATACTGCAGGTCAGTTTTGCTGAAGAGATCATACCATGGTTCAACAATTCCTGCTTTGGAGTAAATGACTTTTTCTGCCACTTTCATTTGACCTCTTCTTCAAATAGGAAAAAAGTAACAGAGCATTAAATGGGGAATCTTGGAGGTCATGTGCTCATCTAGGCAATGTCAGATGTCACTAGAGTGTGTCATATAATGAAAGGACAATACACCTTAGTCTTCTCATTCTATCAATAAAATTACTGAAAAACAGATTCAGAATCAATAAGAAAAAAACGAAACTTTGGGATACAATAACTTCTAGAACTCTTCTATTCTGGCTTTTACTACTTCAAGTATTCATCATTTGATCATTCTTAATGGTTTTCCAAAATGTTGGCTTTAAAACAGAAATTATGGTAAAGAAAGGCTTCGAAGGTGTGAATTTGAGGGTTGGCATTTTGTCCACCCACTATATAAATGAAAGATAGTACAATCAGTAACATCAGTGGAGAATGGGCCACTGTTAGAATGTGGCGTATTGTGCATTATTATGTGACTAGCACTGTAGAAATTGCTGTAAAGGTAACCTTATGTGTATCAAAAGGGTTTCCCTAGCCTAAAACATTCATGACCTAACCTTAAGGCCAAAAATCAATGGGATGGGGATTAGTGGCCAACGGTGGGGATTCTGGGGTTTGGGCCTCCTCCATTCAAACATGGATGGTCCCCCCTAAGGTTAAGCCATATATGTTTTAGTCATCAGAACAAAGGGGAGCTGTTGGAACGCAAGGCAACTATACTGTTTATTTGGCAGCTTCTTTTTATTGAATGGAGCTATGCAGCAGTACCAGTCACAACCATACCAAACAAATATTGAGAATAGGATACCCCATTAATAGATCCAAGAATGTCACTAACAAAGAAACACTGACATGTGACCAGACCTAGAAGTATAAGGCTTTTTCCTGAACACACTTGTCTTTACGCTTTAGTTGTAACACATCTACCTAACAAGCTTTTTCCATCGCTGGTATGAGGAGGGAAATTAATTTCATGCCTCATGCAGGATGAAATGATAATATCCCTTCTGATAATGTTGGTGAAGTTGTAACAGTTTACAAAATTAACTACATATATTATAAATAACAGTTAATGAAAATGGCAAATATTGTCATCATTTTTGGTACTATCTTATAGATGGTCGAAAAAATTGTAAATCATCAAATCAGTCATTGGTAAGTATAATCTTGACTGACAGATTATAAACGTTGTTTATATAAGGCCGAAGTAATCTATTTTACTACAAAGTATAATCTTTTATGTGAAGACTAAAGGAATGATTAATTTGTTTCATTTAATAATAGTGATAACATTTTTAGATACAATATTTATGTTCTTAAGCAAATGCAGTTTTTACTGCTGTCATATAAATCAATTAAAACAAGATAGACTATTTAAACCATTTAACAATGGCTGAGCAAGAAAATGATTTTCTTTATGAACACAGAATTCAAATAAAGCTTTCTTAGAAATTTATTTTACCCATCAAATTAAAAGTTAATAAAATGCTCTTATTTTTCAATATACTTCTCCTAAAGCATCTGTGCAAACAGAAAATTCATATAAATGGGTTATCCCGTGACTCAAAAATGAAAATCGGACATCATAGTACATGACAGCTTCTTTGTAACAAAGCTAGAACCAGCCCTGTACCTCACATGGATCCAGAGATCTCCACATTAATTGCTCTGCTAGATTTATATCAAGCTGGAAGCTCAAGGGGATTGTCTTTTCTGCTGCAGCTCAATGAGCAAGGTAAAGAAAGAAAAAAAATGAAAAAACAAAAACAGCAGGTGGGACAACCCCTTTAAGTGTAGCATTATTAGTAACTGGTAATCCTTCAATGTGTAGAAGATAAGAGAAAAGATTGACCTAGTGATAATCATGTGCCATACATGTAAATGTGTAAATGCATGGATTTAAAGCTCCTGCAGTCTAGCAGAAGGTCAACCCCTGGCTATCAGAGTCCCAGAGATGAAGACAGAATCAGATTATTACTGCTTCTACCTTCTCTTTTCCATCATTGCAATGCTACATCCTCTATTGGACTCAGCAATCACATGATCTCCAGGTTTCTACAGAGTATTGCAGAGCTGCAGGATCTTAGCAGAGCCAGATCAGCTCTGTCTGAGATTGTTGTCACCATAGGGGATGCTTTTCGAATCGATGCCCCAGTTATAATGGAAAAGTGCAAAATAAAACAATAAATGAGAACATATGAATGTACCCCAGAGGTCTAAACTAAATTCCCATTGTTCTGAATTTCAGAAAACTTTGTGGCAACAAATTTATTTATCTTGAAATGACTGTAAATTGAATCCACCTCCATCCATTTGCACACATAGAGGCTGTCATGTCCATCTTCATTGAAAAAACTGCTCAAAATCTCACGTGCGGTGACATTTGACATCACCACGTCACTGTGCTGGCCAGGCGCTATGATGTCATCAGTGACGCTCGAGATTTTGTGTGGTTTCTTTAATCAAGATAGTCGAGACGGCCTCTCAGCGAGCAAATGGATAAGGCTAGTGTGTATTTTTTCACCGGACTACCCTTGAAATGCCTCAATTTTTATGTTACACGCCGCGATCACCAATGAACGTGGCATCTGAGAGGTTCGATGACGTGGTGGGGGGGAGTTGGTGTGATTGCTATTCCCCATCATTATTCCCGCTACATATAATTTAATGCGATTCGTGACAAAATGATTAGTAGCAAATCAAATTTATTTGTGAAATTCAGTGAAGCAGCTGAATCTAATTTTTGATAAATTCGCTCATCACTAAAAACATTAAATTAAAATAAAAGCTAAACATACAATAGAATTTATTAATCAGGTTTTTTAGTGTAAAATATGAGCAACATAAAAAAAAACTAATAAAAAAAAAATTGTTTGTTTTTAACACTGCAGTGTTTAATCCCCCTTCCTTACCAGGCCATTTTTTTTTGTTGTAGCAATTTTGTGTGCACACGTAGTCTTTACTATTGCTAATATTAGTAACTACTGCTATAACTTATTTTTGTTCTGTATTTCTATTTTAACAATTATTATTATTATTATTATTTTTTATCATTTCCTGAGACAGTTAGGGCAGGAAAGGGTTAATTCACAGCCTGCCGGCTGACAGTTAATTTTACAGGCAGCAGGTGGTGCTGTTACATAAGGAAAATACCTCCTTGCTGGCTTTTTCATTTAACAATGTAATAGATCCTTGTAGCAGGGTGTTGCAGGGATCTATCACAGCCTGACCGCTCCTGCTGACTTCCGGAGTTCTCCTGTGACCGCAGCATTCTAATGACAGTGTGGTCACAGTGATCTGCAGTGACACGGGCCTCCAGCAGATTGTCATGTAACCCAGCGCTTTTATACATCAGGTTACAGATAGGAGCCTACCACTGCAACGTATAAAGTATTGTGGCAGTAGGCAAAAGGGTAAATGTTCGTAGGAAAAAAAATGTCAACAAATTGTAACATTTCTCCCACATAAAACAGGGCCTTAGACAGACAGTTCAATGAAAAAAAAAAATGCAGTTATGGCTGCTAAAATGCAGAAAGGCAAAGATGAAAAAAAACATTGCTGTCATTAATTCATTTTCTGGCCTGGTCATTAAGGGGTTAAAACATCCACATACCGTACTCATTCTTTATAGCATCCCCTTTCTCCCCTTATCTCTTTCCATTTCACATTTCTATATTGCTTTATTTGTACCTTCTCTTACCATATCTTCTGACTGAAAGGAAATACATTTTTAAAGGGGTTCTTCTGGAATGATTTAAGATGGCCACCAACGAAATTTTTTAGAAGGTGAGCAGGACTATTTCCCTCCCCATGCAGAGATACCTAGGAGGGTAAGGGGGTGAGGCCTCACTAAACACTACACTCTGGCACTTGTATATACTACATATTGGTGAGTTATATTGTAGGCAGGAACACATCAGTACTATCTATTGTAGATTAGGTGTAGTGTGTAGTAAAGCCCTGCCCCTCACCCCTTTCCCTACGGGCAGCTCTGCAAGTGGAGGCAGTGAGTCCTCCTCACATTCTAGGACAGGTTGCTAGTGGCCATTTTAAAGTCACACAACCATTTCTCTATTTACTATATTGTTTTACGATTGCAGTGACAATGATGGTTGTACTATGTGAAGAGAAAGGTTAACACTGCATAGGATAGTCAAGCCATTTATCAGGTATGATTTTTCTCCTCTACATTTCTTATATTACAATATATAGTAAAGTGAGGTTTGAAAATAGAAAATAAAATCTATTTGTGCAGTCGTGAGATGGGTAACAGAGGTTATCTTTTGCTTTTCACAGTATTTGGTAGAAATGTCACCATCTCCTGACCCCTATGAGTCTGTAGTCCAAATTTGAAGAAATCTGAGAAAAATAGCTTGTTCTTGTTTTTCAAACCTAATTCTATACTGAGCTGTATGTACCATATACATTATAAATCACTGGAGACTGAAAAGCTAGAATATGGATGACAAGATCTGACCACACAGTAGCACACACACACAGGGATAGTATAGCCCTAACTAGGGATGAGCGAACTCGAACTGTATAGTTCGGGTTCGTACCGAATTTTGGGGTGTCCGTGACACAGACCCGAACCCGGACATTTTCGTAAAAGTCCGGGTTCGGGTTCGGTGTTCGTCGCTTTCTTCGCGCTTTTGTGACGCTTTCTTGGCGCTTTTTGAAAGGCTGCAAAGCAGCCAATCAACAAGCGTCATACTACTTGCCCCAAGAGGCCATCACAGCCATGCCTACTATTGGCATGGCTGTGATTGGCCAGAGCACCATGTGACCCAGCCTCTATTTAAGCTGGAGTCACATAGCGCCGCCCGTCACTCTGCTCTGATTAGCGTAGGGAGAGGTTGCGGCTGCGACAGTAGGGCGAGATTAGGCAGATTAACTCCTCCAAAGGACTTGATTAACTGATCGATCTGCAGCTGTGGATCATTGAGCTGCTGATCCTCAATTGCTCACTGTTTTTAGGCTGCCCAGACCGTTTGTCAGTCACATTTTTCTGGGGTGATCGGCGGCCATTTTGTGTCTTGTGGTGCGCCAGCACAAGCTGCGACCAAGTGCATTTAACCCTCAATGGTGTGGTTGTTTTTTGGCTAAAGCCTACATCAGGGTGAAGCTGTCACACCAAGTGCATTTAACCAGCAATAGTCTGTTCATTTTTTGGCCATATACAAAATCAGGGGCAAGCTGCGCCTGTCACCAAGTGCATTTAACCCTCAATGGTGTGGTTGTTTTTTGGCTAAAGCCTACATCAGGGTGAAGCTGTCACACCAAGTGCATTTAACCAGCAATAGTCTGTTCATTTTTTGGCCATATACTAAATCAGGGGCAAGCTGCGCCTGTCACCAAGTGCATTTAACCCTCAATGGTGTGGTTGTTTTTTGGCTAAAGCCTACATCAGGGTGAAGCTGTCACACCAAGTGCATTTAACCAGCAATAGTCTGTTTATTTTTTGGCCATATCCCAGTCTAATTCTGTCACTAAATCCATACCGGTCACCCAGCGCCTAAATACTAGGCCTCAAATTTATATCCCGCTAAATCTGTCCTTAGTGCTGTAGCTGGGCGAGTTATTTAGTGTCCGTTCAAGCACATTTCTTGTTCTGGGTTGAAATACAATTCCCAATTTAGCAATTTCATAATTTAGTGGTTTCTGCTATATCAGAGCTATTTGAAATCTATCCCTAAAAGGGTATATAATATTCAAGGTGCACATTGGGTCATTCAGAATAACTTCACACACACCTGCTACTGTGTATTTCCAAGTCTAATTCTGGCACTAAACCCATACCTGTCACCCAGCGCCTAAATACTAGGCCTCAAATTTATATCCAGCTAAATCTGTCCCTAGTGCTGTAGCTGGGCGAGTTATTTAGTGTCCGTTCAAGCACATTTCTTGTTCTGGGTTGAAATACAATTCCCAATTTAGCAATTTCATAATTTAGTGGTTTCTGCTATATCAGAGCTATTTGAAATCTATCCCTAAAAGGGTATATAATATTCAAGGTGCACATTGGGTCATTCAGAATAACTTCACACACACCCGCTACTGTGTATTTCCAAGTCTAATTCTGGCACTAAACCCATACCTGTCACCCAGCGCCTAAATACTAGGCCTCAAATTTATATCCAGCTAAATCTGTCCCTAGTGCTGTAGCTGGGCGAGTTATTTAGTGTCCGTTCAAGCACATTTCTTGTTCTGGGTTGAAATACAATTCCCAATTTAGCAATTTCATAATTTAGTGGTTTCTGCTATATCAGAGCTATTTGAAATCTATCCCTAAAAGGGTATATAATATTCAAGGTGCACATTGGGTCATTCAGAATAACTTCACACACACCCGCTACTGTGTATTTCCAAGTCTAATTCTGGCACTAAACCCATACCTGTAACCCAGCGCCTAAATACTAGGCCTCAAATTTATATCCCGCTAAATCTGTCCCTAGTGCTGTAGCTGGGCGAGTTATTTAGTGTCCGTTCAAGCACATTTCTTGTTCTGGGTTGAAATACAATTCCCAATTTAGCAATTTCATAATTTAGTGGTTTCTGCTATATCAGAGCTATTTGAAATCTATCCCTAAAAGGGTATATAATATTCAAGGTGCACATTGGGTCATTCAGAATAACTTCACACACCCGCTACTGTGCATTTCCAAATCTAATTCTGTCACTAAACCCATACCTGTCACCCAGCGCCTAAATACTAGGCCTCAAATTTATATCCCGCTAAATCTCTCGTTACCGCTGTCCTGTTGTGGCTGGGAAAGTTATTTAGTGTCCGTCAAAGCACATTTTTTGTTCTGGGTTGAAATACAATTCCCAATTTAGCAATTTCATAATTTAGTCGTTTCTGCTATATCAGAGCTATTTGAAATCTATCCCTAAAAGGGTAGATCATATTGAAGGTGCACATAGGGTCATTCAGAATAACTTCACACACACGCTTCTGTGCATTTCCAAGTCTAATTCTGTCACTAAATCCATACCGGTCACCCAGCGCCTAAATACTAGGCCTCAAATTTATATCCCGCTGAATTTGAATACAATACATTGGGCCAAATAATATATTTGTTGTTGTGGTGAACCATAACAATGAGAAAAACATCTAGTAAGGGACGCGGACGTGGACATGGTCGTGGTGGTGTTAGTGGACCCTCTGGTGCTGGGAGAGGACGTGGCCGTTCTGCCACATCCACACGTCCTAGTGTACCAACTACCTCAGGTCCCAGTAGCCGCCAGAATTTACAGCGATATATGGTGGGGCCCAATGCCGTTCTAAGGATGGTAAGGCCTGAGCAGGTACAGGCATTAGTCAATTGGGTGGCCGACAGTGGATCCAGCACGTTCACATTATCTCCCACCCAGTCTTCTGCAGAAAGCGCACAGATGGCGCCTGAAAACCAACCCCATCAGTCTGTCACATCACCCCCATGCATACCAGGGAAACTGTCTCCGCCTCAAGTTATGCAGCAGTCTCTTATGCTGTTTGAAGACTCCGCTGGCAGGGTTTCCCAAGGGCATCCACCTAGCCCTTCCCCAGCGGTGAAAGACATAGAATGCACTGACGCACAACCACTTATGTTTCCTGATGATGAGGACATGGGAATACCACCTCAGCATGTCTCTGATGATGACGAAACACAGGTGCCAACTGCTGCGTCTTTCTGCAGTGTGCAGACTGAACAGGAGGTCAGGGATCAAGACTGGGTGGAAGACGATGCAGGGGACGATGAGGTCCTAGACCCCACATGGAATGAAGGTCGTGCCACTGACTTTCACAGTTCGGAGGAAGAGGCAGTGGTGAGACCGAGCCAACAGCGTAGCAAAAGAGGGAGCAGTGGGCAAAAGCAGAACACCCGCCGCCAAGAGACTCCGCCTGCTACTGACCGCCGCCATCTGGGACCGAGCACCCCAAAGGCAGCTTCAAGGAGTTCCCTGGCATGGCACTTCTTCAAACAATGTGCTGACGACAAGACCCGAGTGGTTTGCACGCTGTGCCATCAGAGCCTGAAGCGAGGCATTAACGTTCTGAACCTGAGCACAACCTGCATGACCAGGCACCTGCATGCAAAGCATGAACTGCAGTGGAGTAAACACCTTAAAACCAAGGAAGTCACTCAGGCTCCCCCTGCTACCTCTTCTGCTGCTGCCGCCTCGGCCTATTCTGCTGCTGCCGCCTCGGCCTCTTCCTCCGCCTCTGGAGGAACGTTGGCACCTGCCGCCCAGCAAACAGGGGATGTACCACCAACACCACCACCACCACCTCCGTCACCAAGCGTCTCAACCATGTCACACGCCAGCGTTCAGCTCTCCATCTCACAAACATTTGATAGAAAGCGTAAATTCCCACCTAGCCACCCTCGATCCCTGGCCCTGAATGCCAGCATTTCTAAACTACTGGCCTATGAAATGCTGTCATTTAGGCTGGTGGACACAGACAGCTTCAAACAGCTCATGTCGCTTGCTGTCCCACAGTATGTTGTTCCCAGCCGGCACTACTTCTCCAAGAGAGCCGTGCCTTCCCTGCACAACCAAGTATCCGATAAAATCAAGTGTGCACTGCGCAACGCCATCTGTGGCAAGGTCCACCTAACCACAGATACGTGGACCAGTAAGCACGGCCAGGGACGCTATATCTCCCTAACTGCACACTGGGTAAATGTAGTGGCAGCTGGGCCCCAGGCGGAGAGCTGTTTGGCGCACGTCCTTCCGCCGCCAAGGATCGCAGGGCAACATTCTTTGCCTCCTGTTGCCACCTCCTCCTTCTCGGCTTCCTCCTCCTCTTCTTCCACCTGCTCATCCAGTCAGCCACACACCTTCACCACCAACTTCAGCACAGCCCGGGGTAAACGTCAGCAGGCCATTCTGAAACTCATATGTTTGGGGGACAGGCCCCACACCGCACAGGAGTTGTGGCGGGGTATAGAACAACAGACCGACGAGTGGTTGCTGCCGGTGAGCCTCAAGCCCGGCCTGGTGGTGTGTGATAATGGGCGAAATCTCGTTGCAGCTCTGGGACTAGCCAATTTGACGCACATCCCTTGCTTGGCGCATGTGCTGAATTTGGTGGTGCAGAAGTTCATTCACAACTACCCCGACATGTCAGAGCTGCTGCATAAAGTGCGGGCCGTCTGTTCGCGCTTCCGGCGTTCACATCCTGCTGCTGCTCGCCTGTCTGCGCTACAGCGTAACTTCGGCCTTCCCGCTCACCGCCTCATATGCGACGTGCCCACCAGGTGGAACTCCACCTTGCACATGCTGGACAGACTGTGCGAGCAGCAGCAGGCCATAGTGGAGTTTCAGCTGCAGCACGCACGGGTCAGTCGCACTACAGAACAGCACCACTTCACCACCAATGACTGGGCCTCCATGCGAGACCTGTGTGCCCTGTTGCGCTGTTTCGAGTACTCCACCAACATGGCCAGTGGCGATGACACCGTTATCAGCGTTACAATACCACTTCTATGTCTCCTTGAGAAAACACTTAGGGCGATGATGGAAGAGGAGGTGGCCCAGGAGGAGGAGGAGGAGGAGGAGGAAGAGGGGTCATTTTTAGCACTTTCAGGCCAGTCTCTTCGAAGTGACTCAGAGGGAGGTTTTTGGCAACAGCAGAGGCCAGGTACAAATGTGGCCAGCCAGGGCCCACTACTGGAGGACGAGGAGGACGAGGATGAGGAGGAGGTGGAGGAGGATGAGGATGAAGCATGGTCACAGCGGGGTGGCACCCAACGCAGCTCGGGTCCATCACTGGTGCGTGGCTGGGGGGAAAGGCAGGACGATGACGATACGCCTCCCACAGAGGACAGCTTGTCCTTACCCCTGGGCAGCCTGGCACACATGAGCGACTACATGCTGCAGTGCCTGCGCAACGACAGCAGAGTTGCCCACATTTTAACCTGTGCGGACTACTGGGTTGCCACCCTGCTGGATCCACGCTACAAAGACAATGTGCCCACCTTACTTCCTGCACTGGAGCGTGATAGGAAGATGCGCGAGTACAAGCGCACGTTGGTAGACGCGCTACTGAGAGCATTCCCAAATGTCACAGGGGAACAAGTGGAAGCCCAAGGCCAAGGCAGAGGAGGAGCAAGAGGTCGCCAAGGCAGCTGTGTCACGGCCAGCTCCTCTGAGGGCAGGGTTAGCATGGCAGAGATGTGGAAAACTTTTGTCAACACGCCACAGCTAACTGCACCACCACCTGATACGCAACGTGTTAGCAGGAGGCAACATTTCACTAACATGGTGGAACAGTACGTGTGCACACCCCTCCACGTACTGACTGATGGTTCGGCCCCATTCAACTTCTGGGTCTCTAAATTGTCCACGTGGCCAGAGCTAGCCTTTTATGCCTTGGAGGTGCTGGCCTGCCCGGCAGCCAGCGTTTTGTCTGAACGTGTATTCAGCACGGCAGGGGGCGTCATTACAGACAAACGCAGCCGCCTGTCTACAGCCAATGTGGACAAGCTGACGTTCATAAAAATGAACCAGGCATGGATCCCACAGGACCTGTCCGTCCCTTGTCCAGATTAGACATTAACTACCTCCCCATAACCATATATTATTGGACTCCAGGGCACTTCCTCATTCAATCCTATTTTTATTTTCATTTTACCATTATATTGCGAGGCTACCCAAAGTTGAATGAACCTCTCCTCTGCCTGTGTGCTAGGCCTAAATATATGCCAATGAACTGTTGCAGTGGTGGCTGACGTGAAGCCTCATTCTCTGCTATGACATGCAGACTGATTCTCTGCTGACATGAAGACAGATTCTCTGTTACGGGACCTCCCTCCTCTGCCTGGGTGCTGGGCCTAAATATATGCCAATGGACTGTTGCAGTGGTGGCTGACATGAAGCCTGATTCTCTGCTATGACATGCAGACTAATTCTCTGCTGACATGAAGCCAGATTGTCTGTTACGGGACCTCTCTCCTCTGCCTGGGTGCTGGGCCTAAATTTATGACAATGGACTGTTGCAGTGGTGGCTGACGTGAAGCCTGATTCTCTGCTATGACATGCAGACTGATTCTCTGCTGACATGAAGCCAGATTGTCTGTTACGGGACCTCTCTGCTCTGCCTGTGTGCTAGGCCTAAATATATGCCAATGGACTGTTGCAGTGGTGGGTGACGTGAAGCCTCATTCTCTGCTATGACATGCAGACTGATTCTCTGCTGACATGAAGACAGATTCTCTGTTACGGGACCTCCCTCCTCTGCCTGGGTGCTGGGCCTAAATATATGCCAATGGACTGTTGCAGTGGTGGCTGACATGAAGCCTGATTCTCTGCTATGACATGCAGACTAATTCTCTGCTGACATGAAGCCAGATTGTCTGTTACGGGACCTCTCTCCTCTGCCTGGGTGCTGGGCCTAAATTTATGACAATGGACTGTTGCAGTGGTGGCTGACGTGAAGCCTGATTCTCTGCTATGACATGCAGACTGATTCTCTGCTGACATGAAGCCAGATTGTCTGTTACGGGACCTCTCTGCTCTGCCTGTGTGCTAGGCCTAAATATATGCCAATGGACTGTTGCAGTGGTGGGTGACGTGAAGCCTCATTCTCTGCTATGACATGCAGACTGATTCTCTGCTGACATGAAGCCAGATTCTCTGTTACGGGACCTCTCTGCTCTGCCTGTGTGCTAGGCCTAAATATATGCCAATGGACTGTTGCAGTGGTGGCTGACGTGAAGCCTCATTCTCTGCTATGACATGCAGACTAATTCTCTGCTGACATGAAGACAGATTCTCTGTTACGGGACCTCTCTCCTCTGCCTGGGTGCCGGGGCCTAAATATCTGAGAATGGACTGTTCCAGTGGTGGGTGACGGGAAGCCAGATTCTCTGCTATGGAACCTCTCTCCAATTGATTTTGGTTAATTTTTATTTATTTAATTTTTATTTTAATTCATTTCCCTATCCACATTTGTTTGCAGGGGATTTACCTACATGTTGCTGCCTTTTGCAGCCCTCTAGCTCTTTCCTGGGCTGTTTTACAGCCTTTTTAGTGCCGAAAAGTTCGGGTCCCCATTGACTTCAATGGGGTTCGGGTTCGGGACGAAGTTCGGATCGGGTTCGGATCCCGAACCCGAACATTTCCGGGATGTTCGGCCGAACTTCTCGAACCCGAACATCCAGGTGTTCGCTCAACTCTAGCCCTAACACTTTCCAGACCCACTATCCCTGACTATTTGCACAGTCACCCTAAGTGGTAACCCCACAACTGGCCGATGGTCCCTATATTAAGTAAGATCAAGTTCACACTTCAGTTATTTGTTCAGTTATTTCTATCACTTATTGTGAGCCAAAACCGGGAGTGGGTCAAAAACACAGAATAAGTGTAGACCTTTCCATTTTTCCTGATCTCTGTGTAGGCTTCACTACTGGTTTTGACTCACAATTAGTGTTGGGGCAAGCATGCTCAGCCAAACACCATTTTGACTTGAGTCTCCTCCACGCACGTTTATTGGCTGCTACGCAGCCAATAAACATGCAGAGGGGTACTGGCCCTCACTGTAATGCCGTAGCCATCTTGGTTACTGACATTACAATGATTGGCTGGCCGGAACGCGCTATCGGGTGCTATATAGCACCCGATGACACGTGGTTCGGCTCAGTCTTAGTCAGGGTGAGCTGCAGCAGAAGGTACAGATAGTGTAGGGACAGGAATATTTAATTTTTATTTTTTAGGCAGGGTTTAGTGTTGAAAGGTGTTAGAGACCCAAAAGTCATTTTAAGGACTATTGTTTTATCTGGCTGCAATATATTTATTATTAGCGCAACCTGCGCTACATTGCTTGCAATTGTTTGGCCGCTGCTGAGAGTGACACAACCTCTGCTACATCTGTTGTGTTACATTTGAGCATCCTATATATCTGTGGCATTAAGCGCAATTGTTTGGCCGCTGCTGACAGTGACATTACCTGCGCTACATCACCGGTATAACATTTGCACATCATAAATATCAGTGACATTCAGTGAAATATTTTCTTAGCCACTGGTGACAGCAACATTACCTGCGCTACATCGCCTGTATAATGTTTGCGCATCTGTGACATTCAGTGTCATTTATTTGTGTATACATTTACAAAACCTGCGCTACTGAATGTGTGACATACTTGCAAACATATATACCATTTAATATGCTCAAGGCAAGCAGTAGGGGACGGGGAAGTAGCCGTGCTGCTGATGGTGCAGGCAGAGGCCGTGGCCCTGGGTGCGGTGAAACTGTGCCTGCTGCCAGAGCACAAGAAACACACTCATCCACGATACCTAGCATCATGTCCCAGTTTGCAGGGTGGCACAGGACACCACTCTCAAAGTCACACCAGTGCGACCAAGTGGTCGGTTGGATTGCAGCAGATAATGCTTCCAGTTGGTTAAGCGCCAACCTGTCTTCCACAAAGTCCAGTCTCAGTAGCCAAGAGTCTGGTCAACAGAATCCTCACCCTGATCTTCCTTCCTCCCACCATGGAGAGTCTTGGCAAACAAGTGATCCCACACTCAGATTTTCCGAGTAGCTCTTTTCATCATCATTCCTTGATTTGGGCCTCTCGACAAGCCAGCTTGAAGAGGGACATGAGGAGATCTTGTGCACTGATTCCCAAACTCTTGAGCATCCACAGTCGGAAGAAGATGACGGTCGGGAATTTGTTTTTCACGAGGTGGATGATGATGATGAGACACAGTTGCAAATAAGTCAACGGCAATAAATGTCTCAAGAGGTTGATAATGAGGAGATTCTTGTTAGGTCAACAAGTCAGGAGGATGACCAGGGTGAGGAAGTGGAAGAGGAGGTGGTGGACGATGAAGTCACTGACCCAACCTGGGAAGTCGGCAAGCTGAGCAAAGACAGCAGTACAGAGGGGGAGGGATCCGCAGCACTGCAACAGGCTGAAAGAGACAGTGGGGTGGCAAAAGGGAGAATGTGAGCCACACTAAACAGGCCCGCAACTGTTCCCCGGAGCACCATAATAGGTGGGCCGAACGCCTGGGTCCACAATCAGTGTCTGATGGTCACACCACTGCCTCTTCTTCCCCGATGTTACGTGCTGGCCAATCCCCTGTCCAAGACGCAGGCCCAGATGCCTCCCGCCCAGCACCTGGACCTTCCCAAGCACCATCAGCTAGCACATCCACTTCTGTGTCCCAGCGCAGTGTACAAATGTCCATACCCCAGGCCTTTGAATGACAGCACAATTACCCAGACACACACTCATAGACCATAGCACTAAATGCGCACCTTTCCAAATTGCTGGCCCTGGTCATCCATTAGGGGTGAAGGTCTGCCGCAGAGCTGATTCTCTAAAACATTAGGGCGAGTGCCTGCTACTGATTTGAGCATCGAAAAAATTATGGGCGAGTGCCTGCTGCTAAGCTGACCATTGAAAAAATTATGGGCGAGTGCCTACTGCTAAGCTAACCATTAAAAAAATTATGGGCGATGGCCTGCTGGTGAACTGATCCTGTAAACCATTATATGCAAGGGCCTGCAGGTGAGCTGACCCTCTAAAAGATTGTAGGTGAGGGCCTGCTGGTGAGCTGGCCCTCTAAAACATTATATGCGAGTGCTTGCTGTTGAGCTGACCCTCTAAAAGATTGTAGGTGAGGTCCTGCTGGTGAGCTGGCCCTCTAAAGCATTATATGCGTGAGCCTATAGGTGAGCTAGCCCTCTAAAAGATTGTAGGTGTTGGCCTGCTGGTGAGCTGACCCTCTAAAACATTACATGCGAGGGCCTACAGGTGAGCTGACCCTCTAAAAGACTAAAGGTGAGGGACTGCTGGTGAGCTGACCCTGTAAAACCTTATGGTTGAGGGCCTGCTGATGAGCTGACCCTCTAAAACATTATATGTGTGAGCCTATAGGTGAGCTGATCCTCAAAAAGATTGTAGATGAGAGCCTGCTGGTGAGCTGACGCTCGAAAACATTACATGCGAGGGCCTACAGGTGAGCTGACCATCTAAAAGATTGTAGGTGAGGGCCTGCTGGTGAGCTGACCCTCTAAAACATTATATGTGAGGGCGTGCAGGTGAGCAGACCATCTAAAAGATTGTAGGTGTTGGTCTGCTGGTGAGCTGACCCTCTAAAACATTATATGCGAGGGCCTACAGTTGAGCTGACTCTCTAAAAGATTGTAGGTGATGGACTGCTGGTGAGCTGACCCTGTAAAACATTATGGTTAAGGGCCTGCTGGTGAGCTGACCCTCTAAAACATTATATGTGAGGGCCTACAGGTGAGCTGACCCTCTGAAAGATTGTAGATGAGAGCCTGCTGGTGAGATAGCCCTCTAAATGATTGTAGTTGAGGGCCTGATGGTGAGCTGACCCTCTAAATCATTATATGCGAGGGCCTACAGGTGAGCTGACCCTCTAAAAGATTGTAGGTGAGGGCCTGCTATTGAGATGACCCTCGAAAACATTATATGTGAGGGCCTACAGGTGAGCTGACCCTCTAAAAGATCGTAGGTGATGGCCTGCTGGTGAGCTGACCCTCTAAAACATTATATGCGAGGGCCATCAGGTGAGCTAAACCCTCTAAAAGATTGTAGGTGAGGGCCTGCCGGTGAGCTGACCCTCGAAAACCTTATATGCAAGGGCCTACAGGTGAGCTGGCCCTCTAAAAGATTGCCGATGAGGGCCTGTGGTGAGCTGACCCTCTAAAACATTATATGCGAGAGCCTGCAGGTGATCTGACCCTCTAAAAGATTGTAGGTGAGGGCATTCTGGTGAGCTGACCCTCTAAAAGAGTGTAGGTGAGGGCCTGCTGGTGAGCTGACCCTCTAAAAATGTATATGCAAGAGCCTGCAGGTGAGCTGACCCTCTAAAAGATTGTAGGTGAGGGCATACTGGTGAGCTTACCCTCTAAAACATTACAAGCAAGGGCCTACAGGTGAGCTGACCCTGTAAAACATTATGGTTGAGGGCCTGCTGGTGAGCTGACCCTCTATAACATTATATGCAATGGCATGCAGGTGAGCTGACCCTCTAAAAAATTGTAGCTGAGGGCCTGCTGGTGAGCTGGCCCTCTACAGCATTGGGACCAAGGGCAGACTAATAAGCATGTTGATATGATGGAAGAGGAGGACGAGAAAAGGAAGATTTAACCATATACCCGTTTTTGTGGTGGAAGGGGTGCATGGGAATACAATACAGTGTATTCAGTACATTATAAAAAAACACATTTAAAGTGCCTTTATGTTCAGCTGCTTTGCTCTGGTGGAGTAGAGAAGTCATGGTCAATCCAGGCCTTGTTCATTTTGATAAGAGTCAACCAGTCAGCATTTTCAGTTGACAGGGGGATGCGCTTATCAGCACCGCCAAGGCGTAGAGCACCAGTTTGTGCCACGTGTCCAGCTTGGACAACCAATAGTTGTAAGGCACAGAGGGATCACTGAGGATGCTAACACGGTCTGCTACATACTCCTTTACCATCTTCAAAAACATTTCCCTCCTTGTGACACTAGGCTGCACATCAGGGTGAGGGTGCTGGCGGGGTGCCATGAAACTGTCCCAGGCCTTGGAGAGTGTTGCCCTGCCTCTGTTGGAACTGCTGTGTGTTCCCCTCGTCTCCCCTCCTCGGTTGGCCAAGGAACTACGTACTCTGCCGCCAGCGTTGTCAGCTGTAAATCTTTGAAGCAATTTTTTCACACCGACCTTCTGGTATTTCACCATTTTGCTAGTCCTCTCCACCACAGGATTGAGAGATGAGAAGTTCTCTTTGTAGCGGGGGTTGAGAAGGGTTAACACCCAGTAATGGTGTTGGCCAAAATGCGTACAATGCGAGGGTCACGGGAAAGGCAGCATAACATAAAGTCAGCCATGTGTGCCAGAGTCCCAACAGACAAGATATTACTGTCCTCATCAGGAGGATAACTCTCAGTCTCCTGATCCGCTTCCTCCTCTTCAGCCCATCCATGCTGAGCAGATGGAATAAACCTGCTATGGGTACTACCCTATGTAGCAGAGGCAACCGTCTCCTGCTCTTCCTCCTTCTCCTTATCATCATCATCCAATTCGCGCTGAGAAGACAAACTAAAGGTGATCTGGCTATCACCCTTTGTACTTTCTTCCCCCATTTCCACCTCTTCCACATGCAAAGTGTCAGCCTTAATTGTAAGCAGCAAGCTTTTGAGTAGACACAGAGGTGGGATGGTTACGCTGATAATAATGTTATCGCTGCTCACCATCTTTGTTGATTCCTTAAAGTTTCTTAAAACCTCATAGAGTTCAGATGTCCATGCCCACTCCTCGCTTGTGAAGAGCGGAAGCTGACTGGAAAGGAGACGACCATGTTGCAACTGGTATTCCACTACTGCCCTTTGCTGCTCACAAAGCCTGGCCAACATGTGGAACGTGGAGTTCTAGCGCATGCTCACATCGCACAACAGTCAGTGATCTGGCAATTGTAAGCGCTATTTCAGCTTTAACAGACTGGTGGAAGCTGTCAGAGATTTGTGGAAATGGGCAAACACGCAGCGCACCTTCACCAATAGCTCAGGCAAATTGGGGTAGGTTTTGAGAATCTTCTAAGTTGAAGACATGGGCTCGCTATGGGATGTGTGTGAGCTTGCTGAGCTCTAAAGCCACCACCAAGTTACGGCCATTATCAGACACAACCATGCCTGGTTCTAGGTTAAGTGGCGAGAGCCACAGCTCACTCTGGTCTCTTATCCCCTGCCACAGCTCTGCGGCGGTGTGCTGTTTGTCACCTAAGAAGATCAGCTTAAACACGGCCTGCTGATGCTTCCCCACTGCAGTGCTACACTGTTTCCAGCTACCGACTGATAGCTAGCTACCTGTTGCTGCAAGAGGATAATTCTCAGGTGGAAGTGGAGGAGGAGTCGGAGGAGAAGAAGTGGGGGTTGGAGCCACTAACGTAGAAACCCTGATAGAAACCCTGATAGAAGTAGGGCCTGCAATCCTTGGCGTCGGTAGCACCTGTGCCATTCCAGGGTACAACTCGCTCCTGGCCTTCACAACTTTCACCTAGTGTGCCGTCAGGGAAATGTAGCGTCTCTAACCAAAAGCACTTGTCCATGTGTCAGTGGTTAAGTGGACCTTCCCAGTAACTGCTTTGGTCAGGTCATGGATGATGTTACAGGACACATGCTGATGCAAGGCAAGGAAGGCACACAGTAAATAATAGTGGCGATTGGGTATTGCGTAATGAGTTACGGTCGTCGACATCAGGCTGCGGAAGGCCTCAGTGTCCACAAGCCTAAATGGCAACAATTCCAGGGCCAACCATTTGAAAAATTGCACATTTATTGCTATTGCCTGTGGGTGGGTGGCTGGGTATTTGCGCTTGCGTTCAAATGCCTGGAGTAAGAACATTTGTATGCTGCGCTGGGATACAGAAGTGGATGTGGTCGCTGATGGTGCTTGCAAAGTTCCAGGTGCAGGGCGGCAGGCATACGGGAATGCCCCTTCGACAAGGGATTGGCCAGCATGTAACACAGCGGAAGAGGAGGCAGTGGTGAGACCCGCAGAAACAGATTGTGGACCCAGGCGTTCGGCCCACCTAACAGGGTGCTTTGATGCCATGTGGTGGATCATGGTGGTAATGGTAAGGTTGCTAGTGTTCACACCCCTGCTCATTTTTGTATGGCACAGGTTGCAAATTACAATTCTTTTGTCATCCACACTTTCCTCAATAAAGCGCCAGACTGCGGAACACCTACCCCTTGGCAAGGGAGATTTCCACAAGGGTGTGCTCCGGGGAACAGTTGTGGGCCTGTTGGTCTGCCTTCTCCCATTTTCCACCCACTGCCTCTTCCAGCCTGTTGCGGTGCTGCAGATCCCTCCCCCTCTGTACTGCTGTCCTCCTCGGATTGCCACCCTCCCAGGTTGCATCAGTGAGGTCACCGTTTACCAACTCCTCTTCCACTTCCTCACTCTGCTCATCCTCCTGACTTGTTGACCTAACAACAACCTCAGTTATTGACAAATGTGTCTCATCCTCATCATCAACCTGTTGAGACACTAATTGCTGTTGATTTATTGGCAACTATGTCTCATCATCATCATCATCCACCTTCTGAAACACTAATTGCCGTTCCCCACTGTCATCTTCTTGTGACTGTGGATGCTCAAGAGTTTGGGAATCAGGGCACAAGATCTCATGTCTCTCTTCAAGTGGGCTTGTCGAGAGGACCAAAAAAGGAATGGCACTGAACATAGCTTCTCGGAATATCTGCGTGTGGGATCACTTGTTTGGCAAGACTCTCCACTGGTGTGAGGAAGGATGATCAGGGTGAGGATAGTGTTGACCAGACTCTTGGCTACTGAGACTGAACTTGGTGGAAGACAGGGTGGTGCTTAACCAACTGGAAGCATTATCTCCTGCAATCTAACCAACCACCTGGTCACACTGGTCTGACTTCGAGAGCGTTGTCCTGCACCGCCCTGCAAACTGGGACATGAAGCTAGGTAGCATGGAGGATTGTTTTTCTTGCGCTCTTGCAGCAGGCACAGTTTCAACATGCCCAGGGCCACGGCCTCTTCATGCACCATCAGCATCAAGGCCACTTCCCTGTCCCTTACTGCTTGCCTTATTCATATTAAATGTTATATATGCTTTAAAGTATGTAACACGTACAGTAGCATAGGATTTGTAAATATATGCGGCAAAAAAATTTAAAAAGTTATTTGGGATGTAGAAACGTCACACAGGAGATATACTGCAGATAATGTTGTTGTCAGCAGCAGTAATATAAATTACATGGAATGTCACAGGTATTTTGGATGTGGAAACGTTACACAGGAGATGTACTCCAGGTAGTGTCACTGTTCGCAGCGGACACCGTCTGCAGAAAAAGTACACCGGGTGTCACTGATATTTTTTGGATGTGCACACGTTACACAGGAGATGTAGCGCAGTTAATGTCGCTGTCCGCGGCAGACACCGTCTAAGTAAAAAGTACACTGGATGTCGCTGATATTTGTTGGATGTGCACACATTACACAGGAGATGTAGCACAGCTAATGTCACTGTCCACAGCGGACACCGTCTACAGAAAAAGTACACTGGATGTCACAGATATTTTTGGGATGCGCACACGTTACACAGGAGAAGTACCGCAGATAATGTCGCTGATGTCAGCAGCCGCTAATATAAAATTACAGGAAATTTCACAGGCATTTGGGATGTGGAAACGTTGCACATGAGATGTACCCCGGGTAATGTCACTATCCGCAGCGGACACTATCTATGGAAAAAGTACACTGGATGTCACAGATTTTTTGGGTTGGGATGCGCACATGTTACACAGGAGATGTAGTGCTGATAATATCACTGTCTGCAGTGGGCTAACTATTGCATGCTATTTAGCGCAGGATGTGCTAAAAATAAATATTGCTGCCACACACAACAGTCCTTAGAATGACTTTTGGGTCTGTAAAGTTTTAGCGATTTTATGCAGGTTGCGCTAAAAATATATTTTGCTGCTGTCACACAACAATAGTACTAAAAAGGACTTTTGGGTCTGTAAAGTTTTAGCAATTTAGCGCAGGTTGCACAAAAAATATATATTACTGCTGTCAGACACAACAATAGTCCTTAAAAGGACTTTTGGGTCTCTGAAATGTTTTTCTACTGAAAAAAAGAAAATTTCTCTCCCTGCACTATCTTTCCCTTCTTTAGCACAGCTTTCTCTGACTAATACTGAGCCAAATACCCGATGACGCGTTCCAGCCAGCCAATCACTCTAATGCCAGTAACCAACATGGCTACGGTATTACAGTGAAGGGCAGTACTTGCCTGCACGTTTATTGGCTGTGTAGCAGCCAACAAACGTGCGGGGAGGAGACTTGAGCATTGCCCTCAAGCACATGCGGTATTCAGCTAAATACCGCCATGTGCCGAGCATCGAGATGCTCGAGCCGAGCTGGTGTTCGGCCGAGCATGCTCAATTAACACTAATCGGAGTGCCTCTTCCTTGTAATTTTTGGCAGCACTTGCACTTTATATACAAGTAAATATACAGGAAAGAATGCTTCCTAACAATTTTTCCTCTTAAATCGATTTTATCTTCAGTTTTGTGCGATATATTGTCAGTCTGTAAAAGTGGCGTTCTACTCGGACAACATTGTTCCCAGCAGTGACCTGGGAGTCCAAGATGCATCCAGACAACTTCCCCTTGCTGTTTCCGAACCATTTCAGTGGTGTTTCCATCAATTTCTGACCTTTTCCTATGAGCCAGACACCCTCCCCTCTTCAGAGCAGGGGGTGCCTGGTTTAATGCTCTGGTTCTCCCATTAACTTCCATTGTGCTCGGGTGCTCTGTAGAGCACCCAAGCATCCCAAGGTGTTTTACTCGAGCACCAGAGCACCTGAGCACTTTGGTGCTCGATTAACACTAATTACAATAACTGATAAAAAAATAAAAAAATCTGAATAAATAACTGAAGTGTGAACTTGGCCTAAGTGAGAGAGCAATTCACAAACAGGGAACAAACAAACACAATAATAGTAGTTGTACAGTTCCAGGGTCGACAGTTAGTCAACAAAGCGCTAAGAATGCCAGAAGCAAACAAGGAAGCCAGACATGCCGGAAGTCAAAAACCAGGAAAGCAATACAAGACCAAATCACCAGAAGCCAGAAAACATACTGTAGTCATAATACCAGATACAGAAGTCACATATAATGTAAACGCATTACCGCCAAGGAACAGCAGGGGGAGCCAGAGGAACATGGCATCTGAACTCTGCAGATGCTGGTCTTTATTCATACTGAGTGGAGCTTTTGCTTGTGCGCCCTGACATGTGGGAACCCTGGCTCTCAAACTCATTGGCCCAGGGCACAAAAGGCTGGCCCACACTCCTGGTTCCCCAAGCAATCGGACGCTGCTGCCACTAGGAGGCAGCAGCAGTCGGGGGAACCTTGGCAATAGATCTGCATCAACCCCCCCCCCCCCATTGTCTTATATGTGGAAAATGGGGCAAATGGGGCTCCATAATTGAAAAGTCCTGCATTGGCAAAACTTTAAATACTCACTAATTCAAAAATGTCATGAAGTCACTATCTTTCAGTTCATTTAAAAAAAAAAACTAAAATCTTGATCTCTTACAGGGGGCTGAGATCCGCACAATTAACCCCACAATTAGCCCCCCTCCCTCCCTCCCTCCCCAGTATTATATTCATTGGTGGCCAGTGCGGCCTCCCCTCTCCCCCCTGCTCTAATTAAAATCACCCCCTCATCATTGGTGGCAGCGGAGAGTTCTGATCGGAGTCCCAATTTAATCGCTGGGGCTCCGATCGGTAACCATGGCAATCAGGACGCTACTGCAGTTCTGGCTGCATTGGTTACTTAGCAATTTTAGAAGCATTATACTTACCTGCGATGTCTGTGACCGGCCGGGCGCTCCTCCTACTGGTAAGTGAAAGGTCTATGCGGCGCATTGCCTATAGCACAGACCTTTCACTTACCAGTAAGAGGAGCGCCCGGCCGGTCACAGATATCGCAGGTAAGTATAATGCTTCTAAAATTGCTAAGTAACTATGGCAGCCAGGACTGCAGTAGCGTCCTGGCTGCCATGGTAACCGATCGGAGCCCCAGCGATTAAACTGGGACTCCGATCGGAACTCTCCGCTGCCACCAATGAATATAGGATGGAGGGGAGAGGGGAGGCTGCACTGGCCACCAATGAATATAATACTGGGGAGGGAGGGAGGGGGGCCGCACTGGCCACCAATGAATATAATACTGGAGAGGGAGAGGGGCCACACTGGCCACCAATTAATATAATACTGGGGAGGGAGGGGGGCCGCACTGGCCACCAATGAATATAATACTGGGGAGAGAGGGAGGGGGGCCGCACTGGCTACCAATGATTTTAAAACTGGGGAGGGAGGGGGGTCTGGCCCCTGCTGCCTGGCAGCACCCGATCTGGGGTCTGAGATCCACACAATTAACCACTCAGGCGTGGCACCTGAGGGGTTAATTGTGCGGATCACAGCCCCCTGTAAGAGATCGGGTGCTGCCAGGCAGCAGGGGGCAGTCATATACACAGTTCTTAGTATATTCTAACTTGAAGCGTCCCCATCACCATGGGAACGCCTCTGTGTTAGAATATACTGTCGGATCTGAGTTTTCACGAAGTGAAAAATCAGATCTGAAAAAAGCAGTTATGCAGACGGATCCGTTCTGAACGGATACCATTGTTTGCATTATAGGAGCGGATCCGTCTGTGCAGACACCAGACGGATCCGCTCCGAACGCAAGTGTGAAAGTAGCCTTAAAGACATGTATTAGTCCAGATCACAATTTTTTATTTCCTACTGCCCCGTTACCCCAATTTCTACTCTCAGAGCTGCGTTAAAATACATTGTGAGGACTGCTATGCATGCACACATGAGTCCTCTACATTATGTTAGAACAGTACAGCAGTACAGACTTTGCATTTCACTAATTCACTGAATCCCAAGATATCCCTAGGAACAATTACTAGTTTAACATGGACATCACTGAGGGCAATTTCCTAAAACATAACTTTTAATCTACATACAATAAAAATACAAAATTATTCAACCAACCACAGGTTGAGTGTGATACCTGTAGTACAAAAAAAAAGGCTGTCAAACCAAAGGATGGTTAGTAAGAGTCAGTGGTAGTATACATCTTGGACAGTTCAAATAAATATACTGTAGCTGTCCATAGTTTTCCCCTTAACCCCACTGTTCAGCCCAGAGATACACCTTAAAAGGTAGATGTACTCTGTCCACGTACCTAGGCTAACCTGTCCTTATGCAACCCTATCACTTTCTAACACCACATAACATATCCCTTAATACAACAAGACTGCTGAATCTGAATATTTAGAGTGTAACAAAAACTATCAAAAATATTGGACGGTTAGCAAACAGCAAGGACAGGAAACATTTGGGACAGAACATAAATGTGTGTTGAATCTGTCCCTATTCTTCCCCCTATCCACACTGCTTAGCCCAGAGATACACCTTGAAGGTAGATGTACTCTGTCAACGTACCTAGGCTAACCTGTCCTTATACAACCCTATCACTTTCTGACACACCATGCACAGTCCAACGCGTTTCCCTTTAAAAGTAATCCAAGGTTCATCAGGGGTCTATTAGTATCAGTATGGTAATAGAATTCCATATACATTGATGATAGTATGATGGTGGGATACCGTATACATAAGTAATGATAGTAAAATGTGATAGATGCACCAAATCCTAATTAAGGCATTCAGACTGATAGTTAAATGCCGTATACACAGATAAAAAATGTGGAACAAAATGCTTGAGCGCCCCAGACCAGCATTGGTCTGCAACAAGGAGCCAAAAAATGAGGCATAAACAACTAATCAAGATAAACTGCTTAATATGCCCATGATGTAGAAACTACTTAGCTGATCCAGATGAATCCTCTCGCAGATACATGATGCACAGCTGGGGGGCTCCAGGGGGCTCCAGGGTGCAAACAGACAGCTCCATTATGTCAGGGAAAAGGCTGCATTTTAATTAGTACTACTAGGGTGGGCTAAATCTTAATTGGTGGACCCGATGTGAGTGTCCGCCCTTGATCCCATGATCAGATATACCCATTCACACTGGTTGATAAACTGAAAACCACTCCCCAAATATCTCCTCCATTAAACATCGGACGCCTAGTTTTCCTTTTAAACCCTCCATACATACACTCCCCGTACCATCAACATCCAGCACTTGGCCACATGATCAGAAATGGCTACGCGCTCCACCATAAACACCTATGGACTGCACCAAGATACCCTATGCAACATGGCCGTGCCTTCCACACCATGTAACTGTGGGGCGCATGAGTGGAAGGATCCAAATTGGCTGTGCATCCCACCTACTTAGATGTGGAACGCACCAGTCTGACAATAAGATAGAAAATTTGAGGACACCTACTAGGTGAAGGAAGGGGAAGGGGAGGAAACACAACCGGAAATGTGAGGGGGGAGAGAAGAGGAGGGGAGGAGGGTACCTCCAGATACCATGATTAACACCATGGGGGATGGAAGATGTAAATGAAAGATAATCAAATGATACTTGATATACACCCAAAATGTTACAACCTAGCAGCCCGTTATACATAACCACTGCAGAAAAATAGGCCACTTCCCTGACACATTAAATAACTATAGTCTTGGTTCAAAATTGATACTGCCCTAAACGGTCAGATAGAAGAACATTGAAAAATAAATAAAATTAAAGCTTCATGCGCCGATATTTATTTTTATCAGTTAAAGTGGAGAAATGCAATTAAACAGAAAAAGGACGCAAACCTTCAGATATAACAAGTTAAATTAAGTCTCTCATTAAGACTCCCAGGTGACTGGGACCAAACCTATAAATCCATTTGGTTTCCTTTTAAAGGATTCTATGGACCCAGTCACTTTATCTGGCAGAGGGTCTAATCAGTTCCAGTGCTAAAAAAGGTTACAGAAACAAGATCTACGTTATGACACTCCCATATATGATTGGCCACAGGGGTATTGTTCTTTTTCTTGTAGTCATTGATATGCTCAATAGTGTTGAGCATGAATATTCGAAAAGCTAATTTTTTTCTTGAATACTTTTTGAGAGTATTTAGAATATAGTGCTATATATTCGTTATATTGAATATTCAGCATTTTTTCCATCTGAACACAGGATTCCTCCATGCTTCTTGCTTGTGGGCCAATGAGTCATTGGCCCACAAGCAACTTAAGCAGGGAGGAATCATGACTTTGGATGGAAGAAAATGCTGAATAGTCAAAAAAACAAACAAATATATAGCACTATATTGAATATAGTGCTACATATTGGTTTTTTAGAATATTTGTCCTTTTTTTCCATCTGAATTATTCCTCCCTGCTTAAGTTGCTTGTGGGCCAATGACTCATTGGCCCACAAGCAAGAAGTAGGGAGGAATCATGTGTTCAGACCGAAAAAATGACAAATATTCTAAAAACTAATATATAGTACTATATTCTACAGTGCTATGTATTCGCCTGTATTGAGAGCGTAATATTTGCATATTACGCGATCATTACCTTGCTGATTTTCGAGTAAAAAAAAAAAGAGAATGTAGAATATAACGAATGTTCAAATTCTCAAATATTCGCTGAATATTTTACCAAATATTCACAAAATATCATGAATTTATGTGACCCCTGCCACTCATCACTAGAGTTAAGCAGACACCTGGATGTTCGGGTTCGAGAAGTTCGGACGAACTTCCTGGAAATGTTCGGGTTCGGGATCCGAACCCGATCCGAACTTCGTCCCGAACCCGAACCCCATTGAAGTCAATGGGTACCCAAACTTTTCGGCACTAAAAAGGCTGTAAAACAGCCCAGGAAAGAGCTAGAAGGCTGCAAAAGGCAGCAACATGTAGGTAAATCCCCTGCAAACAAATGTGGATAGGGAAATGAATAAAAATAAAAATACAATAAATATAAATTAACCAATATCAATTAGAGAGAGGTCCCATAGCAGAGAATCAGGCTTCACGTCAGCCACCACTGCAACAGTCCATTGTCATATATTTAGGCCCAGCACACAGGCAGAGGAGAGAGGTCCCGTAACAGACAATCTGGCTTCATGTCAGCAGAGAATTAGTCTGCATGTCATAGCAGAGAATCAGGCTTCACGTCACCCACCACTGCAACAGTCCATTGGCATATATTTAGGCCCAGCACCCAGGCAGAGGAGAGAGGTCCCGTCACAGAGAATCTGGCTTCATGTCAGCAGAGAATCAGTCTGCATGTCATAGCAGAGAATCAGGCTTCACGTCACCCAACATTGGAACAGTCCATTGTCATATATTTAGGCCCAGCACACAGGCAGAGGAGAGAGGTCCCGTAACAGAGAATCTGGCTTCATGTCAGCAGAGAATCAGTCTGCATGTCATAGCAGAGAATCAGGCTTCACGTCACCCACCACTGCAACAGTCCATTGTCATAAATTTAGGCCCAGCACCCAGGCAGAGGAGAGAGGTTCCGTAACAGAGAATCTGGCTTCATGTCAGCAGAGAATCAGTCTGCATGTCATAGCAGAGAATCAGGCTTCACGTCAGCCACCACTGCAACAGTCCATTGTCATATATTTAGGCCCAGCACCCAGGCAGAGGAGAAAGGTCCCGTAACAGAGAATCTGGCTTCATGTCAGCAGAGAATCAGTCTGCATGTCATAGCAGAGAATCAGGCTTCACGTCAGCCACCACTGTAACAGTCCATTGTCATATATTTAGGCCCAGCACCCAGGCAGAGGAGAGAGGTCCCGTAACAGAGAATCTGGCTTCATGTCATAGCAGAGAATCAGGCTTTACGTCACCCAACATTGGAACAGTCCATTGGCATATATTTAGGCCCAGCACCCAGGCAGAGGAGAGAGGTCCCGTAACAGAGAATCTGTCTTCATGTCAGCAGAGAATCAGTCTGCATGTCATAGCAGAGAATCAGGCTTCACGTCACCCAACATTGGAACAGTCCATTGGCATATATTTAGGCCCCGGCACCCAGACAGAGGAGAGGTTCATTCAACTTTGGGTAGCCTCGCAATATAATGGTAAAATAAAAATAAAAATAGGATTGAATGAGGAAGTGCCCTGGAGTACAATAATATATGGTTAAGGGGAGGTAGTTAATGTCTAATCTGTACAAGGGATGGACAGGTCCTGTGGGATCCATGCCTGGTTTATTATTATGAACGTCAGCTTGTCCACATTGGCAGTAGATAGGCGGCTGCGTTTGTCTGTAATGACGCCCCCTGCCGTGCTGAATACACGTTCAGACAAAACGCTGGCCGCCGGGCAGGCCAGCACCTCCAAGGCATAAAAGGCTAGCTCTGGCCACGTGGACAATTTAGAGACCCAGAAGCTGAATGGGGCCGAACCATCAGTCAGTACGTGGAGGGGTGTGCACACGTACTGTTCCACCATATTAGTGAAATGTTGCCTCCTGCTAACACGTTGCGTATCAGGTGGTGGTGCAGTTAGCTGTGGCGTGTTGACAAAACTTTTCCACATCTCTGCCATGCTAACCCTGCCCTCAGAGGAGCTGGCCGTGACACAGCTGCCTTGGCGACCTCTTGCTCCTCCTCTGCCTTGGCCTTGGGCTTCCACTTGTTCCCCTGTGACATTTGGGAATGCTCTCAGTAGCGCGTCTACCAACGTGCGCTTGTACTCGCGCATCTTCCTATCACGCTCCAGTGCAGGAAGTAAGGTGGGCACATTGTCTTTGTACCATGGATCCAGCAGGGTGGCAACCCAGTAGTCCGCACACGTTAAAATGTGGGCAACTCTGCTGTCGTTGCGCAGGCACTGCAGCAAGTAGTTGCTCATGTGTGCCAGGCTGCCCAGGGGTAAGGACAAGCTGTCCTCTGTGGGAGGCGTATCGTCATCGTCCTGCCTTTCCCCCCAGCCACACACCAGTGATAGGCCCGAGCTGTGTTGGGTGCCACCCATGTGACCATGCTTCATCCTCATCCTCCTCCACCTCCTCCTCATCCTCGTCCTCCTCGTCCTCCAGTAGTGGGCCCTGGCTGGCTACATTTGTACCTGGCCTCTGCTGTTGCAAAAAACCTCCCTCTGAGTCACTTCGAAAAGACTGGCCGGAAAGTGCTAAAAATGACCCCTCTTCCTCCTCCTCCTCCTGGGCCACCTCCTCTTCCATCATCGCCCTAAGTGTTTTCTCAAGGAGACATATAAGTGGTATTGTAACGCTCATAACGGCCGCCATCGCCACTGGCCATGTTGGTGGAGTACTTGAAACAGCGCAACAGGGCACACAGGTCTCGCATGGAGGCCCAGTCATTGGTGGTGAAGTGGTGCTGTTCCGCAGTGCGACTGACCCGTGCGTGCTGCAGCTGAAACTCCACTATGGCCTGCTGCTGCTCGCACAGTCTGTCCAGCATGTGCAAGGTGGAGTTCCACCTGGTGGGCACGTCGCATATGAGGCGGTGAGTGGGAAGGCCGAAGTTACGCTGTAGCGCAGACAGGACGAGTAGCGGCAGGATGTGAACGCCGGAAGCGCGAACAGACGGCCCGCACTTTATGCATGGCATGTCGGGGTAGTTGTGAATGAACTTCTGCACCACCAAATTCAGCACATACGCCAAGCAAGGGATGTGCGTCAAACCGACTAGTCCCAGAGCTGCAATGAGATTTCGCCCATTATCGCACACCACCACGCCGGGCTTGAGGCTCACCGGCAGCAACCACTCATCGGTTGTTGTTCTATACCCCGCCACAACTCCTGTGCGGTGTGGGGCCTGTCCCCCAAACATATGAGTTTCAGAATGGCCTGCTGACGTTTACCCCGGGCTGTGCTGAAGTTGGTGGTGAAGGTGTGTGGCTGACTGGATGAGCAGGTGGAAGAAGAGGAGGAGGAAGCTGAGTAGGAGGAGGTGGCAACAGGAGGCAAAGAATGTTGCCCTGCAATCCTTGGCGGCGGAAGGACGTGCGCCAAACAGCTCTCCGCCTGGGGCCCAGCTGCCACTACATTTACCCAGTGTGCAGTTAGGGAGATATAGCGTCCCTGGCCGTGCTTACTGGTCCACGTATCTGTGGTTAGGTGGACCTTGCTACAAATGGCGTTGCGCAGTGCACACTTGATTTTATCGGATACTTGGTTGTGCAGGGAAGGCACGGCTCTCTTGGAGAAGAAGTGCCGGCTAGGAACAACATACTGTGGGACAGCAAGCAACATGAGCTGTTTGAAGCTGTCTGTGTCCACCAGCCTAAATGACAGCATTTCATAGGCCAGTAGTTTAGAAATGCTGGCATTCAGGGCCAGGGATCGAGGGTGGCTAGGTGGGAATTTACGCTTTCTCTCAAATGTTTGTGAGATGGAGAGCTGAACGCTGCCGTGTGACATGGTTGAGATGCTTGGTGACGGAGGTGGTGGTGTTGGTGGTACATCCCCTGTTTGCTGGGCGGCAGGTGCCAACGTTCCTCCAGAGGTGGAGGAAGAGGCCGAGGCGGCAGCAGCAGAAGAGGCCGAGGCGGCAGCAGCAGAAGAGGCCGAGGCGGCAGCAGCAGAAGAGGTAGCAGGGGGAGCCTGAGTGACTTCCTTGTTTTTAAGGTGTTTACTTCACTGCAGTTCATGCTTTGCATGCAGGTGCCTGTTCATGCAGGTTGTGCTAAGGTTCAGAACGTTAATGCCTCGCTTCAGGCTCTGATGGCACAGCGTGCAAACCACTCGGGTCTTGTCGTCAGCACATTGTTTGAAGAAGTGCCATGCCAGGGAACTCCTTGAAGCTGCCTTTGGGGTGCTCGGTCCCAGATGGCGGCGGTCAGTAGCAGGCGGAGTCTCTTGGCGGCGGGTGTTCTGCTTTTGCCCACTGCTCCCTCTTTTGCTACGCTGTTGGCTCGGTCTCACCACTGCCTCTTCCTCCGAACTGTGAAAGTCAGTGGCACGACCTTCATTCCATGTGGGGTCTAGGACCTCATTGTCCCCTGCATCGTCTTCCACCAAGTCTTGATCCCTGACCTCCTGTTCAGTCTGCACACTGCAGAAAGACGCAGCAGTTGGCACCTGTGTTTCGTCATCATCAGAGACATGCTGAGGTGGTATTCCCATGTCCTCATCATCAGGAAACATAAGTGGTTGTGCGTCAGTGCATTCTATGTCTTCCACCGCTGGGGAAGGGCTAGGTGGATGCCCTTGGGAAACCCTGCCAGCAGAGTCTTCAAACAGCTTAAGAGACTGCTGCATAACTTGCGGCTCAGACAGTTTCCCTGGTATGCATGGGGGTGATGTGAAAGACTGATGGGCTTGGTTTTCAGGCGCCATCTGTGCGCTTTCTGCAGAAGACTGGGTGGGAGATAATGTGAACGTGCTGGATCCACTGTCGGCCACCCAATTGACTAATGCCTGTACCTGCTCAGGCCTTACCATCCTTAGAACGGCATTGGGCCCCAACAAATATCGTTGTAAATTATGGCGGCTACTGGGACCTGAGGTAGTTGGTACACTAGGACGTGTGGCTGTGGCAGAACGGCCACGTCCTTTCCCAGCACCAGAGGGTCCACTAACACCACCACGACCATGTCCGCGTCCGCGTCCCTTACTAGATGTTTTCCTCATTGTTACCTGTTCACCACAATAAGAAAAATATTATTTGGCCCAATGTATTGAATTCAAATTCAGGCCTTTTTTTACAGACACCTAACACTATCTGGCTATCTATTTAGGTACCGTATTACACTAATACAGGCACAGCAGTAACCACAGATTTAGCTGGATATTTAGGCGCTGGGTGACAGGTATACGTTTACTGACAGAATTAGACTTGGAAATGCACAGTAGCGTGTGTGTGTGAAGTTATTCAGAATGACCCTATGTGCACCTTGAATCTTATATACCCTTTTAGGGATAGATTTAAAATAGCTCTGATACAGCAGAAACCACTAAATTAGGAAATTGCTAAATTGGGAATTGTATTTCAACCCTGAACAAAAAATGTGCTTTGACGGACACTAAATAACTTGACCAGCCACAGCAGTACAGCAGTAACGACAGATTTAGCTGGATATAAATTTGAGGCCTAGTATTTAGGCGCTGGGTGACAGGTATAGGTTTACTGACAGAATTAGACTTGGAAATGCACAGTAGCGTGTGTGTGTGAAGTTATTCAGAATGACCCTTTGTGCACCTTGAATCTTATATACCTTTTAGGGATAGATTTAAAATAGCTCTGATACAGCAGAAACCACTAAATTAGGAAATTGCTAAATTGGGAATTGTATTTCAGCCCAGAACAAAAAATGTGCTTTGACAGACACACATATAACTTGACCAGCCACAGCAGTACAGCAGTAACGACAGATTTAGCTGGATATAAATTTGAGGCCTAGTATTTAGGCACTGGGTGACAGGTATAGGTTTACTGACAGAATTAGACTTGGAAATGCACAGTAGCGTGTGTGTTTGAAGTTATTCAGAATGACACTATGTGCACCTTAAATCTTATATACCCTTTTAGGGATAGATTTAAAATAGCTCTGATACAGCAGAAACCACTAAATTAGGAAATTGCTAAATTGGGAATTGTATTTCAACCCAGAACAAAAAATGTGCTTTGACGGACACTAAATAACTTGACCAGCCACAGCAGTACAGCAGTAACAACAGATTTAGCTGGATATAAATTTGAGGCCTAGTATTTAGGCGCTGGGTGACAGGTATAGGTTTACTGACAGAATTAGACTTGGAAATGCACAGTAGCGTGTGTGTGTGTGAAGTTATTCAGAATGACCCTATGTGCACCTTGAATCTTATATACCCTTTTAGGGATAGATTTCAAATAGCTCTGATACAGCAGAAACCACTAAATTAGGAAATTGCTAAATTGGGAATTGTATTTCAACCCTGAACAAAAAATGTGCTTTGACGGACACTAAATAACTTGACCAGCCACAGCAGTACAGCAGTAACGACAGATTTAGCTGGATATAAATTTGAGGCCTAGTATTTAGGCGCTGGGTGACAGGTATAGGTTTACTGACAGAATTAGACTGGGATATGGCCAAAAAATAACCACACTATTGATGGTTAAATGCACTTGGTATGACAGCTTGACCAACCACACTATTGAGGGTTAAATGCACTTGGTGACAGCTTGCCCCTGATGTAGTATATGGCCAAAAAATAACCAGACTATTGATGGTTAAATGCACTTGGTGTGACAGCTTGACCCTGATGTAGGATTTAGCCAAAAAACAACCACACCATTGAGGGTTAAATACACTTGGTGACAGGCTCAGCTTGCCCCTGATGTAGTATATGGCCAAAAAATAACCACACTATTGCTGGTTAAATGCACTTGGTGTGACAGCTTGACCCTGATGTAGGATTTAGCCAAAAAACAACCACACCATTGAGAGTTAAATGCACTTGGTGACAGGCTCAGCTTGCCCCTGATGTAGTATATGGCCAAAAAATAACCACACTATTGCTGGTTAAATGCACTTGGTGTGACAGCTTGACCCTGATGTAGGATTTAGCCAAAAAACAACCACACCATTGAGGGTTAAATGCACTTGGTGACATGCTCAGCTTACCCCTGATGTAGTATATGGCCAAAAAATAACCACACTATTGCTGGTTAAATGCACTTTGCGTGACAGCTTGACCCTGATGTAGGATTTAGCCAAAAAACAACCACACCATTGAGGGTTAAATGCACTTGGTGGCAGCTTGTGCTGGCACACCACAAGACACAAAATGGCCGCCGATCACCCCAGAAAAAAGTGACTGAAAAACGCTCTGAGCAGCCTAAAAACAGTGAGCAATTCAATAGCAGCAGTTCAACCATTCATAGCTGCAGATCGATCTCTGAATGAAGTCTTTTGGAGGAGTTAATCACTGCCTAATCTCGCCCTAACGTCGCAGCTGCAACCTCTCCCTATGCTGATCAGAGCAGAGTGACGGGCGGCGCTATGTGACTCCAGCTTAAATAGAGGCTGGGTCACATGGTGCTCTGGCCAATCACAGCTATGCCAATAGTAGGCATGGCTGTGACGGCCTCTTGGGGCAAGTAGTATGACGCTTGTTAATTGGCTGCTTTGCAGCCTTTCAAAAAGCGCCAAGAAAGCGACGAACAACGAACCCGAACCCGGACTTTTACGAAAATGTCCGGGTTCGGGTCCGTGTCACGGACACCCCAAAATTCGGTACGAACCCGAACTATACAGTTCTGGTTCGCTCATCCCTACTCATCACTAATGCTCAAGAATTTGGCTACGGAATTCCCTAAATGTTTTCCCCACATAATTTAAAGGACAGAAGCACTGACAAAGGTACATTACTCCTTATTCCCACATTAATGAAGTCCCCTACAGTATAACTTCTATTAGTGGCTGAACATATGTTGACATTTGAATTCCTGACAAATCGACACGCCGAACATGTGCCACAACGGAAGGTACCCAATGGCATCTACCTTATCTAAAGGTAATACTTGGATGGGATGAAACAACATCCGCCACATTCGAATGCATTAAGAGGATTGGCCAATATTTATTGATTATCTCCCTTATTCTTCAATTTTCAACATCATAAGTGGAGATAATTCTAATGATTCCCCCCCATGATAGGGTTCCTTGGGAACCAAAAGGGTACTCTGCTCCCGTACTATAGCATTCTGGAATGCATTCTTTAAGACCTGCTTGGAATAGCCTCTCGCTTTAAAGCGGTCTTGAAGATTACTCAATTCGCTATAAAAACTCTCTGGATCTGAACAGTTTCTTTTCATCATTAAGTACTGACTATGCGGTATCTCTCTCTTAAGGTTCGTAGGGGGGATGACTCCCCCAATGTAACAAATTATTAGTAGCAAAATAATTGTGTGTGAGAACAAACTCTAAAAGAGTTAACACAAATTCATTATGAGAGTGGTAACAGACTGCCCTTATCTTCAAAAATTCCCCTAACGCCATCAGCCCTTTGGAATGAGGGATGGAACTGTATAATGACTCAACATCAATACTTGCAAGGGAGCACGATGGTTCCAGATTGATAGTTTCAATTTTCCTTAAAAAGTTAATTGTGTCCCTTGTTAACAAAGAGTGTTGACACAAATCCCTTGAGAATCTTATCAATATAAATACCACTGTTCTGAGTTATTGAGCTAACACCAGATACGATAGGGCGACCCCTTAAGGGAGATAGACCCTTGTGGATCTTTGGCAGTCCATAAAAAGTCACTATCTGGGGAGAACCTGGCTTCAGATAGTGGCATTCCACCTCACTGATGACTTTTTTGTGACCTTCATCCAAGATAGATGCCAGTTTTCTACAGAAGACCTCTGTGGGGTCGAATGGTACAATACGGTATCAGTCACGATCACCTAATAAGCTTTCACACATTTGTTTATATTGGTTGTGCAGCACGCTGGACCTGCAGGGTATTGCGAAGTAAGGTCACGGTTATGGGCAATCGAGGGTTACTCACTGTTTGTAGGAGAACCCTGGGCAGGCATGCAGCAGTGAAGGAGAGGCTGACACAAAGTTCCTCTGGAGCACACTCTGTATGTAGAGACCAGGCCTGATGGTGGATGAGGTGCCGTGGATGTTGCAGGTGTTTTGAGTGCCTGGGGCAAGGTCCCTTTAAGGATCGTGACGCCAGTGCCTGTAACGGTGGCACACCGTTTTACAGTAGCAATAAGTGAGGTACACAGATGGTATGGTGAACCAAACGTTGCTTTACTTGTAACAGTCCAACTTTGTACAATAAAGTGGTCATACAGTCCCTTGCATTCAAATGCTTCACAAGCAGGCTTAACTTCAATAATGGCAGGTATAATCTTGCAAGATACTCGGAGGGTAATAATAATGCACACACTCAGACCAGGGTGTACCTTCTCCTCAGAAATAGTGTACACTGTTCCCTTTGAACTCCTGGCTGGCTTTCTATCCCAAGGCCCGGACGCCTAAATGCTGGCTTTTATCCTTTGCAAATAATCTTCCTCCCGTATTGACCCTTGCATTCACTTTATAGTTCCTCTGCCCATCAGCTTACTTATCTTAGCTGGTTACTCTGGCTCTGCTTGGCTGGAGGGTACTACAGGTTTCTCCCAGGAGGTTAATCTCTACTACTGGGGTTGATTCTTCCAAGCTAACATAGGCTTGTAAACTGCAGGCAGGCTAGGCTTCACTTCTAGCCTCCTGGTGGCAACTAGAAGCCTGGACTATCTAGCTGCATGTCAGGAGGAGGCCCACTTCTGTCTCCACAGACTCCTGACTACAGACTAACTCCTCCCTGCCTGGGCCTGAACATTTATACTAGGGGCTCTCTATCTCCCTCTAGTGTCTAGGATGCTTCACTTCACCCCAATAGGCCTATTGTGCATGTCACAGGGGAGCAATACATATCAAAATACATTGAAAATACATTAAAATGCTTAGTTAAATAGAATGCCACTGTCCCTTAGGAGTAAGAGTAACACGTGACCCAATTGACCCTTGTGTAGTGCCCACCCCTACCTAGTGGGACACTACAGTTGCAGTCCATAACCACAAGATTGTCCCCCTTATCTGCAGGTTTAATAGTTATCGAGGAGTCTTTTTCTAGGCCCATAAGGGCCTCTGTCTCAGGGCCAGAGAGATTACGAAATGGTATTGCAGATATAGGAAGCTTCTCAATATCAGTGATAACCATTTGCAAAAATGTATCTATGTGGTAGTAATTCATAGGGGGGGACAAAGGTCTGCAAATGGGCCGCATCCAGGTTTACGTGTTCCTTTCTCCAGCAGGTCCAAGAAAATGTTAAGGTCTGAAAATTCACTATTCTGAATACCAAGCTGTTCATAGGTAAGTTTGTTATTTTTTTTAATAAACTTATGCCATTTCAGTTTCCTTGAGAACAAATGAAGATCTTTGACCCATATAAATCAAACTTGGTCATGGGGACAAACGATAGTCCCTTTTTTAATAACTTTATTTCAGTCTCATTAAGGGTGCAGGAAGAGAGATTGATTATTTGTAATTCCCCACCTTCTCTTACTCTTCCTTGTGCATTTCACTGCAGCTTTGGGTGTGGGAACCAGAGGAAGTAGGAAAATAAAAATTACTGATCTGTCCTCCTTATCTGCTGAGTTACTCATGTTTTACTGTAGATAATAGTCAAAAATAAGGGTGACAGATTCCCTTTAAAGTGGATCTGTCACCTAATAATGCTGATGTATGTAAGGGCAGCATAATACAGAGATAGGTACATTCTCCTAGTATCCAAAACTGCACAAAAGTACTGTATATTATCCTGTTTTATCAAAGAGTTGCATAGACTGAGAATTATTAGTGTACTGTAATCATAGATGAATGATTAAAATTGTATGGCTAAAATAAGATATCAGTCTGCTCGGCTCCTGCATGCTATAACATTTTCAGGTTGACACGTTCCTTTTAAAGGAAGTATGTCACCAGTGACTGTTTGCACAGACTTATAGCTGTAGTTCACCTGATTGAAGCACAGTGTTTTGTTTATTGACCCGAGGCAACATTCCCAAGTTATGATATTTTTTCCTAATATGCAAATTAGGCCTTTGGTGCAATGAGGGTGTCACTGTTGCTCTCATTGACCCAAGCTCCACTCCTTTCTGGGGCTATCTCCTTCCTGACCGCTTTGACTGACATGGTCAGGCAATGGCACGGTCAGGCCAGGGGGTGGTGTAATAGTCATTCTCCGTCATTGTACCCGATACTCACAAATAAATCGTGATGAAGTAATTTCTTTGTGAAATTCGGTGAAGCAGCCAAATCAAATTTTTTAGCACTTCGCTCATCTCTAATGCTTATCTTTAAAAGTGCCTGTGTGAACCACCCAACTGTTTCAGTGTCGTACAGTGAACACTTTGCGCAAAAAACGGCCTCATCATTGCAAGCACTAACACCTGTAACACTATGGCACCTTATTTCAACTTGTTTCTCTACTCACACCAAAGGCACCCCAACCACCAACAAGTAAGAGACTCCCACAAATCCAGGGTGTGCCCTGAGGGGACCAGAGTGCACCTCCTTATCACTGCATGGCCCAGGGAGCGTAAGAGCGAGAACTACAACCATGAGTAGCACAATCACCATCAGTGCAACTACCACAACTCCTATTCTCTACCCTACTCCCTTTCCAGGCCTGTTGCATGTATGATATTAAATGGAAAAACTAAAGCATGCTTAAATAGGTTTATTCTAATACATTTTATCTGTTTGTTATTGCAAGGTCATAATATTCCATTGCTTGATTTAGACCCTGTTACATTGTTCAACACTGGTTATAACCAAGATATAAATGAGAACATAATCATTATAAATCATTCCCACCAAATATGCACTTTCTCATTGGTAAAATACTTCTAATCCTAGTGCTATTAATAAAAAAATATTGATCTACTTCATTCCTCATAAAAATGGTAATTACCGGACTAAGTGTAATCCACTTTGTATAAATATACTAAACACATACAGATTAACATAAATCACTTTAGCTACCATTATATTTAAGTACACATTGAGAAAAGGGCAAAACCTCTGACTCACCACTGATTGAGGTGCGGATTTCCATTATATAATCCTATTAGAAACTACAAATTTTGAGAAAGCCTTCATTCCACTAACAAACATTTTTTGTTCAGCTTAGTCACAGAGACTCATATTGCTCTTTGTGTTTAAAAAGTCCTGACTAAAATGATTATTGTATTGAAAATTCAAAAAACTTTGCACTTCTTTCAATATAAGAGCATATACGCAATAAAATCTTGTAATGTGATCAGAATTCAGTCACCTCTCTACTGTATTGGTGATAGACTTGCCAGTTGTCCACCAACTTTTTTAAGATATAACTTTAGCAGGTCAATAGTAAAGTTTTCAATTGGCCATAGGCCTTAGATACGGTAGCTGTGGCCTCATACTCATTAAGCTTATGGCAATCTCTTTTAATGAACTCAGCATGGTTAAATCTGTATTTTTGTTTCAATGTGGTGAGGGGAAAGACATCTTTAGCAGTTCCTTATCTCCTGCCAGACATAGCATTGGCCATATGGCATTTTATTTTATCTAGACACACTGACATCCATACAAGTGTGCCTGGAACTAACTAAACTAGAACTAAACTTCATTGCCAGACACAACCACTTACTATGGATGCCACCGTCTTCATAAACTAAGGGTACACCATCAATATCTACACATCAAGCCATCAGAGCAGCTCATTGATGGATTCACTGTAAAGTAGAAGGAAATGGTCTGGAGAATTAAAACTATTGAACAAATTTCATAAGGAATGATTTTTATCTCAAAATGAATATAATGCAATGATAAAACATGACTCCCCAGGTGTCCATAGCTTTTAAGTGGTTCCATAATTGGTGGAAACAAGCATATATGCTGTATCCAGTGTTTTCACTTAGCATAGCAGCTATGTCCTCTTTATTAGACAATTACAAATAAGAAAGAATCGGTCGCCTCAAATCATTGTCATCTTCAATGACAATTCAATTCACAAATTTCACATTTCCAGTTAGCAGTTCTAAAATAGGCAACTAGATTCAGTGATCCTAAGGTGTTTATAATACAAATGTGTTGCTAAGCATATTCTGCAAAAAAAAAAAAAAAAAATTGTTCCCATGTATTCTGGGGATGATCATTTGAAATATTGTACGGTAAGTAAAAATTAAAATTTGAAAAAAAAATATAGGTGTTACATATTTTTTATTCCCACAGAGCACAATAGTATGCTAATATTGTATATTACATATGTATTTGATATTGTAGTATACGTTTAACATCAATATTATTAGAGCTCTAGGGTGGTTTAGTAGTTTAGCTTAAAAGGGTTGCAAACCAACCATGTCTATATGCCCTATGAGGGCATATGGACATCCTAGGACCCCCAGCTATAAGACAGCTGTACTTGTATTACATGGATATGCATGAGAAAAGCTGCTATATAATATTACACTGCTTGGTTGACCATAGCTTACCCTACCAAATCAGCTGTTTGACTGCTAACAAGCCCCACACCAATGAGCTGCCGACTGCATATTATCTAAACACATAGTATATTATTATTATATGGTGGTTTAAGATGATATAGGTGGTGGTCTTTGGAAGGGAATATTAATAGGTCAATAATTGTTAAAACTGCTCTGTTTTCTTAATATTCATTTCCAAATTCCTTGCTATACCTATTATCTCTAAGTAATACTTAGAACTTCAAATTTGTTATGACTAGGTGAGCACAGCATGCAGTAAAGTTATGCAAACAGACCTTGTACAACTTCATAGAGTCCCTGCAGGTCTTTATTATAGACATATTGGCATCCTAATTGTCCTCAAATTGTATTTTAGTGAGACAACATCTGCAGTTTGAACAAAACACTTAGGGAAAATATTTGTCCACCTCAGTACAAAACCTTAGGACTCTGAGATACAGAATAGATTCGTAGTAGGCTATGGGCTCCATTGTAAGAAGCCATATGTATGAGCTCTTCTTTTTTGAATTTTTTCTTTAGCTTAGTTCATTATATAGTAGCTATGAAAATCAGACGTACAGGCTAAGCAATCTATAAAAATCTTTTAATCTTGCTTGGAAAAGAAGTAAATAAAGTGCTAAGATCAGCTTTCCATACTCCATTAATCATTTGCCATCTTTTTTTCACCATTGTCCTATTTATGTTTCAGTCCTGTACAGTATATGATTGGAGTCATTATACAGTATTGCATTGTGCTAAATGCTCCAAAAGAGACAGACTATACGGCTGATGTTAACTTGACCCACATGTCGGTGAAACTAGAACATATATGAATGAAGCTGCTGAGATTAAAAAAAAAATTGGCTGAAATATTTATTTTGCTTCCTCTTTATGTTGATGAAATGGCTGAGCCTGATTTCTATTATAATACAGTGCATCATTAATAAAATACCGCCATGCTGACTCTATTGGGATCTAAAACCTGATACTTGGAAATAATGGCCTTGGAGAAGAATGTGAACTGCTTAAGAGACAATACCATGCTCATCTATTGTGATCAGCCTATCCTTCTGCCACGGTGCAGGTTATAAACTAGGAATAAAAAAGCCATTTTGCATCTCAGTCTCTCCAAATCGAAGCGCTGAAGCTGTGAGATCAGATAATTAACTCTGTTTCTCTCTTGTTTAAGGGAACCTATTCACCTCTAACTTTCATACCTATGAGATACTGCAGGGATTACAAGTGTACTCTAGGGCAAGGTTTGCTTTTCGTAGATGTTTATGTGAAGAATTAGAAAATATGGTGTCAGTCCTCTCAGTAATAAATACTGAGAATACAGCAGGGGCTGCCCATAAGACCACATCACATCCACATTAACATTGCCGGAGCTGACATTGAACACAATTGTTCTTATCAGGCATCTTTTTGTTCAAATACTTCACACGCGCCATTTTGCAGACATTGACATTATTATAGTCTTTAAAACAAAGAAAATGAAATCTGTACTTTTTATTTACTAATTTTTTGGTATTTCTGCTGCAGCTTTTCATTGGTATGGACAATAAAAAAGCAAATGGTTCCATTTGTTGGAACATTAATACGGTACATTCCCTTTTCTGCAAAAGTGTGCAGTTTAAAAACTGCCTGGAAAAGAATTGGAGAATTAATACTGTGTGAATATTACTAATAAAATACACAATGCACACATAAGCATTTGCAGTTTCCCTACATCAGTGAGACACATAATATCTACATTTCCATAATATCATGTGAAAAAAAAAATGATACACAAAAATAAAATGGAGCAAGATTAGTGCAAAAAATACTCCAAAAGTACTCATTTTCTGGTACCCTGTAATTAAAAATGGACAGTTTAATGGTTTACAGCTTGGTTGCTCCCTCTAAGAGATGTGCGCCTCTGATATAATACAGCTCTAGGACTGGTGGTCCTTGCCTATCCATGGATTTCAACTGAATGAACAGGATGTACCACTACATTTCCAGCTGACTATAAGTCACATACTGATGTAGTAGAGTTAGCACTCATGCTTTCTGAATTTCTGAGTTGTGTTATCTAATCTAAGCAAACACTTTCAATTGCTTTTCAATGGCTTTTGTCTCAAGATAACGCGATGAGTTAAGAAATTTGAGTTGAAGGGGTATTCTCATCATGCAGTTTCATACTTACCTGCTCCTGGCGCGCTGTCCACTTCCTGGTTTCGGCAGGGGGCAGGCTCCATCTTGATTGAAGTCTTCTCCAGGCCGGGCCGTGCACTGGACAAAACACTCCCGCCGCCGCGCATGCGCACTGGTGACTTCTTCCTGGCAAGTATACTATACTGGCCAGGAAGAAATCACCATGCCGCATGCGCGGCCTCAGCGTGCGCTTTCAGGACTGCGCGAGGCCGGCCGGGAGAAGAGAAGAAGTCGTCTGTGCAAGCGCGGCCTCCTGAGCGGTGGCCGTAACCAGGGGAGACGGAAGACAACAGTCAGGTAAGTATATGTTTATTTTCTTCTAAGGGGTGGGAATTAGTTAATTAAATATATTTAGAAAAATGATCACTGTTAAATCATTAACAGATTTAACAGTGATCATTAAGATGGGAATATGATTTTTTTTTTGGGTCCATAAAGGAACGGGCTGCTTTGGCCTGACACATTTAACATCATTTACAAAAGAAAATTGGCTTATATTATAAGTGAAATTCATGCCACAATACAACTGTCATTAATTTCATTTGGGTGCAAGAGTGACATATGAAAAGACAGTCTTTGTAAATCAGCCCCTATATGTAAAATAATGAAAATATTCAATACCATAGGACCTAACAAGCATGGACAGCCCGTCCATGCTTGTTAGGTCCTATGGTATTGAATATTTTCATTATTTTACATATAGGGGCTGATTAGGCCATAGACCCTACATGGAATTTTCCTGGTGGGCGGATGCACAGAGGGCCACTTTACATTCCCAGCTTGTCATTGATGAGATGACTCATATTATCACTCAGTTAAAGGGGTTGTCCAGGTTCAGAGCTGAACCTGGACAGCCCTCCATTTTCACCCCGGCAGCCCCCCTGACATGAGCATCGGAGCAGTTCATGCTCCGATGCTCTCCTTTGCCCTGCGCTAAATCGCGCAGGGCAAAGGCATTTTTCTGAGTTCCGGTGACGTACCGGGCTCTCTATGGGGCTGACAGGCAGCCTGGTGACGTCACCGGCACTGATGGGCGGGATTTGGCTCTGCCCTAGCCAGTAAAACGGCTAGGGCAGAGCTAAAGCCCGCCCCTCAGAGCCGGTGACGTCACCGAACACACTGCTGGGCGGAAGTTACCGCCCGGCAGTGTGTTATTGAAAACACAAGAGCCTGTGCCCTGCGCGATCTAGCGCAGGGCACGGGAGCGCATCGGGGCATGAGATGCTCCGATGCCAGGCTCAGGAGGGCTGCCGGGGTGAAAATAAGGGTATGTCCGTGTTCAGCTCTGAACCCGGACAACCCCTTTAAAGGGTTTGGCCACTTTCTGTTTATTGTTGATTAATGTGATGGGTATTTTATAGGACACTTACTATTATAGCCCTTTTTGAAATTCTGCACCAATTTCTACATTTTATACTCTCTTGTTTACAAAGTCTTTTGTGCAAAATAGTCCTGTCTAATAGATGGTTCCTAATGGATGGTCACGTGACCAGACAAATCACCTCTATGTGATGCCTCCTCCATTCAAACACACTGCACCTGCACTAATCTCCCAACAGAGCAAATACAGATGGCAATTGTAGTATATTTGAATGGAGTGTTGTGGAATCATATATCTAGTATCAAATGTATACTTGCTTGTATTATATCTAACAGTTTGCTTAACAAAATGGCCCCTGAAGCAGCAGCCAGCTCCCTTAATAATCCCTTACTAATCACTTTATGATATTGAAATTGCTGACATATTGCTGACATAATGCTGACTTTTGCTAAAGTATGGAGTGATAATGTGATACGTTATCATGGGACTTAGTAATGTGACAATTAGATCATCAAATTAGCCGAGTCATAAAGTTCCCCTTTTTCTGCTATAAAAAATCATGTAATCTGAATAAACGGAACATCATAGCATTGACTTCTCTGTGACAGTCTGTGTGTGATCTCTCGAGGCGTACGTATGCCAATCATTTCATACCATTCGGAGCAGTGCATCAACCTTACCTGACTATTAGGTCAGATCCAGAATCAGAACCATATCAGTTGGCGCCCAACGTGGGGCCTGAGGATTGGACATCCTGCTGGCGTACCCCCAGAGACTGGACCCAGAGAGACAAGCCAACGGACACCGGGACCGCGGCCCGTAATAAGAGGTGAGAAAATATATTCATCTTACCTATTCTGTGTCCCTTGGCTTAGTCTATCCATATTTGTTCTAGGGAGGGGTGCACCGACAGTGAGGCATCCTCAGGGGCATGAAAGTAAGAACCCCATTGTATTGATAAGCTTGATGTATTGTGTTTTATTATTTTTTTGTGTATGGTTGGTTTCTCTGGGAGAAAGGAGAGGCATAGACTGACAGAACAATAGAAGTCTCCTAAAGTGCCTACATTGAGGGGTAACCCCGGTGTGTGACCCCAAGAAATAGTAGAAGGGAAGGAGACAGCTTGCTGATAACCCAGTGGTGTGTTAATCTCAAGCTCAAGGTGTTTGTTTGTCAGTGTCTGTGCTAATCCAACTATCAGAGACAGTAAGTGAAGGCTCCAGAACGTGTTGAAGGCTCCAGAACGTGGTGTTTTGAAAAAAAAAATGGGTAACCGAAATAGTGTCCCGAAGGGCTATTGTTCACCTGAACAGTACGTGGCGGACCGGAGAGGAAAAGGTTATGTTAAAGGACTAAGCAAGTTAGAAAAGAATTATGATATTGCAAAAGGAGGTGTATTGTGTTCTGCTATATGGCAGACATTGTTGACTGAGAAGAGAGGCAAATTGAATGATGATAAGTTGATAGATACAGTTAGGGTATGGCTGGACTGTAGCAAAGAATTTGAACAGACAAAAGGAGAAGCAATGTTTGATGAAAAATCAGGACTCCATTACTATCGGCCTGGCCCAGTCTTAGTACAGGAACAGCCACCGCCCTCGTGATTCAAAATCTGGCCGTGATTTCATTCAGCAATTATATAAGTGGGCGTATATTAGCACGGTCATTTGTAGATGGCCTTAGGCCAGATCTGAACAAAGCTCTTGTAACCTGTCGCCCAGAATGGAAATCATTAACATTGGAAATCTTAGAACAAGTTGCAAAAGGGCTGGAGAGTAGTACAAAGAAATCCCGCATATCAGTCATGGCAGTCATGACGGGAGAAGGAAGAGAGGAAAGACCCCCGCCCCGTGTCTGTTATGGGTGCGGCAAACCAGGGCACATTAAGAGAAACTGTCGCTCCAAACATCTGTGGCCAGCAGATCAGAGCCAAAGAGGAACTCCTCCTCCATGGCCAGCTCCATCCCACTAGGACGTTGGCAAACCAGTGTTGCTGGGAGGGGACACCCCGTGTATGGCAGTCTCTGCCCCTCCTGCAGGCCCCGCCCCTCGAATCACCCTCGATGTGGCAGGGAAGGAACTCTCATTCCTTGTAGACACTGGTGCAGCCCGCAGTGTGTTATGTGAGACCGCCATACTCCCTTCCTGGCTCACAGATATGCATTTACCCTGCTCTGGTTTAGAAGGGGTCACCCAGCACAACCCTGTTACTAAGCCTCTCTTGATTACTCCCTCCACTAAGTCCCAAAGCCAATCTCCACAGTTACATCTGCCCACTGGAGTAATGTCACAATTTGTTGTAAGCCAGACATGTCCTTATAACCTATTAGGCTCAGATTTTCTTCAGAAAATACGGGCCAACATCCAGTTCAAGGAAAATGGTACAGTTGTTTTAGGTACGGCGTTGAGTCCTGAAGAAACCTGCCTCCTAATGGCATTAAAATCCCAGTCACTTGAATCACATGAACAAGGGGATTCGCTGCAAAGCATTTTGCACCTCATCCCTGATACCCTTTGGACCAAAGGTCCCCAAGACATTGGGCGTCTCAAAGTCCCGCCAGTCACTGTAACCTTGAAGAATCCTAACTTACTGCCATATAAAGCACAATACCCTCTCTCCATTTCCCAGAGAGATGCTATCACCCTCCAGATACAGGCTCTTCTTGCAAATGGAGCTATTAAAATTACCACCTCACCATGTAACACTCCCTTATACCCAATTAAAAAGAAGAGTGTGAAGGGACAGCCTCCTGTATATCGCATGGTACAAGACCTCAGAGCAATTAATGAGGCTACGGTCTTTGAAACCCCCATTGTACCAAATCCCCACACTTTGCTTGCTAGCATTCCTCCTGTGGCTGCTATCTTTACTGTCATTGATCTAGCAAATGCCTTTTTCTCTGTCCCATTACATGAAGACTCCCAATTTCTCTTTGCTTTTACACATGATGGAAAACAATACACCTGGACGGTGTTGCCTCAAGGAGCTCATAATAGTCCTTCCTGCTTTAGCAAAGCAATGGCATCCATCTTACAACCATGGCAAGCAGATCACCCAGAGGTGGAACTCTTACAATATGTCGATGATTTACTCCTCTGTGCTGACTCACACCCCGTCTGCCTGAACTCATCTGCCTCACTTCTTGCCTACCTGGCGGATGCTGGGTGCAGAGTCTCACGTTCTAAATTACAGTTGTGTCTTCCAAAAGTTGTTTTCCTAGGTCACTGCATCTCACAAGGCAGTAAGCATCTTACGGATGCCAGAAAGAAAGCAGTCTCAGACATCCCACTGCCAGATACCCCTCACCAACTGCAAACCTTTCTGGGACTAATTTCATACTGTAGACCATGGATCCCTGATGCATCCGTTCTGATGCAGCCACTGTTTGATTGCATACCCCGTATTGCTACTGTCCCTTTCCAAATGACTGCAGAAGCCATAAAAGCATTCCAATCTCTCAAACAAATCATTGTCACTGCCCCGGCTCTTGGCATCCCTAACTATCAGCTTCCCTTTCGCCTTTATGTCATGGAACGTCAGGGTCATGCCACTGGAGTTCTCACCCAGAGCCATGGGGGTCGTAGTAGACCTCTAGGCTACTTCTCAAAACGTCTAGACCCTGTAGCCAGAGCCACCCCTTCCTGTGTCAGGGCCGTTCATGCTGCTAGTTCTCTCCTGAACGCTACCGCTGACATCGTCCTGGGACACCCACTCACCATCATGGCTCCCCATGACATCTCAGCTATCCTGCAACAAACACAACCTAAACACCTCACTGCACAACGCCACCTCAGGCTCCAGTGTAGTCTGCTTCTGCCAGATAATGTCACCATCCAGAGATGCCACATCCTCAATCCTGCTGCACTCCTTCCTCTCCCAAGGGGGGAGTATACTGCAGATGGAGATTCTGAAGATTTTATTGATCTACGTGCTGAAGAAGATCTTCAGGAAGAAGAACTATGGGCCTCAACCGACTCTCTTTACAAAGAACAAGAACATGATTGCATTACAATGATGGAAGCTGAAGTAGGAACTCCACCATCAATACAGGATACTCCTTTGCAAAACCCACACTGGACACTCTTTGTAGACGGTTCAAGGTATGCCGATGACAAAGGGAAATTCCATACAGGCATGGCAGTTACTAGTGAGTATGAAGTACTGTGTGCAAGGCAATTGCGCCCAGACCAGTCAGCACAAGAGGCTGAACTCATAGCCCTTACTGAGGCCTGCCTCATAGCAAAAGACTCCACTGCTAACATCTACACAGACTCCAGATATGCTTTTGGAGTAGTTCATGATTTCGGAATAATATGGAAGGCCAGAGATTACATTACAGCAGCAGGAACCCCAATTAAACATGCTTTAGCAGTGGAGGCTTTGATGACTGCAGTACTCCTGCCCACCAAAGTAGCAGTAATCAAAGTAAAGGCACATACCCGTGCTGACACACCAGAAGCCAAAGGAAATGCATTGGCTGACCAAGCAGCCAAACAGGCAGCAATGGAAGAGGAAAGAGCACAGCCAGATAAAATCATGTTAGCACAACCGGATGTCAAACAACAAGAAGTATCATGGGATCTACTGAAACAGATGCAGAAGCAAGCCACCCGCTCAGAAAAGGAAACCTGGCTAAAGGAGTCAGCCCTGGAAGAAGAATCCGGACTTTGGACACAAGGGAAGAAAGTGTGCTTGCCTAGAGCACTCTATCCTGTAATAGCCTCTGTGGCCCATGGGCCCACTCATCAATCTAAGACAATAATGAAAGAACTCATCGATAAAATATGGGTAGCCCCAGGAATCACTCCTGTACTAGTGAAATATGTCCAGTCATGTTTAATCTGTGCCCAATGCAATCCAGGTAGGACTGAGCCCACGCCAAAAAAATGTCTCCCAAAAGCCTTATACCCCTTCCAGAGGATCCAGATTGATCATATCCAGATGCCAATGTGCCATGGGTTTCAATACGTGTTAGTAGTGGTAGACATGTTCTCTGGGTGGCCAGAAGCCTACCCCGTCAGGAATCAGACAGCAACAACTACTGCTAAAAAATTGATACAGGAAACTGTCTGTAGGTACGGGGTACCTGAGGTCATTGAGAGTGATCAGGGCCCAGCATTCACTGCTAACCTAACCCAAGAGGTCTGGAAGATGGTAGGGTCACACCTGGCATTCCACACCCCTTACAGACCCCAAAGTAGCGGCAAAGTCGAGAGACTGAATGGGGTATTAAAGTCAAAAATGCTGAAAATGACTAGGGAGACAGGGCTCAATTGGGTTCAGTGTTTACCAATAGCACTCTTTGCAGTCAGACACACTCCCAAACCTCCCCATAAGCTAACTCCACATGAGATATTGTTTGGGTCGGGACCCCGGATGGGGCTGTACTTCCCTCAACAGTTGCAAATGCATTATGAATCTGTTGCAAAGTATGTGATAGCTTTGAGCAAACAGTTGTCTAACATCCATGTACAAGTCTTTTCTTCCATTCCAGATCCTGACTCCCTAGAAGGCAGCCACACTCTGAAACCAGGAGAGTGGGTAGTGGTCAAGAAACACGTCAGAAGTACCCTAGAACCACGCTTCGAGGGGCCTTACCAAGTACTACTGACCACTCCAACTTCTGTAAAGCTCGAAGGGAGATCCACCTGGATCCACGCCTCTCACTGCAAAAGGATAAGGAACCCGCCAGATTCAGAAATAACAAAATGATTTTCTTTTATCTGCTAGCACTGGTGACACTCACCAGTGCATACATTCCTCCCCCGGCAGAAATGGATGATGACGGGTGGGACAATAAGTTTGTCAAACATCATCAAGTGTTGTATAAAAAGCCTGAAGGAAGGTGATTCTGACACCACCACCTCTTCACTAAAAGATTGTTGGATATGTACACATGGCCCAGTAAATGCTAGAGCTATGCCTTATTTAGCTGTGCCCCTAACCTTCCAAGAGATAAAAGATTTGGCAGGATCAGCTGTTTTCCTTTCTAGCATAAATGAGGTTAATACCAAAAATGCCAACAGGAAAGCTTCCCTAATAGTAGTAGCATGGGATGGGTCCCCATGGCTAATGATAAACAGAACAGGACCCTCAGCTCAGAATAGCAATATGCCCTGGAATGACTATATGTGGAGCAATGTATCCTGCTTCCCAAATTGGACCCACTGTTACTGCCTACAGGTACAAACCCATGGTATGGTTTTCAGTTCCCATAACAGATCAGGCTGTAATGATTCCAACCCAGACAGTCCAGTACAGTGCATTGGTATATATGCTGAAGCAAGTGGTGATCTGGCCTGCGCCCGGCGCAGTGTAAGGGACTTGACAATAGGGATAACTAGTAAAACCACAGAGGGTCAAGAAAAGGGTCAAAAACTAGCAGAAGGTATCATATTAGCCCACTTAATCACTCGTTTGTTCAATAGTACAGTGGTTTCGGTCCCAAAAAATATATACCTAGTATGTGGACACAGGGCATATAAATGGCTCCCTTCGGATTTCAAAGGTTTATGTACAATTGCTAGGCTCACACCAGCCACTTTTACACTGCCTCATGGAAAATTAAATGTCAATACTATCCCCAAACACACCTTATATAAAAGAGCCGCAGATAACATTCCTAGACCAAATGGAAAACCCCATCTTGTAGAAATGAGTGGTGCCAACAAGTTCTTTAGTACTCTATTAATCTATCCTATGCTTACACAAACATATGACAAACTAGTAATGGCTACGACTACTTGGATGATCAGATTTGGGAAATTATGAAACTGATGAATACATCTAATGTTGTCCAGAATCAGCTCATCATAGTCACTAATCAACACACTTTAGTATTAGACTATTTGACTGCAAAGGATGGAGGTATGTGTCAGGTAGTAGGTACTGCATGCTGCCATTATATCGATCCACAAGGTAATCTACAAGTAAAAGCTGGTTTGGAAAAGATGAGTGAGATACGTGATGAATGGCTAGAGGCTCACAGTGCAGATGAGTCAACATGGTGGTCTGACACTTTCTCATTCCTTAATCCCAGTAACTGGTTCAAGGGAATTAGTGGATGGACGATGGGAATAATTCAGGGAATATTACAGATAGCCCTAATATTGATGGTAATCTACATATTTATCAAAGTTGTTGTTTCCTGCATTAACCGCATCACCAACAGGAAGAAGCCTGCTGAGGAAACCATACTACTTCTCTATGAACAAATGGCTAGCACCGCAATAGATGTGGATGTGATCCCTGCATTCCCGACACCCCCGCCTTCTCCAACTCCCGCTGATGAAGCTCCTCTACCCAGGCCTGAAGATCCAAGAGATGATGAGAATTAGGGACAAATGAATCCCAGGGTATTACCAGAAGTCCGCTCAATCGGGAACTTATTCACAAGGGATAAGTTGTCGCCACTGTGGGTGAAGAGGATACGAATGGTATGCCAGGGGATTCGCTAGGTTTAGGGAAAGTCTACAATCAAGTCTACAAGGGGGGACTGTTGTGGAATCATATATCTAGTATCAAATGTATACTTGCTTGTATTATATCTAACAGTTTGCTTAACAAAATGGCCCCTGAAGCAGCAGCCAGCTCCCTTAATAATCCCTTACTAATCACTTTATGATATTGAAATTGCTGACATATTGCTGACATAATGCTGACTTTTGCTAAAGTATGGAGTGATAATGTGATACGTTATCATGGGACTTAGTAATGTGACAATTAGATCATCAAATTAGCCGAGTCATAAAGTTCCCCTTTTTCTGCTATAAGAAATCATGTAATCTGAATAAACGGAACATCATAGCATTGACTTCTCTGTGACAGTCTGTGTGTGATCTCTCGAGGCGTACGTATGCCAATCATTTCATACCATTCGGAGCAGTGCATCAACCTTACCTGACTATTAGGTCAGATCCAGAATCAGAACCATATCAGGAGGAGACATCACATGGACATGATTTGCCTGGTCACATAACCCTCAATTAGTGGCCTAATTAGCAGCTACTTTCACACTCACGTTTGGTGCGGATCCGTCATGGATCTGCACAAACGCATCAGTTCATATAATACAAACGCATCCATCCATTCAGAACGGATCCATTTATATTATCTTTAGCTTAGCCAAAACGGATCCGTCTTGAACACCATTGAAAGTCAATGAGGGACGGATCCGTTTTCTATTGTGCCATATTGTTTCAGGGAAAACGGATTCGTCCCCATTGACTTACATTGTGTGTCAGGACGGATCCGTTTGGCTCATTTTCGTCAGACAGACACCAAAACGTTGCTTGCAACGGAATGGAGGAGGAACAGAGCCAAACTGAGCCAAACTAATGCATTCTGAGCGGATCCTTATCCATTCAGAATGCATTAAGGGGAAAACTGATATGTTTTGGACAGCTTGTGAGATCCCTGAACGGATCTCACAAAAGGAAACCAAAACGCCAGTGCAAAAGTAGCCTAATGAACAGATTTCTCTGTGTTGACAGCACAAAAGACTTTGTAAACAAGGGAGAATACCTTATAAAATGTAGAAAATTTCAACAGAGTCTACATTAACCTGTAGGATACCAGCAGGTACCTGTATGGGGCTGGGAACTGGGTTTGAATTTGCCTGCCCGATCAGCTTCAGGGGTCCGGAAATCACTGATAGCAGTGATGCACCAGCATCGATGAAAACACTGATGCCGGCAAATTAACCCTCACACTGTCACGGTCACCTCTAACCGCGGCACGTGTGGTATCCTGACAGGTCTCGTTTGTCCATCGGGTCCCGGCGCTGCTGTGACGAGGATCTGATGGCTTGGACGCCAGCCCAATGCCTTCCTTAGGCATCATGGCTGCCATTTCTGTGACCCTGTGAGATCAAGCACCGTGGATCTCACAGGAAGCAGGTTGTAAGTGTATTAAACTGGTAATACACTTACAGCCAATGCTATACAATACAAATGTATTGTAATGCATTGTAAAGGGGATCATACCCCCAAAAGTTGAAGTCCCAGAGTGGGAGAAAAAACTAAGTAAAAAAAAAAAGTTTAAAAAATAAAGTGTGCTTTTTCCAAAATAAAGTTTAAAAACTTTGTGAAAAATAGGGAAAAAGAGAAAAGTAGACATATTAGGTATCGCCATGTCCGTATCAACGGGCTCTATACAAATATCACATGATCCACCCAGTCAGGTGAACACCATAAAAAAAATAACAACAGTGCCAAAACAGACATTTTTTGGTCAACTTGCCTCAAAAAACATGTAATACCAAGCAATCAAAAAGGCATATTTAGCCCAAAATGGTACCAATCAGACTGTGATCTCATCCCGCAAAAAATGAGACCATACCTAAGACAATCCCCCAAAAAAACTTAAAAAAACTATGGCTGTCAGAAAATGGAAACACAAAAACAAGATTCAAAAAGGCTTTCACTATGTAAAACTTGACAAAAATAAAAATTATAGACATATTAGGTATCGCCACGTCCGTAACAGGCTGCTCTATAAAAATATCACATTATATGCCACCTCAGGTGAATGCTATGAAAAATATTGAAAAAACTGTGCCAAAACTGTGCCATTTTTTTACCTTGCCTCACAAAAAGTAATACCAAGTGTAATACCAAGCAATAAAAAAGTCTTATGTAACCCAAAATGTTACAAATGAAAATGTCACCTCATCCCACAAAAAATGAGCCCCACATAAGACAATCACTTAAAAAATAAAAACCAATGGCACCCCTAAACCAATCCATCAAAATCTGCACTGCAAAAGCCATATGGCGCTCCTTCCATTCTGAATTGTGCCATGTGCCCCCCCCAGCAGTTTACCACCACATATGGGGTGTTGCTATATTCAGGAGAAAATGAGTAACAAATTATGGGGTGCTTTTTCTTCTGTTACTTCTTGTGAAAATAAAAAAAATTGGGCTAGAGCAACATTTTATTAGAAGAAGTGAAACTTTTCATTTTCACAACCAAGCATTTCCAAATTCCGTAAAATTCTTAGGCAGTCAAAGTGCTCAGTATCCCCCTTAATATATTCTTTAAGGCGGGCATCCTCAAACTGCGGCCCTCCAGCTGTTGAAAAACTACAACTACAACAATGCCCTGCTGTAGGCTACCTGTAGGCTGTTTGGGCATGCTGGAAGTTGTAGTTTTGCAACAGCTGGAGGGCCGCAGTTTGAGGATGCCTGCTTTAAGGGGTGTAGTTTCCAAAATGGGTTCACTTTTTGAGGGTTTCCACTGTAGCGGTACGTCTGGTTCTCAAATACAAAATGGTGCCTAAAAACCATTCTACCAAAATCTGCCTGAAAATCCATATGGCGCTTCTTTCCTTCTGACCACTGCCATGTGCCTTGACAGCAGTTTACTACCAAATATGGAATATTTCAGTAAACTTCAAAATCAGAATAATGCATATTGAGGTTTATTTTGCTTTTAACCATTGCTGTGTTGCAAGAAAAAAGGGATTAGCATAAAAAAATCTACCAAAAAAGTGAAATTTAAAAATTTTACCTCCATTTTCCATTCATTCTTGTGGAACACCCCATGGGTTACCAAAGTTTGTAACATTGGTATTGAATAGGTTGAGGGGTTTAGTTTCTAAAATGGCATCATTTTAGGGTGGTTTCCATTATGTTAGCCCCTCAAAATCACTTTATAACTAAATTAGGCTTAAAAAAATGGTTTTGGAAATTTTGGAAATTTGAAAAATTGCTTCTAAACTTCTTAGCCTAACGTCCTAAAAAATAAAATGTCATTTACAAAATTATGCAAAAATAAAGCAGACATGTTAAGTAATAAATATTTTATGAGGCATTACTTTCTGTTTTAAAAGCAGAAAAATTTTGGTAAATTTAGATTTTTTCATAAACAAAGGTGAAATATATTGACTCAAATTTATGACTGTCATGAAGTACAACGTGTCATAAGAAAACAATCTCAGAATGGCTTGGATAAGTAAAAGTGTTCCAAAGTTATTACCACATAAAGTGACACATGTTAGATTTGCAAAAATCAGCCTGGGATTTAAGGTGAAAAGTCGATCAGTACTGAAGGGGTTAATATGTGCCATATAATCATCACACAAACACAATGGTTAACAATAACCAGAAAGTGGATAACATTTTTTGGCTTTAAAACCTATTAATGAAAAGCAATCTAATTTAAAGGCTGTAATCCTGTTGAAGTCTGTTCCAGGTCAACATTTAGCCATCCAGTGATCCTTGTGTGACTTTTACTTTCTATTTGGTAAATTCAATTTCCACTTTCACTTCCAATAACCTTATAAATATATTAGCATAAATGGTCTATATCTGCCATTTCTATGCTGCAAATTGTTAGATATGGGAATCTTATTGTATCAGTTAGTTTGCAGCCCCACCACATTTATATCTTCTATGCCAGTTTTCTGGTGTAGAATAACAATTATCTATGCCAGCCAGTTCAGACACAGTGAGTGCCGGATGCTGTGGCTAATGATGAGGATTGCACCTGGTTATCATAGCCCAGTGTATGCCGTCAGAATATAAAAAATCTGGCCCCATATTTTTCGCGTATAAGATGCACTTTTTCCACCAAAGAAGTGCTTCTTATGAAGTAAATACTAATGAGTGCTTCCATGATGGAAAGGCTAATTTGTATGCAGGATTTGTGGGGAGCGGTGACTGTACCATTGGTAGTGCTGGCTGTATTCAAAGCTCCCTTGTCTTCTTTCAAGCATCTGGTGTGCTGTGTCTGGACTGCATAGAGCATCAAAACGTAGTGCACATAGGTCCCAGTGCAGCCCGGCACTGGCAGAACATCAAGGAGCGGTAAGTACATAAAGAGTGTGGCATCCAGAGCAGGAGAGGTAAGTTGTTTTATTTATTTTACTGTCTTATCCGAGGTCTGATGAAGATTGAAGGTCTAATTGAGGGGTCTTATCTGAGGTCGGAAAAAGATTGGGGGTCTGATTGGGGGGGTCTAAACTGAGGCCTGATAAAGATTGGGGGTCTGATCTGAGGTCTGATAAAGATTGGGGGTCTGATTTGGGGTTCTAATGAAGATTGGGGTTTAATCTCAGGTCTGATGAAGATTGGGTTGGCTAAACGCGCGTTGAGACATCAATATATCAGGAGCCTCGGGTCACCTGTTCGATATGGGTAATTTATTTATGTTGTTATAGCTGCCAGTGTCATTAAAATGTTATGCAGTTTGTGTATCTATGCCCTGGATTGCAGACCTGTTACTATGCATTCTTGATATTGGGCATAGTTCCCGTTGTTTTAATGGTCTTCACTGCAGGATTGTAGGATACTTTTGCTTACAAGTATAGCATTTTTTTCAATCATGTTTACACTTTGTATTTAATCAGGCTACATATATATGTAATGTTTGCTGCCACCATTTATTGTATTTCCCATGGGCCTGTGACCTGTAGTTGCTCTCGGGTGGTCTCTACTACCAGGGGTTTTGTGGTGGAGGGGTCCTACGGGCCTTTTTCCCCTCATGTTTTCACCTATGTGTACGTATTTCTAATACTAATAAACATTTTTGCAATATTTTAAACGAGACTATTTGCATATATATTTGGGGCTACTAGTTAGTTCTGTTGTAGAAGTTGGATTATGTTAGTCTAGGCCCCCTTGATTAATGCTATCTGAGGTATTGGTTGGTTCTAACTGATGAAGATTGGTATCAGATCTGAGATATTTTCCTCCTCTAAAACCTAGGTGTAACTTATAATCAGGTGTGTCTTAAATCTTGAATTATTCACTTACATAAGTAATTGAAATAATCCTTGTATTAAAGTAACCATGTATTCTACTCTTCTAGCTCAACTGTCAGTTAGACCATTACTATGACTACAGAAAGCTCTTGTGTAGGGACTCAGTTACAGCATCACACATTACACCAATCAATGCAAATCTAGGCCTATTAAGAAAACAATATAGCTGTCATACTGTTACCCTAATTCTAAATCTACTATTATCACATTACTACTATTACCATTCAGATAACATTTCCCCCTTACAGCAGGAGTAAACTGACTGTATTAATAATCTATACAAGATGTTCAATCATTTGTGCTAATTGCAGCAGGAAGACAACAGTTGGTAATTAATGTTCAATGGTATAATACTGCCAAAATGAAAGCAAAAACAGCAAAAAATTTACAAAAATATTTTGTATAATAATACGTTTCAAAAACAACTATTTCTGATGGCAGTATAAGAAAGAAGTGGATACAGTACAGTATATATGCATATATAATAAAAAAATGCTCAGAGTAACATTTACTGTATATTCTTATAACGGCATTTGGGACACGTCTACAGAGAAGGAATTATCTAGTTATCTCTGTGGTAGTATTACATAAAGAAAAGCTACAGTACGGCCAATAAGTGCTACAAAGTTAGCAATCTTTTGCTATTCATCTAAAAGACATGTACTCCCTCTACTTGGCATGCAACTGGTTTATTCTCTACAGTAATAGTTGTATTTGTTAATACAATGAACTTTTAATTTGATTTTCCTCATTCTTGAATACAGCCCATCATATAAAACATATTTCCGAATGAATGGACAGAAATAAAAAGAAAACCACACTTTCCTTGTGGTACGACTAAATTAAAGTACTTTCGCATAACAAGATTTTGCAGTAAATGCCATAGGAGATCTTCAATTGATTTAACAAAGTGGTTCTAGAAGTGGTTTCCCCCATCTCTTGTATGACAAGCCCTTATACAGCTCTGACACTTTGATTTCCACATTGCCCATAAAACTGCTAATGCCGCATGAAATGCTTTCAATAAAGTCTCCAGACATGACATTGAAAAGGGTAATGGATTTCAACTGTTAATCTGAAAGCTCAGCAAGTAGGATGGATTTATGCAAGGGTGCAATTTTATCAGTTATCCCATTGGGGAAATTTGAGGAAATTGTTTTGCCATGAACTTGAAAGGTTACTAAATTTGACATACATGAAATATTACAAAACATCAAAATACTTCTGATAGTATACTCTCTGACTATGTAAATCTATTTGAAATACTTATTAAAAATCAATATGGATAGATAGATAGATAGATAACAGTTATGGTATAAAGTGCCTTGAAAAAGTTTTCATACCCCTTTCCACATTTTTTTCCGTTACACCCACAAACTTAAATGTATTTTATTGCGATTTTATGTGATAAACCAACACAAAGTAGCAAGTATGTGTGAAGTGAAAAGAAAATGATACATGGTTTTCAAAATTTTTAAGGAATAAAATCCTGGAAATTGTGTTGTGTATTTGTATTCAGCCCCCCGAGTCAATACTTTGTAGGACAACCTTTTCCTGCAAGTACATTTGCAAGTATTTTGTGGTATGTGTCTACCACCTTTGCACATCTAGAGACTGAGATATTTTGCAAAGAAGAATGGACAAAAATTTCAATCTCAGTCAGACTGGATGGAGAGCGTCTGCGACAGCAATTTCCGTGTCTTGCCACAGATTCTCAGTGGGATTTAGGTCTGAATTTTGACTGGGCCATTCTAACACATGAATATGATTTGATATAAACCATTACATTGTAGGTCTAGCTGTATATTTAGGGTTGTTGTCCTAGTGGAAGGTCACCTCCTCCCCAGTATTCCTCCAGGATTCCCCTGTATTTAGCTCCATCCATCTTCCCATCAACTCTGGCCAGCTTCTCTGTCCCTGCTGAAGAAAAGCATTCCCAAAGCATGATGCTATCAACACAACACCATGTTTCAAAAGGAATGGTGCATTCAGGGTAATGTGCAGTACACGCTTTGTGGCAAACTACAAATGAAACTTCTTATGGCTTGCTTTCAAGAATAGCCTTCATCTTGCCACCCCTCCATAAAGGTCAGATTTGTGAAGTACACAATTAATAGTTCTCCAGCGGACAGATTCTCCCACCTGAGCTGTGGATCTCTCCAGCTCCTTCTGACCATGAGCGTCTTGGCTGCTTATCTAATTAGTGCTCACCTTGCCTAGGCTGTCAGTTTAGGTGGACAGCCATGATGGCCGATGAGAAGAAAATACACACAACTGGTCACACTGGATTTTATTTAGGGTTATCAGAATATAGGGGGCTGAATACAAATTTATGCCACACTTTCCAGATCTTTATTAATAGAAATTGTTCAAAACCATATAGAATTTTGCTTTCATTTCACACATACTTGCTACATTGTGTTGGTCTATCACATAAAATCCCAATAAAATACATTTAATTTTGTGGGCGTAACATAAAAAAATGTTGAAAAGTTCAAAAAGCATAAATACTTTTTCAAGACACTGTAGATAGACAGAATAGGTAGAAAAATACAGACAGACATAGATAGATGGATGAATAGATCAATCGATAGATAGGTAGATAGATAGACAGAATGATAGATGATGGATAGATAGATGCTTTAGTGCTACAAAATATGATTTAAAGGGTTTTAATATATTTATATACTGATGACTAGTATTGAGCAAATCGAATTTTGGATCATAGATCCAAAGTTGATTCATTCTGACACTTTGTTTTAATGCTATACAGAAACCTGTCTCCGTATGGCATTACAATGTATGGCCTCTGTTGAGGCAAAGTCGCACAAGACTTCGATAAATGAATTTGCCATTCAGTTCTACATATCTGAAAACATTTCAAATTAGTAATCCGTAGTCGATTGAAATAGAGGCAATACATTTTAAAGCTGTACGGAGAGAGGTTTCCATACAGAATTAAAACAAATGCTAATGATCATTATTTTTTTACAATTGGGAAAGGGTCTGATTTGAATTTTTTACATTAATTAAACTTTTTTTTTTTTTACTTTTTCCACACTTTAGAGGGAACCTGGCATATTGGACATGCAATTTTAGCTGCTCACAGTAGCTTACTCATGTGCTTATGGGGCTCTGGAAGCAGTTCTTAATGCAGTGTTTTAACTAGTAAATATTGTGATAATGCTTATTCTTCCACTAATGAGTCTGTTCAAGTCAATGAGGCCAACGTTTTACACGTCCGACTCAAGGTTTCCCTGGCCCCACCTTTGCAACTTGATTGACAGAGCCTGTGTGGGATCTATTAAGACCTGGTGATAACAATCATTGCCTGAGAGAACATCAATCAACATTCAGGCGGTGGGGGAGGTTTGGAAAACTTCACTTGGAGGAGTAAAACACATGCCTCCTTCATTTGAACAGACTAATTTCCATACAACAGGAACTGATTACAGAGCCCCAAAAGCACAAGAATAAGGTACGATGGGCAGCTAAAATTGCATATCTGAGATGTCAGGTTCCTTTTAGAGGACTTTAACATGCTATTGTCTTATCAGTTCTCCCATAGACTGCAATGCTTTAACGTGAGTTCTTATCAAGCACTGCCACAAGAAGAGCACCATAGGAACATCACTGTGACAGGCCTCGGAGCCTTCAGAAGTCAAAAGGCTGTCATACCAACTAAATCGCTAGATCTATACGCAGGAGAGTAATGTGGTTCCAGGGAGAGAATTCACAATTGACCATGCCATCTGAGGGGTTAAATGTCTGTGATTGCCCTTCTTTCTGATCAATGACTCTTCCCCCAGTTGTCTGCTATGTAAAATAGTAGGCACCCAGCGGCTATGGTGGCTGCTCAGCTCCTGAATACGCACCATCTTTAAAGTCCCAACTTGCTCTGTGCATGTGTGGTCCAATGCATCAATGGATTGACACTGTTAGATGTTTTTTCATCTTCAATGTCATTGCCATTATTTCACATTAACCAATGAGCTTCACTCTACTTTTTGTGTTTGTTTGTAGTGTATCAGTTCTTCAGAACTACTGTTCTCATGCAAGATGTTTGCCCCAATAATCTTGCAAATAGAATATAATGAAAATAATACTGGACTACGCCTCTTCATAAATTAGTCACATCCTCCAGGCAGAGCAGGAGATATCATTGACTGAAGTAAAATGACAGTTTATGATAAAATGCCCCCTTAATGTATGTCTGCAAGAAGTAAGCTTCTTTAGCAACAACTGCAAAAATAGGCAGAGAGCAAAGAGGCGACATCACTGGCAGAGGGGGAGGGCATCGATAACATCGCAGGAAGTTAGGAGCACACAAGGGAGGTGCTGGGCACTTTGTGGCTCATTTTTTCATAGAGCAAACTTCATTTTCTTGAGATTGTACATGCACAGAAGGATACCAAAGGTATGTTTTAAATCAGGTATGGGTGCAAAACTATCTATACAGATGAAGCATGGCTCACAGATTCCCTTTAAGGCAGAATTTTTCTTTAATCAAATATGTTGAGACAATATGTTCATTTTTTGTAGGTCACAAATTATATCTCTTTTTTTGGGCAATTCTATCAAAGAAAACATACTCCTTAAAGTGAATTAAAATAACTCAGATTCTTTTTCTTTTGACACATTGGTCAATCTGGCATACTTTCTGAATAAAGCTTTCAAAAGAAACAATTACATTAAATAGGCATCCTGCTGTTTAAGACAAAGAAAATGAACAGATGTTCAGCTGTGCTTCAACTGTAATTCAGAGTGCTCAGATGGAGCAGATCATCTAAAATGTAGTGCAGAACTATTAAAATATAAATATATAGTCACTTAGATTCTTATACTTGCTCATTTTTTTATTCTAACACATCAACTTGAAAAAAACTAATGGTACACTTACTGCCTAATATGTCTGACACCCTGCCAGTAGTCATTTTAACAAGATAATATTATTCATTTCAAAAGTGATTTTCTTAAGGACAATGCACACCTTCGGAGCCAATTTTTGTTATGATTGAGTTTTATTTATTTTTGACTAAAAATCTTTTTTTCAATTGACCTTTATTAAAAAATATTGAGCAGTTTTGTCTCAAAGGGTTAACTGTTTTTCTAACTATGTGATGGTTACTTTCACTTTGAGCCCATCATCTAATAACCCTTATCTCTAAATTGCGAGGTCATAAACACTTATTTAAGCCGCATTTTTATCAGGCTCCCTGCCTGACAGAAAAGAGAGAAATTTCACAGGGTGCTAATAGGGCATCTCAGTTCTATACAGAAAAAGGGGCTCCATATTTTTTAAAATAAAGACCAATTGAAAATATGATTTGTAGCTCAAAATGAGTACAATGCAATAATAAAAGTAGAAATTACCTCCAAAGATGTACATAACCTTTAATGTTAACTGGCAACAGGATTATGGACAAGAAAGGCTTGTTGTTGCAAAGCCAGAGACTTGTTGAAATATCCATGCAACTCCTGTCTACAGCTGAAAGGACCTACAAGGAGCACATGAGCGTAAACACTACACCATGTAGCAAAAAAATAATGTGACCTGGTCTGATGAATCATGCTTTAGTTTATATTTTATTGGCAGTGCATGTGGACTATCTGAGGAAGAGACAGCATCATGATGTACTATGGGTAGTGAAGGGAAGCAGCATGATGCTTTGGGGAATGTTACTGTGACACATACACACACACAGCTAAAAAATACATTTGTCCATCTATCTGAGCTTGCTAAGACTGTGAAGTTGATCCAGATGAAAGCAAAAAATAAATAAATAAAAATTCCCAGTGATCAATCTGATTGAGCATCTGCGAGATGTGCTGCACTGTGCTATAAATTCAATGCTTTGGGGTTTAGGACTTATGAAAAGTTTTTTCTTTGCACACATTTTTCACGTGCATATACTTATACCAAATATAGGGTGGAATAAAAAAAATAGAAATGTGTCTAACATGAAAGGACTATCTTGGACGGCTTTGCACTAAACATCAAATGTTGTTTGTTAACTTTGGTGCATCTCCAAACTTAACACTTTTGCTTCTCCAGTTTTATAAACCAAAGCCCTACTGATGGGAGTTTACTTTTTATTCCCCTAAAATCTCATTTGACAAATCTGGAGTAAAATACTAATTAACATAGCCAGCCACACCTATTCCCCCAACAGTTTTCAAAACTGGAGTGAGCGGTGTAAAAAAAAAAGACCATACTTTTTAACTACATACTTGAAAATCAGTGCATACACAAAATCAATAAAGCACTGGGCTCAGAGAGAAGCATCTTAAAATGTTCTCCAGGGTTATCCTGACATTCTATAGTATACAAAAGAACAATATAAGGAATATACAAATGAAAAAAGAAATATCTTTATATTGTCTTGAGCACTTAAGAATTCACAAATACTGCAAATGAATTGGTTAATTTACCAGCCAGAGCCAATGGCAATTTTTAATAACTTCAATTTAAAAAAGAAAAAAAAATGCCACTTGTAGAAGGAGTTCTATATTATGTTTCATATTTAATAAAATGGCTCATTTTGAGCTCATCAGCAGCAAGTGGATGGTTCAGAACCTTGAAGTGACAATATAAGTACATTTTCTGTCTGCACCTCATGACCCAGAGGGTTTCAGATTATTTAGCACTAAATTACTAATGTGCCATGGACATTGTTTCAGTTTAATACCCACTCAAGGCTCTCTCAGGTAGCTGGGCACTGATAAAGATTAACCTTTTATTTTTGCCTGTAGCTTTATTATTTGATAGGCAGGCATTGAGTGCCACCTGTGCCATGTCAGCTTAGCATTTCTACAACTGAGTTACCATTTGACAGCTTATAAAGCATGTGTAATAAGCAAGATAAAGCAATATTTTTAAATAAAGGGCACATGTAACATAAAGGTAGACCAAGTGGCTGCTATGAAAATTAATGTTAGACAGAAAGCAGTACACTGTAGATTAATTCATTAAAATAATCAGTACTTTCCAGTGATCGGGATGTTATGAGGACCCAGCTTTTATTAGTCTCCTTTGTTGAGCAATGAGAACATGTACAGCACTTCTCCAGAGCAAGAACATGATTGGGTGGGTGGTGGTGGGGGAGTTGTGGTTGGGGCAACTACCTTGGGTGGAAAAATCCAGCACCATAAGGGGACCATTTTGATCTAAGGGATCACTTTCTACTATGTATGCTACTGAGTCAGACTTTTTGAAACCAGTATATAAGATTACCATATTCACATATGATCATGCATATGGTTGATGTAACATATTTTTCATTACATTATTATTCTTAGTTACATGGATTATCTGATTTAAAGGAGTTGGCTCGTGGCTAAATGTCATAGTCATTTTGTAATCATAAAAAATGAAATATATTTGCTATTTGCATGGTGTCAAAACAATGATCCAGTGAAGAGTGTATGATATATTTATATAGTATGTCACCATCGGGTGTTTAATATGTATAGCAATATGCACATCCATCTGCCGAGCTGTGTTTTATTGGTCACCCATGTTTAGACACTTTCCCAACAAAGAGGTCTCTATAGCTAATATAAATAGTTTTCTTCCCTTTGTTCGCTGCAGAGCTAATGAAAATGATTATCTTCTATCCAAGAATGTATGTAGGATCAGCAACACTAACAACTTCACCTGATTCTGTTCCAGAAGCTAGGCAAAGAGGCAGACAAGAGAAGTTGTAGACTGCTCATCTGTTTTAGGTCCTCAGATAGACCAGAGAGACAGGAGGGAGCTTAGCTTGAGACTTAAGAGCAATCAGACCTATGATCTTCTTAAATCCTGCTATCCCTCTGTTTTATACTAGTTGTTATCCACTACTATGACTACTTCTTTGCCTTCTCCCTAGTATTTACTACTGACCATCACTATGTCGTTTGTGCATTTACTTAGCATACTTGTATTTATTAACCTGGCTCAATTTCTCCCCAACTCTTTTTCCTCTTTCCTAGTATTACTAGTATATGCTTATGTGTATGACCTCAGACTTATTTTGCCTTTTATTACTGTGATGTTTATCTCTCTTGGTTTTACCCTGCTTGTCTCTCTTCTGGATACTGGCTACCAATTTGTCTTGACATTTTTCCAGCCATGGTTCTGACCCTTGGTATTACAACCATATTATCTGTTCCCGCCACATTATCTTGTGAATGCAATCTAGGATTCCATCATGCAGAAGGGACCGTTTCAGGTTAACCTTACTGAGATTTCTCATATTTTGCTGAAGGCAGGGCTCTACATATTGTTCTGGATAGGTTCTTCAACATACCCTAGTTCTAGCTCAGCCAAGTGGCTAATGTCTAGCAGGGTAGGTGCATTTTGCTGGACAGTTTACTATTTACTTTTACATTTACGTTCCAAACACATGGCTCAGTAACTGGGTATGCACATTACTATACATCGTGACCACCAAGTGGCACCATACTATTTAAGTACAGGTGAAACTTAAAAAATTTGAATATCATGCAAAGTTCATTTATTTCGGTAATGCAACTTAAAAGGTGAAGCTAACATATGAGATAGACTCATTACAGGCAAAGTGAGATATTTCAAGCCTTTATTTGGTATAATTTGGATGATTACAGCTTATAGCTTATGAAACCCCAAAGTCACAATCTCAGGTTCCCTTTGCTCAGGGGGTATGGATTAATCAGCCGACTAGAGTGAGACACTTTGAGCCTAGAATATTGAACCTTTTCACAAAATTCTAATTTTAAGCAGCATTAATGCAATTCCTTTTTTTAATTTTCATTACTGAAATAAACTGACTTTTGCACGATATTAAAATTTTTCGAGTTTCACCTATAAATGTCATAATTCTTTGCTGCATTGTTTTTTAACACCATGTAAATGGCAAATATGCCTCATTTTTCTTATAATCTATGGGGCCAGATTGAAGGGAGTGCATCCAGCACTCATGCCCTGGGACGTCCACTACTACAAGAAGTGCAGAAGTTTCCATCAGATATGCAGGTTCGGACTGATGTCCCCCTTGAACCAGTGGAGGTTGACTAACTAGAGCATTTACACCAGACTATGGACAGAATGACTGCAGAGTTTACACCAGATTATGGACTGACTAACCACAGCATTTACACCTGACTGTGGGCTGACTGCCATGTAATTGGACAACTCCTTTAAGCCTTTATATTAAGGACAAATAAACCTATCAAGATATTATTACACAATATGTCCAAGCATAAGGGTATTATTGTAGCAAATATCTTTTTCCTTTCTGTTTATTGTAAATGTTAAAATGTTACAGAACAAGCTAGAGCACCCCAATGTATGATAGAGGCAAGTCAAAAATATCAACAATATAGTCTGATAATAAAGGTTATTTTAAGGATTTCACACATTTGTTATTTTTCTTATGCTATTAGATATCCAAGGCTGTGAAGAAATAACTATGATTGGGGCAAATAAGCTACAATCACAAACTTGTATACTGACCTCTATGCCCTGAGTCATATATTACAGCATGTGTGCCATTAATATCCAACTTTTTGGCTTCCACGAGCTTGTGATGGTATACAAATTAATTAACATTAGATTTAATTACAATGTATGTAATTGAAAGGAAATGTATTAACTGAGTCTAAAGGCCATTTTACACTGCTAAATTGAACAGATGATTGTCAGTAAGAAGGCATGGCTTCCTGGCAATCGTCTACTTGTCAGTGTAGGAGACCGGTGTGTTTACATGCAGCAATCTCCTCCACAGTATGGGGAGCAGTGATCTCTAATGCCATTGCTCGTCCCCATACTGAATAATTGTTTGCTGGCAGCAGAGGCTGTTTAGACACCACAATCTGCTGATCTGCTGATGGCAAACAATGATTTAGGTGCCTACACCAACTATCTTATTATTCGGAGGCACCTTTACCCAGGCAGATTATTGCTAAGAGTTCCTACGAATGCTGGTTCATGATTATCTGCCCGATGCTCGAGCAATGTGAAGGGGTCTTAAGTAGAGTTGAGCGAACACCTGGATGTTCGGGTTCGAGAAGTTCGGCCGAACATCCCGGAAATGTTCGGGTTCGGGATCCGAACCCGATCCGAACTTCGTCCCGAACCCGAACCCCATTGAAGTCAATGGGGACCCGAACTTTTCGGCACTAAAAAGGCTGTAAAACAGCCCAGGAAAGAGCTAGAGGGCTGCAAAAGGCAGCAACATGTAGGTAAATCCCCTGCAAACAAATGTGGATAGGGAAATGAATTAAAATAAAAATTAAATAAATAAAAATTAACCAAAATCAATTGGAGAGAGGTTCCATAGCAGAGAATCTGGCTTCCCGTCACCCACCACTGGAACAGTCCATTCTCAGATATTTAGGCCCCGGCACCCAGGCAGAGGAGAGAGGTCCCGTAACAGAGAATCTGTCTTCATGTCAGCAGAGAATTAGTCTGCATGTCATAGCAGAGAATGAGGCTTCACGTCAGCCACCACTGCAACAGTCCATTGGCATATATTTAGGCCCAGCACACACACAGGCAGAGGAGAGAGGTCCCGTAACAGACAATCTGGCTTCATGTCAGCAGAGAATTAGTCTGCATGTCATAGCAGAGAATGAGGCTTCACGTCACCCACCACTGCAACAGTCCATTGGCATATATTCAGGCCCAGCACCCAGGCAGAGGAGAGAGGTCCCGTAACAGAGGATCTGGCTTCATGTCAGCAGAGAATCAGTCTGCATGTCATAGCAGAGAATCAGGCTTCACGTCAGCCACCACTGCAACAGTCCATTGTCATAAATTTAGGCCCAGCACCCAGGCAGAGGAGAGAGGTCCCGTAACAGAGGATCTGGCTTCATGTCAGCAGAGAATCAGTCTGCATGTCATAGCAGAGAATCAGGCTTCACGTCAGCCACCACTGCAACAGTCCATTGTCATAAATTTAGGCCCAGCACCCAGGCAGAGGAGAGAGGTCCCGTAACAGACAATCTGGCTTCATGTCAGCAGAGAATTAGTCTGCATGTCATAGCAGAGAATCAGGCTTCATGTCAGCCACCACTGCAACAGTCCATTGGCATATATTTAGGCCTAGCACACAGGCAGAGGAGAGGTTCATTCAACTTTGGGTAGCATCGCAATATAATGGTAAAATGAAAATAAAAATAGGATTGAATGAGGAAGTGCCCTGGAGTCCAATAATATATGGTTATGGGGAGGTAGTTAATGTCTAATCTGGACAAGGGACGGACAGGTCCTGTGGGATCCATGCCTGGTTCATTTTTATGAACGTCAGCTTGTCCACATTGGCTGTAGACAGGCGGCTGCGTTTGTCTGTAATGACGCCCCCTGCCGTGCTGAATACACGTTCAGACAAAACGCTGGCTGCCGGGCAGGCCAGCACCTCCAAGGCATAAAAGGCTAGCTCTGGCCACGTGGACAATTTAGAGACCCAGAAGTTGAATGGGGCCGAACCATCAGTCAGTACGTGGAGGGGTGTGCACACGTACTGTTCCACCATGTTAGTGAAATGTTGCCTCCTGCTAACACGTTGCGTATCAGGTGGTGGTGCAGTTAGCTGTGGCGTGTTGACAAAAGTTTTCCACATCTCTGCCATGCTAACCCTGCCCTCAGAGGAGCTGGCCGTGACACAGCTGCCTTGGCGACCTCTTGCTCCTCCTCTGCCTTGGCCTTGGGCTTCCACTTGTTCCCCTGTGACATTTGGGAATGCTCTCAGTAGCGCGTCTACCAACGTGCGCTTGTACTCGCGCATCTTCCTATCACGCTCCAGTGCAGGAAGTAAGGTGGGCACATTGTCTTTGTAGCGTGGATCCAGCAGGGTGGCAACCCAGTAGTCCGCACAGGTTAAAATGTGGGCAACTCTGCTGTCGTTGCGCAGGCACTGCAGCATGTAGTCGCTCATGTGTGCCAGGCTGCCCAGGGGTAAGGACAAGCTGTCCTCTGTGGGAGGCGTATCGTCATCGTCCTGCCTTTCCCCCCAGCCACGCACCAGTGATGGACCCGAGCTGCGTTGGGTGCCACCCCGCTGTGACCATGCTTCATCCTCATCCTCCTCCACCTCCTCCTCATCCTCGTCCTCCTCGTCCTCCAGTAGTGGGCCCTGGCTGGCCACATTTGTACCTGGCCTCTGCTGTTGCAAAAAACCTCCCTCTGAGTCACTTCGAAGAGACTGGCCTGAAAGTGCTAAAAATGACCCCTCTTCCTCATCCTCCTCCTCCTCCTCCTGGGCCACCTCCTGTTCCATCATCGCCCTAAGTGTTTTCTCAAGGAGACATAGAAGTGGTATTGTAACGCTGATAACGGTGTCATCGCCACTGGCCATGTTGGTGGAGTACTCGAAACAGCGCAACAGGGCACACAGGTCTCGCATGGAGGCCCAGTCATTGGTGGTGAAGTGGTGCTGTTCTGTAGTGCGACTGACCCGTGCGTGCTGCAGCTGAAACTCCACTATGGCCTGCTGCTGCTCGCACAGTCTGTCCAGCATGTGCAAGGTGGAGTTCCACCTGGTGGGCACGTCGCATATGAGGCGGTGAGCGGGAAGGCCGAAGTTACGCTGTAGCGCAGACAGGCGAGCAGCGGCAGGATGTGAACGCCGGAAGCGCGAACAGACGGCCCGCACTTTATGCAGCAGCTCTGACATGTCGGGGTAGTTGTGAATGAACTTCTGCACCACCAAATTCAGCACATGCGCCAAGCAAGGGATGTGCGTCAAATTGGCTAGTCCCAGAGCTGCAACGAGATTTCGCCCATTATCACACACCACCAGGCCGGGCTTGAGGCTCACCGGCAGCAACCACTCGTCGGTCTGTTGTTCAATACCCCGCCACAACTCCTGTGCGGTGTGGGGCCTGTCCCCCAAACATATGAGTTTCAGAATGGCCTGCTGACGTTTACCCCGGGCTGTGCTGAAGTTGGTGGTGAAGGTGTGTGGCTGACTGGATGAGCAGGTGGAAGAAGAGGAGGAGGAAGCCGAGAAGGAGGAGGTGGCAACAGGAGGCAAAGAATGTTGCCCTGCGATCCTTGGCGGCGGCAGGACGTGCGCCAAACAGCTCTCCGCCTGGGGCCCAGCTGCCACTACATTTACCCAGTGTGCAGTTAGGGAGATATAGCGTCCCTGGCCGTGCTTACTGGTCCACGTATCTGTGGTTAGGTGGACCTTGCTACAGATGGCGTTGCGCAGTGCACACTTGATTTTATCGGATACTTGGTTGTGCAGGGAAGGCACGGCTCTCTTGGAGAAGTAGTGCCGGCTGGGAACAACATACTGTGGGACAGCAAGCGACATGAGCTGTTTGAAGCTGTCTGTGTCCACCAGCCTAAATGACAGCATTTCATAGGCCAGTAGTTTAGAAATGCTGGCATTCAGGGCCAGGGATCGAGGGTGGCTAGGTGGGAATTTACGCTTTCTATCAAATGTTTGTGAGATGGAGAGCTGAACGCTGGCGTGTGACATGGTTGAGACGCTTGGTGACGGAGGTGGTGGTGGTGGTGTTGGTGGTACATCCCCTGTTTGCTGGGCGGCAGGTGCCAACGTTCCTCCAGAGGCGGAGGAAGAGGCCGAGGCGGCAGCAGCAGAATAGGCCGAGGCGGCAGCAGCAGAAGAGGTAGCAGGGGGAGCCTGAGTGACTTCCTTGGTTTTAAGGTGTTTACTCCACTGCAGTTCATGCTTTGCATGCAGGTGCCTGGTCATGCAGGTTGTGCTCAGGTTCAGAACGTTAATGCCTCGCTTCAGGCTCTGATGGCACAGCGTGCAAACCACTCGGGTCTTGTCGTCAGCACATTGTTTGAAGAAGTGCCATGCCAGGGAACTCCTTGAAGCTGCCTTTGGGGTGCTCGGTCCCAGATGGCGGCGGTCAGTAGCAGGCGGAGTCTCTTGGCGGCGGGTGTTCTGCTTTTGCCCACTGCTCCCTCTTTTGCTACGCTGTTGGCTCGGTCTCACCACTGCCTCTTCCTCCGAACTGTGAAAGTCAGTGGCACGACCTTCATTCCATGTGGGGTCTAGGACCTCATCGTCCCCTGCATCGTCTTCCACCCAGTCTTGATCCCTGACCTCCTGTTCAGTCTGCACACTGCAGAAAGACGCAGCAGTTGGCACCTGTGTTTCGTCATCATCAGAGACATGCTGAGGTGGTATTCCCATGTCCTCATCATCAGGAAACATAAGTGGTTGTGCGTCAGTGCATTCTATGTCTTTCACCGCTGGGGAAGGGCTAGGTGGATGCCCTTGGGAAACCCTGCCAGCGGAGTCTTCAAACAGCATAAGAGACTGCTGCATAACTTGAGGCTGAGACAGTTTCCCTGGTATGCATGGGGGTGATGTGACAGACTGATGGGGTTGGTTTTCAGGCGCCATCTGTGCGCTTTCTGCAGAAGACTGGGTGGGAGATAATGTGAACGTGCTGGATCCACTGTCGGCCACCCAATTGACTAATGCCTGTACCTGCTCAGGCCTTACCATCCTTAGAACGGCATTGGGCCCCACCATATATCGCTGTAAATTCTGGCGGCTACTGGGACCTGAGGTAGTTGGTACACTAGGACGTGTGGATGTGGCAGAACGGCCACGTCCTCTCCCAGCACCAGAGGGTCCACTAACACCACCACGACCATGTCCACGTCCGCGTCCCTTACTAGATGTTTTTCTCATTGTTATGGTTCACCACAACAACAAATATATTATTTGGCCCAATGTATTGTATTCAAATTCAGCGGGATATAAATTTGAGGCCTAGTATTTAGGCGCTGGGTGACCGGTATGGATTTAGTGACAGAATTAGACTTGGAAATGCACAGAAGCGTGTGTGTGAAGTTATTCTGAATGACCCAATGTGCACCTTGAATATTATATACCCTTTTTGGGATAGATTTCAAATAGCTCTGATATAGCAGGAACCACTAAATTATGAAATTGCTAAATTGGGAATTGTACTTCAACCCAGAACAAAAAATGTGCTTTGACGGGCACTAAATAACTTTCCCAGCTACAACAGGACAGCGGTAACGAGAGATTTAGAGGGATTTAAATTTGAGGCCTAGTATTTAGGCGCTGGGTGACAGGTATGGGTTTAGTGACAGAATTAGACTTGGAAATACACAGTAGCGGGTGTGTGTGAAGTTATTCTGAATGACCCAATGTGCACCTTCAATATTATATACCCTTTTTGGGATAGATTTCAAATAGCTCTGATATAGCAGGAACCACTAAATTATGAAATTGCTAAATTGGGAATTGTACTTCAACCCAGAACAAAAAATGTGCTTTGACGGACACTAAATAACTTTCCCAGCTACAACAGGACAGCGGTAACGAGAGATTTAGAGGGATTTAAATTTGAGGCCTAGTATTTAGGCGCTGGGTGACAGGTATGGGTTTAGTGACAGAATTAGACTTGGAAATACACAGTAGCGGGTGTGTGTGAAGTTATTCTGAATGACCCTATGTGCACCTTCAATATTATATACCCTTTTAGGGATAGATTTCAAATAGCTCTGATATAGCAGAAACCACTAAATTATGAAATTGCTAAATTGGGAATTGTACTTCAACCCAGAACAAAAAATGTGCTTTGACGGACACTAAATATCTTGCCCAGCAACAACAGTACAGCGGTGGGTAACGAGAGATTTAGAGGGATTTAAATTTGAGGCCTAGTATTTAGGCGCTGGGTCACCGGTATGGATTTAGTGACAGAATTAGACTTGGAAATGCACAGAAGCGTGTGTGTGAAGTTATTCTGAATGACCCTATGTGCACCTTCAATATTATATACCCTTTTAGGGATAGATTTCAAATAGCTCTGATATAGCAGAAACCACTAAATTATGAAATTGCTAAATTGGGAATTGTACTTCAACCCAGAACAAAAAATGTGCTTTGACGGACACTAAATATCTTGCCCAGCAACAACAGTACAGCGGTGGGTAACGAGAGATTTAGAGGGATTTAAATTTGAGGCCTAGTATTTAGGCGCTGGGTCACCGGTATGGATTTAGTGACAGAATTAGACTTGGAAATGCACAGAAGCGTGTGTGTGAAGTTATTCTGAATGACCCTATGTGCACCTTCAATATTATATACCCTTTTAGGGATAGATTTCAAATAGCTCTGATATAGCAGAAACCACTAAATTATGAAATTGCTAAATTGGGAATTGTACTTCAACCCAGAACAAAAAATGTGCTTTGACGGACACTAAATATCTTGCCCAGCAACAACAGTACAGCGGTGGGTAACGAGAGATTTAGAGGGATTTAAATTTGAGGCCTAGTATTTAGGCGCTGGGTCACCGGTATGGATTTAGTGACAGAATTAGACTTGGAAATGCACAGAAGCGTGTGTGTGAAGTTATTCTGAATGACCCTATGTGCACCTTCAATATTATATACCCTTTTAGGGATAGATTTCAAATAGCTCTGATATAGCAGAAACCACTAAATTATGAAATTGCTAAATTGGGAATTGTACTTCAACCCAGAACAAAAAATGTGCTTTGACGGACACTAAATATCTTGCCCAGCAACAACAGTACAGCGGTAACGAGAGATTTAGAGGGATTTAAATTTGAGGCCTAGTATTTAGGCGCTGGGTGACAGGTATGGGTTTAGTGACAGAATTAGACTTGGAAATACACAGTAGCGGGTGTGTGTGAAGTTATTCTGAATGACCCAATGTGCACCTTCAATATTATATACCCTTTTAGGGATAGATTCCAAATAGCTCTGATATAGCAGGAACCACTAAATTATGAAATTGCTAAATTGGGAATTGTACTTCAACCCAGAACAAAAAATGTGCTTTGACGGACACTAAATATCTTGCCCAGCAACAACAGTACAGCGGTAACGAGAGATTTAGAGGGATTTAAATTTGAGGCCTAGTATTTAGGCGCTGGGTGACAGGTATGGGTTTAGTGACAGAATTAGACTTGGAAATACACAGTAGCGGGTGTGTGTGAAGTTATTCTGAATGACCCAATGTGCACCTTCAATATTATATACCCTTTTAGGGATAGATTCCAAATAGCTCTGATATAGCAGGAACCACTAAATTATGAAATTGCTAAATTGGGAATTGTACTTCAACCCAGAACAAAAAATGTGCTTTGACGGACACTAAATATCTTGCCCAGCAACAACAGTACAGCGGTAACGAGAGATTTAGAGGGATTTAAATTTGAGGCCTAGTATTTAGGCGCTGGGTGACAGGTATGGGTTTAGTGACAGAATTAGACTTGGAAATACACAGTAGCGGGTGTGTGTGAAGTTATTCTGAATGACCCAATGTGCACCTTCAATATTATATACCCTTTTTGGGATAGATTTCAAATAGCTCTGATATAGCAGGAACCACTAAATTATGAAATTGCTAAATTGGGAATTGTATTTCAACCCAGAACAAGAAATGTGCTTGAACGGACACTAAATAACTCGCCCAGCTACAGCACTAGGGACAGATTTAGCTGGATATAAATTTGAGGCCTAGTATTTAGGCGCTGGGTGACCGGTATGGATTTAGTGACAGAATTAGACTGGGATATGGCCAAAAAATAAACAGACTATTGCTGGTTAAATGCACTTGGTGTGACAGCTTCACCCTGATGTAGGCTTTAGCCAAAAAACAACCACACCATTGAGGGTTAAATGCACTTGGTGACAGGCGCAGCTTGCCCCTGATTTTGTATATGGCCAAAAAATGAACAGACTATTGCTGGTTAAATGCACTTGGTGTGACAGCTTCACCCTGATGTAGGCTTTAGCCAAAAAACAACCACACCATTGAGGGTTAAATGCACTTGGTGACAGGCGCAGCTTGCCCCTGATTTTGTATATGGCCAAAAAATGAACAGACTATTGCTGGTTAAATGCACTTGGTGTGACAGCTTCACCCTGATGTAGGCTTTAGCCAAAAAACAACCACACCATTGAGGGTTAAATGCACTTGGTGACAGGCGCAGCTTGCCCCTGATTTTGTATATGGCCAAAAAATGAACAGACTATTGCTGGTTAAATGCACTTGGTGTGACAGCTTCACCCTGATGTAGGCTTTAGCCAAAAAACAACCACACCATTGAGGGTTAAATGCACTTGGTCGCAGCTTGTGCTGGCGCACCACAAGACACAAAATGGCCGCCGATCACCCCAGAAAAATGAGACTGACAAACGGTCTGTGCAGCCTAAAAACAGTGAGCAATTGAGGATCAGCAGCTCAATGATCCACAGCTGCAGATCGATCAGTTAATCAAGTCCTTTGGAGGAGTTAATCTGCCTAATCTCGCCCTACTGTCGCAGCCGCAACCTCTCCCTACGCTAATCAGAGCAGAGTGACGGGCGGCGCTATGTGACTCCAGCTTAAATAGAGGCTGGGTCACATGGTGCTCTGGCCAATCACAGCCATGCCAATAGTAGGCATGGCTGTGATGGCCTCTTGGGGCAAGTAGTATGACGCTTGTTGATTGGCTGCTTTGCAGCCTTTCAAAAAGCGCCAAGAAAGCGTCACAAAAGCGCCAAGAAAGCGACGAACACCGAACCCGAACCCGGACTTTTACGAAAATGTCCGGGTTCGGGTCCGTGTCACGGACACCCCAAAATTCGGTACGAACCCGAACTATACAGTTCGAGTTCGCTCATCCCTAGTCTTAAGACATAAAAAGGAAACTTGTGGTCATAACCTTTGAGTAGATAGTTGTGCCTTACTTGCATCCAGTTTCGTGTGCCTATAAGTCTTAGAATATGGGCACATCTGCATCCATGGCTTCATAAGGAGCAACTATACGTTTGTTTTTTGTTTTTTTATTCAGTTTCCATTGCTTTTATCATAAAAAAGACACTTGCAGTTTCTGACAGTTCCCATTATTTTTTATATTTTCAACATTTTAGTTTTATTTTTTACACTTTTTAATAGTTCCCATAAGGATCTTGAATAAGAAATCATAAGATTGATTCTCTCATAGACCCCAATGCATGAGACTTACACTATATTCCTATGGAGCCCTGCTATGCCCTGCTGGATCTCCACAGGAATCTATGTGCCTCAGCTTAGTATCATTCAGGAATACAGAGGCTGCCGCACATACCATCCAGCTCCCCCAATCCTCTCTAGGGGGAGCTGGTACACACTCGGAAGCATGCACTTCTGGGCTTTTGCGCTCTCTGATGCTGCGGTCACATTTGACCATGACATCTGAGGGGCTAAATGTCCGCAAATGGCATAACCACCGATTGCAGACATTAGCCATGGGTTTCTGCTATGTGAAAAAGCAGGCATCCGGTTTCTATGGCGCTTACTCCGCTCCGACCCAACTTGTGACATAATAGTACATCGTATGTCAGGAAAAGGTTAAGAAGAGATTGAACAACTAACATATAATGTGGATAAGCTGCAAATATCTGAAAGCCCATGGACATGGGTAAAGTCTGGAAAATATAGACTTGTTCTTCTGATTCCAGATTCACCGCACACTACTGTAAATTCTACAGCTGAACGCCATAAATTAAATCTATAGTTATACAGTAAAGATGGTATATGGTTTACTGATATAATGTGGTCAACTGTAATTGAAGAAATCATGCTTAGGAAGTAATTCAGTTGGAAAACCAGAGAAATGGACATCATGATTTAAATTAGTGCTGTGGGTTATTCGACCTAAGTGGTCATGAGAGTTATAAATCTTTTTCACCCCTTTCAAACAAAAATGCACATAATTCTTGAAGGACCTAACTAATATTAAAGTGATGAATGTTTTTCTATTAGAGGAAGGTTAAATTGAGCAATAAATAAATCCCCATCAATCCAAATATCAGAAGTTTATGAACATATCTTATTCAGCAAGTAAAGTCTTGATTCAGATCATTAACTTGTCTTTGACGTTATTGTATTTGGTGTGATATATAATAAATGGCTTTATTCATATGTCTATGCGATCACTCCCTAGCAATCATGTGCATCATATCTATTACAAAGGAATACTGCCAACATTGATGTGTACTTTATATATTACAAAGGCTTAATACTAACATCTTGCCTTCAACATAAGGAGACTGTATTGGCAAACATAACTTTCTTAAAATAACTGCAAGCAGTACTGTACATGAAGTACAGCTAGGCAGAAGTACAGTATATCTAGTAGCGCATATATCAGTACAGTATATGTAGTGCAGTACAGTATACTGTATGTAGTACAAGTAGACCAAAGTACAGTACATGTAGTGCAGGTAGACAGCAGTACAGTATATCTAGTAGGATAGATATCAGTACAGTACATGTAGTGCAGTACAGTATATCTAGTAGGATAGATATCAGTACAGTTTATGTAGTGCAGTACAGTATACCATATGTAGTACAAGTAGATCAAAGTACAGTACATGTAGTACAGGTAGCAGAGCAGTACGTGTAATACAGGTAGACAGCTATTCAGTACATGTAGTGCTGGTAGACAGCAGTACAGTATATCTAGTAGCACAGATATCAGTACAGTACATGTAGTGCAGTACAGTATACTGTATGTAGTACAAGTAGATCAAAGTACAGTACATGTAGTACAGGTAGACAGCAGTACAGTATATCTAGTAGGATAGCTATCAGGACAGTACATGTAGTGCAGTACAGTATACCATATACCACAAGTAGACCAAAGTACAGTACATGTAGTACAGGCAGCGAGCAGGGCAGTACATATACATCTGTACAGTACATGTAGTGCTGGTAGAAAGCAGTACAGTATATCTAGTAGGCTAGATATCAGTACAGTACATGTAGTGCAGGTAGCAGAGCAGTACATGTAATACAGATAAACAGCTATACAGTACATGTAATGCAGGTAGACAGCAGTACAGCTTATCTAGTAGGATAGATATCAGTACAGTACATGTAGTGCATTACAGTATTCTGTATGTAGTACAAGTAGACCTAAGTACAGTACATTTAATACAGGTAGATAGCAGTGTAGTACATGTAGTACAGGTTGAAAGCAATACAGTATATGTAGTACAGGTAGACAGCAGTAGAGTATACCATGTGTAGTATAAGTAGACATAAGTATATAACATGTAGTACAGGTACACAACAGTACAGTACATGTAGTACAGGTAGTAAGCAAGACAGTATATGTAGTGCAGGTAGATAGCAGTACAGCACAAGTAGTATAGGTAGGAAGCAGTGCAGTACATGTAGTATAGGTACATAGCTGTATAGTGCATATAGTACAGGTAGACAGCGGTACAGTGCATGCAGTGCAAATAGATATCAGTGCGCTGCATGTATTATAGGTAGCAGTACCGTACATGAAGTACAGGTAGACAGCAGGACATTATACAGTATAAAGTACAAGAAGATATAATTACAGTACAGGTAGACAGCAGTACAGTATACCATATGTAGTATAAGTAGATGGCAGTACAGTACATGTATTATGGGTAGACAGCCATACAGTAGACGTACTATGGGTAGACGGCAGCACAGTACTTGTAGTAGAAGAAGATGGCAGTACGGTACATGTAGTACAGGTAGATTGTAGTACATCACATGTAGTTAAGGTAGACAATTGCATAGTACATGTAGTACAGGTATACAACAGTACAGTATACCATATTTAGTACAAGTAGACATAAGTATATTACATGTAGTACAGGTAGACAGCAGTACAGTATACTGTATGTAGTATAAGTAGACATAAGTACAGTATATGTAGTAGAGGTAGACAGCAATGCAATACATATAGTGAAGGCAGACAGCAGTACAGTACATGTAGTGTAGGTAGACAGCAATGCAATACATGTAGTAGAGGTAGACAGCAGTACAGTATACTGTATGTAGTACAAGTAGACCTAAGTACAGTATTTGCAGTATAGGTAGACAGCAGTACCATACGTACATGTAGTGCAGGTAGACAACAATGTATTACACGCAGTCCCATGTTCATATGTGCCTGCATTGCTGAGAAAAATTTAGCTTTAACATATGTAAATGATCCTCTTACTCCTAGAAGCTCTGCTCTCTCTGCAACTGCTGCACTCTCTGCATGTCTGGCTCTGACTTCTAGAGTCAATAAAAGTGCAGAGGGTGCAGAAATTGCAGAAAGAGCTGAACCTCTAGGAGTAATGGCAATGTAATTGTACTCAGCAATGCAGGTGCATATGACCTTGGGACCAAAACAGATGTCCTCAGCTGCCAAGCGCACTTGAACAGATCAACCAGATTCTTAGGTACAAATCTGCTAGTATGATATAGACCTGCGCTCCTTGGAATATGTAGCTTCTCATTCTCAACAAGCACTACGCCCTCCACAGGCATTGTAATCCTCTCCTTCAGAAGATTTCTTCCTACCACCAACTTCTTGCTGTTAAATTAGAGATGGCTTGCACTCACAATTGGCCGAGACCTCCGTGCGTTCTGTCCTCAAAAGAAAAGCATGGACACAGACTAAACCACTAGAGGCTTCACGCAAAGACAATTTAAAAACTTACATAAAGACACTTGAACAACACATGTAATATAAACTTTCCCAACCTGGGTTTCACTCCGCTTCTTCAGGGGCATCACATAGTTTGTTTGTCCATATGGGTGGTATTTAAGTTCCATCAAACCCTATGTCACTTCTGCTTATTGCGGTTAAAACATGTATGTGTAAATATAATGCTCTTTTACAATCACAAACTACGGTAACCAGATTAAAAAAATTTCATCATTATTAAAAATAATCACAGTGAAAACATATTCTCATGGCTCACATATGTATACCAATTTCATCCCATATTCAAAAACCTCTAAATAATTCTGCTAACAGATGCCTTATAATAAGCAATGCAAAGTGTACTTAAATCTTCTCCGGCACGTCTATATAAACAGATTTTATTTTATTTTTAAAATTCACACCATTAAAACCATCCTTACAGTAACATAAAATAAGCACCTACATGTTTCGGACACAGTATGACTTGTCAAATCAGTCATACTGCCTGAGACGTGTAGGTACTTATTATATGTTACTGTAAGGATGTTTTTAACGACTTCAGATCTGCCCGTTGACTATAAACTGGTTGTTTATCTCTGAAAGTACGTTCTGAAACGTCCATTCAGAGATCGCAGCTGCACGCTAATTGTGCAGCTGATGTGTCAAGGGCCCACTGATAGCAGGGCACCCCAGGGAGAATGCAGGGACAGTTCCCAGGTGTCCCTGCCTTCTAGATCGCTGCATGCACAGCACTCAACAAACACTGTGCATACAGATCAGGAAGCGACCCAGCCCGGTGGTCATGTGACCGGCGAGGCCGGGAGAGTGCAAGAGCTGTCTGGTATTACACATACCTCGATCAGCCCTGCACTGAGGCTGTATAACACAGTATTCTGCTGTACAGCCTCTCTAGTAGCTGTATTTCCCCTATAACTGGGGCTACTATGTCACCCCCAGTTACAGGAGAAATCAATAGTGGGAAAAAATAAAGTGACGTTAAATGTCCCCAAGAGGTCTTGTATGACCTCATGGGGGATGAAAAGTGTAAAAAAAAAAAAAGTGTTTTTATAAAAAAAAAAGATTTGACATGTAAAAAAATAAAATAATTCCCCAATTAAGTAATCAAAAAAATAATTAAAAAATAGAAAAAATAAAATGAAATAGACAAATTTTAAGGAAAAAAATAGAACATGTAAAAAACTAATAAAAGCGGCCAAACTAGAGACTGAGAGATTAATTGCCAAAGAGAGTAAAACTAACCCTAAAATGTTCTTCAATTATATAAATGTTAAAAAGTATAAATCTGAAGGTGTCGGCCCGTTAAAGAGTAATGAGGGGGGGAGTCGCAGAGAGCGACGAGGAGAAAGCAAAGCTGTTAAATATTTTTTTTCTCCAATGTATTCACTGAGGAAAATAAACTGTCAGATGACATGCCGAATGTTGAAATAAATTCCCCATTAAAAGTGTCCTGTCTGACCCAGGAAGAAGTGCAACAGCGACTTAAAAAGATTAAAATAGACAAATCGCCAGGACCGGACGGCATACACCCCCGTATCCTAAGGGAATTAAGTAATGTCATAGCCAGACCCTTATTTCTGATCTTTGCAGATTCTATGTTGACAGGGAATGTCCCACAGGATTGGCGCATGGCAAATGTGGTGCCAATATTCAAAAAGGGTCCAAAAACAGAGCCTGGAAACTATAGGCCGGTAAGTTTAACATCTGTTGTAGGTAAACTGTTTGAAGGTTTTCTGAGAGATGCTATATTAGAGCATCTTAACGGAAATAAGCAAATAACGCCATATCAGCATGGCTTCGTGAGGGATCGATCATGTCAAACAAATGTAATCAGTTTCTATGAGGAGGTAAGTTCTAGACTTGACAGCGGCGAATCAATGAATGTCGTGTATCTGGACTTCTCCAAAGCTTTTGACACTGTACCACATAAAAGGTTAGTATATAAAATGAGAATGCTCGGACTGGGAGAAAACGTCTGTAAGTGGGTAAGTAACTGGCTCAATGATAGAAAACAGAGGGTGGTTATTAATGACAGGCCGAACTGGATGGACAAATGTCTTTTTTCGACCTTATGTACTATGTTACTATGTTACTATATTTGGTATTGTCGCGTCTGTGACGGCCAGCTCTACAAATCTATCACATGATCCACACTGTCCGATAAACATCATAAAAAATAAAATAAACTTTGTCAAAAAAAGCCATTTTTGTCACCTTACATCACAAAAAGTGCAACATCAAGTGATCAAAAAAGCGTATGTTCCGCAAAATGATCCCATTAAAATTTTCACCTCATTCCGCAAAACATTTGCTCCTACATAAGAAAATTGCTTACATCACAAAAATTACAATTGGGGTCACTTTTTGGGGGAGTTTCTACTAAGGATTCATCAGGGGGGCTTCAAATGGGACATGGCATCTAAAAACCAGTTCAGCAAAATCTGCCTTCCAAAACCCATATGGTGCTCCTTTTCTTCTGCGCCCTGCCGTGTGCCTTTACATCAGTTTACGACCACATGCGGGGTGTTTATGTTAACCGCAGAACCAGGGTAATAAATATTAAGTTTTGTTTGGCTGTGAACCCTCGATGTGTTAAAGAAAAAAAAAAATATTAAAATGGAAAATCTGCCACAAAAATGACATTTTGAAATGTAATCTCCATTTTCCTTTAATTCTTGTGGAACACCTAAAGCGTTAACAAAGTTTGTCAAATCAGTTTTGAGTAACTTGAGGGGTGTAGTTTCTACAATCGGGTCATTTATGGGAGGTTTCCACTATGTAAGCCCCACAAAGTGACTTCAGACCTGAACTGGCCCTTAAAAAGTGGGTTTTGGAAATTTTCTTAAAAAAATTAAGAATTGCTTCTAAAATTCTAAGCCTTAGAAAATTCTAAGCCTTATAAAAATGATGCCTACATAAAGTAGACATATGGGGAATGTTAAGTAATAAATATTTTATGAGGTATCACTTTCTGTTTTAAAAGCAGTGAAATAGAAATTGTGAAAATTGCTAATTTTTCCAACTTTTTGGTAATTTGGGGATTTTTTTATAAATAAAAGTGAAATATATTGACTCAAATGTCTGACTATTATGAAGTACAATGTGTCATGAGAAAACAATCTCTGAATAGCTTGGATAAGTAACAGCGTTCCAAAGTTAGTACCACATAAAGTGACACATGTCAGATTTGCAAAAAATGGCTTGGTCAGGAAGGGAGTAAAAGGCCCGGATGGTAAGCGGATGGGAAGTGGTTAATGATGTGAAATAAAAAAAAATATGTTTTTATGGATGTGCTGGAGAAAATTTAAGTCCGTATCCGATTTGAGATCCCTGCACCCTTAGCACTCCATCATATAAGCTAAAAATACTTGCGAGCAAATTACAACCTTGTTTGTTTTCTTTTTTAAGCAAAGCAACCACAGTGTAGACCGTAAAAGTCAGACTATGTTCTATACCTTTTTTGAACAGGTTGCTGTACTTATAATGTAAGCGTCCACAGTGTCCTCTCTGAGATGTGGATATTTTACACAGGTGATCAATTGGCTCTTTGTGTGTCCAGACATTGGAAGAAAACACTTGAACATGTGGCAATGGAGACTCAAAGGTCCTTTTTACAACATCAATTCTCCAAAGACTTTAGCTCTACATTCCTTTTTTTTATATGGACTGCTTTTCCAAGTAAAGTTATTTTCTGGCCTGGCCCTGTCTGGCACCTAAGCCAGGGCTGGCTCTTCTTTCAGCTATCTCATTTTGTATCTGCTCTCTCTGCTGTTTCTAGAATATTCTCCCTAACCATATAGGTGACACCATCCCCATCTAGTGGTGACTGGGAATATGGACAAATGTTACATTCAGTGAAGCTGCCAATTTATTACAAAAAAAGTACAGTCTTATTGTATATTTTTTCTTGCTAAGTAGACAAAATATCATCGACATGTAGAATATGGTTTCCTTCTTTGTTTTCTGAAACACAACAGTCTCATGCTGAAACACAATTTTCTTTTGGAATAACATGCATCATACATTAAATTGCCTATTTCTACTGTTGAATTCTAATACAATATCATCACTATGCAGGGCTGCTGTCCTGATTGAATCCACACAATAAGGCTAGTCATGAAAGCAGTAATAACTATTATTATGCAGGAAACATGTGGTGTATGGGCCAAGTTATATTTAATTATAATGTTTTTTTATTTTGCTAAGCTTCATAGAGCAGGGTGTAGTTTTACAAGTCAATTTAAATAAATACTTTATCAGATTGCCTACATATAGGTTTCTAAGACATATAAAGACTTGTTGTTACAAAGTAGTCTGCAAATGAAGCAAACATTTAGACATCCCATGTGTGCAAACTACTTTGTCTACACACTTAATGAAACTGCTCGATGATGCATGAGAGCGGAACATACGCCATTCAATTGTTGTGTTATTGTGTGCTGAGTTCCATCTATAATCATGATATCTGTGATGAATGATGAATATATACCTTTATAGCACCGTATTTTTGTTATGATTTTATTATTATTTATAATAGAATTATATGCAATAAATGTTCTCCTATACTTTAGAAAATACATATTTCCTACAGTAATTTCTAGGAATATTAGCAGATACGGAGGACTGGTCACAACTCACAAGCCTTTTATAGATCATAGAATTTTATCAGAAATTTCATCAGATGTTTGAATACAGTGGTCCTTTAAGTAATGTAGAAAAGTGAGGTAGTCATGACCATGTAAACAATATTCCCATTCATCTGTACAGTATGTGGCATCTCTTTTCTACAACTCTGCAACTACACCTTCTTGTTTCGGCTGGAAAGTTCAGTTGAAATTGCTTAAATGAGTTATTGACTACCGTATGCAATCCCTATAAACATGTAGCATAGTGATGAGGGAATCAATTCTAAGCAAACCAGATTTGTCACAAAAATCTTTATAAAAATATTCTTCTTGTAAAAATATCCAAAGTTTTGGCGATGAATCGTGCAAAATTGTGCAAGCCATTTTAGTTTTAAAATGAAGTAAGCTACAGAGGGAAACTGAGCAGGGAAGATAAAGACAAAGTCTCACAAGACCCCGGGTAGAGCTCCGGCTGGCGGGCCTGCCATCAATGTTTTGCAATTACCCTGAGATCAAATTAGGAGGGAAAATATTGACTGGTCTATCAGGCTTCATGTTAGCGCTAAAGCACAGACACTATTGTGAGCTCAGCCAATGATGTGTTAGGATTAGTGACGAGCGAAACAAATTTCAGATGCTACATCTGAAGTCGCTTCATTCAAAACTTTGGATTAATACTGTATGGAGATCTGTCTCTGTACAGTAGTAAAATGTATGGGCTTCGATGAGCTGCAGTTAGTTATTTGTAAAGTTGCGACTTACTTTATTGAATAACTTTAGTAGTTGATTTTTAAAGTGGAAAACTACTTGAAAACTTGAAACAAATTCAGCTTTGTTTCTGAGGTATCATTCAGATAAGACAGGAATCCACCTCTTGCCTATTCTTTCCTTGTACAGTGACCTCTGAACAGGTCACAGAGCATGCCTAGAAAAATCTCCCATAGAAGTCAATAGGGTTAGCTCCAGACCATTGTGTCTATAGTCAATGTGACAACCCTAAAGTAATTTTCTTAAGGCTTTCTAAATGCTGTTAAGAACAGCTCAGACAAGATGTCTGCCCTCATAATTATGTTTAGAGATGAGCACATTTAAAAAAAAAATAGATTTGCCGGTTTGCCAAAATTTTGGGAAAAATTTGGTTCGATCTGAATATATTTGCGGTACATTTGGTCAAAAAACTTCTATTTCCTGGCTGTAGAGATCCTTTATAGTGGTGTAGAACACTGTGCCTTGCAGTAACACGCATAGGGAGTCTGCTTTGGTAGTGAAATAACACTGTGAGTCCTTATGACATGCAAATGACTGGCGTCGCTCTTAGGATCACTGCACACTTCACTTATTTGGCTAGTAATGGGACCAAAACTGACCAAATAACTCAAGTATGAACTCAGCCTTACAGGTTAATGTTAGCACCAAGAAGAAGTGCACTCCTTTTACACCGAAGTCAGCTGATTCCACATAGATGTCTACAGACCCTGTAGACCCTACAGACCCTACAGACGCTTATACAAGTAGAGCCCATCGACAGAGTGGAGAGGATGTCAGCTTAAGTTTGTGTTGACGCCACTGATTATTTTGCCCTTCCTCTGATCCGTCAGAACGATAACCCACAAAAAACGTATCCTGTCTGTGGAGCAGACGCCTTCATTCGGTCAGCATTTGCTCAATAATCCAACAGTATTGATAATGCCACTAAATAAAACAGGAGTGGATGTAAAACTGAGATTACACGTGAATGGAATATTTGCAAAGTGACATATTGTGGAGGTAGACAGAGCATCAGGAGACCACAGAGTGGCAAGATCACAGTGTGGAGGTGGCAGCAGCAGCAGCATGAGGAGGCCACAGAGGGGCAAGGTGACATAGTGTTGAGGTGTCAGCAGCATCAGGAGGACAGAGAGTGGCAAAGTGACATATTGTGGAGGTAGACAGAGCATCAGGAGACCACAGAGTGGCAAGATCACAGTGTGGAGGTGGCAGCAGCAGCAGCATGAGGAGGCCACAGAGGGGCAAGGTGACATAGTGTTGAGGTAGCAGCAGCATCAGGACACCACAGTGGCAAGGTGACATATTGTGGAGGTAGCAGCAGCATCAGGAGACCACAGAGTGGCAAGGTGACATATTGTGAAGGTATCAGCAGCATCAGGGAACCACAGAGTGACCCAGTGACAGAGTGTGGAGGTGGGTGGCAGTAACAGTACCTGCTGATGATGGTGGGTGTAAGAAGGAGCACTTTTCATCAGATGTGTGGCATCAGGCAGGTGGAAGCATCAGAATAGTATCTGAAGCAGGTAGGCAGAAGAAACCGGTCTCTTTTGTCAAAGTATTGGTGTGGCACCATGGATGACCTAGTCTAATGCATCACGAATTGGTGGTTGGAAATCCTGGCTGATCCACGCCTGATTCTTCTTGACAAAGGTCAGTCTCTCAACATTTAGGGTGGACAGGTGAGTTTTTCTTAGGGAATCTATGGCCCCAAACACCCACTCTGATGCCACACTACTGGCAAAGGCAGGACATCTTTTCCAGGGCAAACTCAGCCAGTTTCAGCCACAAATCCAGTTTGGCTGCCCAGTAGTCCAGCGGATCTTCAATGTTGGCTGGCAGGGTGCACTCCAAGTATGCCACTACCTGCTGGATCAGGTTCTGCTCTATGTCTAGCTGCTGGTGAGTAGTTTATTCAATAGGTGGGTGAAGGAATCTGCTCATCCGCGACTGTAGACTCAGGCTGCTGCTGATGGAGCTGGTACTGCTCCTGCCACCCTACCCCAGCAGCCATGGCAGTGGAAAATGAGCGCAGAGAGCACCCCCGTTCAGACCTGCGAGAGGATGGATGATGGCGCAGATAGGCACAACTGACTACACAGGTTGTCTTGTCTCTATAGTAGTACAGTTTGTCCTCCCTCTTAGCGGGTGTAAAAAAGGACCCCATTTTGGACCGGTAGCAATGGTCCAACAAGGTGTAGAGCCAAAAGTCATTCCTCTGCCGAATGGTGACAATTCGGCTGTCACTAAACAAGCAAGTTAGCATGCACCGGGCCATTTTTGGAGGGACTCCCTGTCTCCATCTCCACTGCATACTGCCACGGTGTGTCTGGGTCCTCTGCCTCATCTTCCCCATTGCCCTGTAGCTCCTCTGGCTTCTCCTGCTCCTCCTTTCCTGTCACCTGTGTAGAAAAATTACCCATTTTGCTACACATTGCTTGTGCTCCAAAGTTCTCATCCTCCTCCAGTTCAGCCCCCAAAGGGCTCATGTGGCTGTGAGATATAGGTGTGTAGATTCCAAAGCAGAGGCTTTACTGTCATGTATTGTGTGCTGTGGAGATCAATGCAGACGGAGCAGATAAAAACACATGAATATTTTTAACTTACTGAAGCTGCTTGATTTAATTGTGAATAGATGGTAAAGGCAAAGTCTGCTGGTGTGTTGTCATCAGCGTCTTCATTATGTTTGCTGCAGGACCCACGACGACATAATTCGGTTCATACAGAATAAAGTCTACAATCACCCATGAATTTTCCCCCAAAAAAGCCTGTTTCACATAAAAAAAAGTTCACCCATACCGCAAAAAGGGCTTTACCACATATAACTGCACTGCTGAATGGCAAATATGCCATTTTTTCCACTAATTTTTTACTACACAAGGCTTTTCAACATATAAGTGCAACGCTGAATGGCAAAGATATTTTTCTTTTGCCACTAATACAGGGCAAAAAGGGCTTTAGAATATATAACTGCACCGCTGAAATGCAATTTGGCCCTATTTTATTTCCACTTTTACACTACACAAAAGGCTTTTCAACATATAAGTGCAACGCTGAACGGCGAATATATTTTTATTTTGCCACTAATACACAGCAAACAGGGCTTTAGAATATATAACTGCAACACACAAGGGCAAATATATTTTCTTTTGCCACTAATACGCGGTAAAAAAGGCTTTACAACATATAACTGCACCGCACAAGGGCAAATAAGAATTACTGTAGAAATATTTACTTGCAATAAACCATGTTAATGGCTGTATCAAAAGGTAGTGATGGACAAACTGGGTCCAGCACGTTTCGCGAATGCCGATGCGTGTTCGCGATTAAATGTTCGCGAACAGCACATTTGCGGTGGGTCCCATTCACTTTAATGGCAGGCAAACCTGAAAAACCTTCAGGTCATATTTGCAGCCACCAAATACTTACTAGAAATGCACAAATAGTCCCACAACATGTACAGTAACATACCAGAGGGGGATCAATGGCAGCAATTCCCACAAAAAATATGTATTTTAATCAGGGGACATTTTTATGCGTCTTAAAGGGAAACTCTCAAAAATGTGCCCTGCTGGAGCCTAGAATTTTTTTATTTTAGGCCACTGGAGTACGGGCCACAAAAATGAGGCATTCACCTAACAGAAAAGAACAAGTGATTATGTGGCTGGAGGTATATTAGGCGGTCAGTGGATAACAATTTTACTGCAGGCCAGTGGAGTATAGGTTACAGGTGCGCATCCTAAATATATCTGTGACATTCTGAGTACTTTATTTACGCATACACTTACAAAACCTGCGCTACTGTACGTGTGATGTACTTGTCAGTCTGCAAACTGCAGAAAGCCATGGCAGTTGGCACCTGTGTTTCGTCATTATCAAAGACTTATGTCCTCATCCTGAAACATAAGTGGTTGGGCATCAGTGCACTCAATCTCTTCCACTTCTGGGGCAGGGCTATGTGTATGGCCCACAGAAACCCTGCCAGCAGAGTCATCAAAAAGCATAAGAGACTGCAGCATGACTTGGGGCTCAGATTGCTTGGCTGATTTGCAAGGGGGTGAGGCGAAATACTGATAGCCATGGGCTGCAGGTGCCAACTCTGATCTTTCAGCAAGGGACTCACTGGGAGACCATGTGAAGGAACTGGAGTCACTGTCAGCCACCCAATCTACTATCGCATGTACTTGCATTTGGCCCTACCAAATAACTCTGAAGGTTCTGTCGCCTACTCGCACCTGAGGAAGGTGTTTCACTTGTGTGTGTAGCTGGCACAGATTGACCACATCCTCTCCCTTACAACAGGAGCTCCACCAACACCAGCAGCACCACGACTTGGGCTATGTACCTTATTTGACGCTCTCCTCATTCTTTGCGCTCACCCACCAAACTAACAGTTGTAATAGAAACATAGACTCTGTTGGCAGATAAGAACCATTTGGCCCATCTAGTCTGCCCAATATACTAAATACTATGGATAGCCCCTGGCCCTATCTTATATGAAGGATGGCCTTATGCTTATCCCATGCATGCTTAAACTCTACTGTAGAAACATATAACATAGAGCTGGTTTATGACAGGCAACAATGTAACCGCCAACAGTCAACAATTAAGTTCACTGACAGTAAGACAGTGCCGGTGTCATAAATAGGAAAAAATTATTGAGGTCACACAACAAATTTTATACAATTATTTCACAGTCACAAAATATGTTAATTTGTCAACCAACAGTGTAACAGCAGTATTGACTGGTTGTATTGGACTGTCACAAATGCAGCAAAGCCCCAAATGTAGTGTCTTGCATAAAATGGATGTTTTTTTTAAACCAGAATATAACTGCAGTATTTAACACTTGTATTGGACTGTCACAAATTCAGCAAATATGATTTTTTTTCACCCACAATTAAACATTTCACTATCACAAATGCAGTGCAGGGTGCAAATGCACTTTTTAGCAAAATAAATAAATAAAAATTTGTCCCCACAGAATGTAACAGATGGATTTACTTGGATTGTACTTGACAGAAAAAATCTGAATATATCAGCCCCTGCGTCCCTGAACTCACAGATTCTCTATATTATTTTGCCTTTCCCTGGCACATATGCAGTGCAGGTACACTTAAAAAGTGGGTATATGTTGCCCACTGAAATAAAAGAACAGGGTTAAATTATTGTCCCTGGCACATATGCAGTGTTGGTGCACTGAACTTGCACAAAATGGCCACCGGCGTCCACCTAACTAACAGACAGTTAAAACTTATTTTTCTGTGTCATTGGGCTCAGGGCAGGGTAAAAAAAAATTGCACTGCACCAACAAAACAAAATCGCTGTAGATCGCATAGTTAATAACAACAAATTTTGATGTGATAGCAGACAGATTCTTTCCTATTCTCTCCCTCACAGCAGCAGCATGCTATCCCTACACTAGTAAGAGCAGAGTGACGAGCGGCGCTACGTGACTCCAGCTTATATAGATTCTGGGTCAGATGTTGCACTGGCCAATCACAGCCATGCCATTAGCAGATGGCTTCTAAGGGCACACAAGTTAAAAGCTTGTTGATTGGCTGCTCTGCAGCCTTTCAAAAAGCCCCATTAAATCGCCAAACACCGAACTCGAACCCAAACTTTTACTGAACTGTTCGGTTTCGGGTCTGGGGTCCAAAAATCCTAAAGTTCAGTACGAACCCAAACTTTACAGTTTGGGTTCGCTCAACCCTACATATAATGCAATATGCCTAATTTAACCTACTAACCAGAGTCTCAACCAAAACAGGGGGCCAGTCACATAATAAAAGCCTACTTACATAAGAATCTACTCACAAATCCAAAAGTGATGAAATATCAAAACCGTGATAAAGTGCATATCAAATTAAAACTTCAGATGTCATAACCATAATAAAGTGCATATTCAATTAAAATTTCATAGCTCATCATTTTCATCATAACCATAATAAAGTGCATATTCGAATAAAACTTCATAATTCATGACATATTATCATACAAAGGTGTATACACATTCGCCTGATGTAATGAATAAATATATAATTCAACACAATAGAACAAAACAAAACTATAAGTGCATACAAGACACCACATGCATATAAAGTGAACATATACTGTATATGTGTGAAGGCAGTTTGCCTGGATTTGTGGGAGGGGCTGAGGTCCGCCTCCAGCCTATTTAGGGCACCCCCTTACCTGGCTCCTGCACCGTCCGAGGTCTGAGCTTTGAGGGAGGAAGTCGCTTGTGGAGTTACTGGAGAGTTACCTGCGAGTTGCTGAGTCTTGGAAGTTTTGCGTCACTCGGTTCACTGTGGGTCGCGTTTGCCCGGTATACTATGAGTCATCCATACGGTACAGCTGGGGCCTCACGGTTGCCCCCTGTACCGGCTCATTTCATTTCACCAAACTTTGCACTCATGTCACAAATTCTCGTTACAAGTCACTATCATTTCATGTTTGCGGTACAGCACGGGGCCTTACGGTCGCCCCCTGTACTAGCTCAAGTAAATTCACCATTCGGTTCACTCATGTCACGCTATTTGTCGCTCACAAGTCACTGGCCATTTTTCATGTCTGTCATGTTTGGGGTCATGCAAAAACACGACGGCGCTGCAGCCCCACTCCAAGTCACCAGCCAGCACGGGTTATCATTCCCGTGGCTGCCACCTTTTCAGTTTCCCTCCATCTCCACGGCAACCTCTTACACACGTGCCCCCCCCCCCCCTCAACCCCCGGTTCAGGTCAGCGGCATGCCCGCACTCACACACCCGCCACATGGTTTGCTCATACCGGCCGCACCACACACACCCCCCCCTCCACAGTCAGCGCTGCTGCTGCAGACTTCCTCGTTCTCCCCACCGCTGCACCGGCCCGCCCCGCCGCTTCTCCTGCCACGCTGTTGATGGCGGCCACCCGCGTCCCAGTACCTGGTCTGCGCACGCGCGGCCGGTGGTTCTGCGCATGCGCGGCGGCGTCGGCGCGTGCGCAGCAGCCCGGCGGCCGCCCGCTAGTGCGGCTGGTGTGGGGGGGTTCCGCCACAGTTCTGCTCGGCCCCGGTCTGACCACAATACCCTGCCCCAGGCTCCATCCACTGGCCCCCCCCTCACACAGGCGGCGCAATCCAGAAGGGGCTCAAACGGTTCCCCTCCACACTTACACCCCCACCACACCAGCCCACAGTTCCCATCATCACAAACCCGCCACATCACCCGCGTGCCCCATGGGAAAAATAAATAAATAAAGAAATCAAAGTTCCATTAGTGTCATAGGAAGGAAGGAAAAAAAAAAAAAAAAAAAACTCGCAAATAAATAAAGGAGAAACCAGCCATAGTCCATGGCCGCAAGAAAAAAAAACAAAAAAAAAAAAAACGCCATACGGTCTGCTGATCACATGTTCCGCAACAAATCCCCCACGTCACGGGCCTCATTTTGCACGCCATCCGCACAGCCGTGGCACCACTGCTGCTCACGTCATGATCCTCTCAGATCATGCTGACGTTCGTACCACAGTCCACTCTCGGCACACTACTTTCTGTTTAAACCCCTTTTTAGGCGGTCAAGCTTAAACACATTTGCGCTGCACGTGTGTCCAGTGAATTATTTTTTTTTTTTCTCCTTGCTACCAGGTACGGTAACCTAGTCTGAAACCCGCCACATCACCCTCGTGCTCCATGGTCCAAAAAAAAGGGATAAACCCCCGCCATATAGTCCATGGCCACGCGTTCCACCCCGCAAAAAAAAAACAAAAAAAAAACACCGCCAGATAGTCCCATGGCCGCACGTTTTTCCACCAAGGGAAAGGGAAAATATAAATAGGTATGGCGCCACGTAGTCCAGGTGGTCACACGTTCATGACGGTCATTTCAGCCCACATGCCAAGCCTCTTTTCTCACGTCTCGATCCAACCAGTCACACGCGCAAGCAGGTACTTGTTTTCACACTCACGTTTCATGATCCCATCAAGGTCATGTGTCCGTTCGCACCACAGTCCACACTCGTCTTACCACTTTCTTTTAACCCCTTTAAGCGGTCTAGCATAGACATATTTTTCTCCACACGTGTTCTGAGATTTCTTACCACCAGGTACGCACACCTGCTCTTACGATTTGCATTTCCTTGAATTTCTAGGCCTATAGGAGTGAGGCACCACTCACATCCAGTGCGGCATTTCGCCCACTTGTTCTTACATCATGCGTTTACCCTGCTTCCACTAAAGCTGCATTTCTTTTCATTTCTAGGCCTATGAGAGTGTGTTCCTACCATGTCACAAGTTGGTTATTCGTTGGTCATGACAAGGGTCTTCTCTTAGCGAGCTGCAATGCCTCTGGCTCTTGTTTTCTCCATCAGTTCAATTTCACGGTTCGCGGTTGATTAATGTTTCGGTTGCGTACGTGGTTCAGAACACTACCGTCCATGCATTTTTCCATCAGGTCTGGCTCATGTTCAACTACTTATCATCACCATGTGGTCACCCCGTTCAGCCCCTTGGCTTCGGGGGCCCGGTGACCGTTCTTCGTGTTGTCCATTAGGGGTACCATACGGTTGTAGGCGGGGTAGTGTCTCAAGTTCATTGTCGGAGATGGTCATGGTTATGCAAGTCATGGGGGCCGCACAAGTGAAAAAGAAAAAAAAAAGAACATGTATAATAATAATTTCATCTGCCATTAATCTCCCATGCAGGGCTTCTCCGTTTTAGTTTTACACACCGAACTCCGCCATTGGTCTCCCACGCGTGTCTTCTCCGGTCAGTATGCACCCACGACCCCACTATTAGTCTCGCACGCATGGTTGCTCCATTTCAGTTGTATACATACGACTCCGCTATTTGAGTCTCTCACGCATGGCTCCGCCATTAGAGTCTCACGCATGGCTTTCTCCTTTTTAGTGTTTTCACATACAACTCCGCCATTAGAGTCTCTCACACATGGCTTCTCCGTTTTAGTGTTTCACATAACTCCGCCATCAGAATCCCTCACGCATTACTTCGCCGTTTAGTTCATACACATTACTCCGTCATTACAGACTCTCACGCATTACTTCGCCGATTAGGTTACACTCATAACTCCGCCATTAGAGTCTCTCACGCGTTACTTCGCAGTTATACTTTCACACACATAACTCCGCCATTAGAGACTCTCACACATCACTTGCCGTTTTAGTTTCACACGATAACTCCACCATTAGAGTCTCTCACATATGACTCCGCCATTAGAGTCGCTCACGCATGGTTTCCCCGGTTAGTGTTACACACAGGACTCCGCCATTAGTCACGCATGGCTTCTCAGTTAGTGTCACGCATATGACTTTGCCAGTAGAATCTCTCACACATGGCTTCTCCGTTTTAGTGTCACACATACAACTCCGCCATTAGAGTCTCTCACGCATTACTTTGCCGGGTTAGTCTCACACACATGACTCTGCCATTAGTCTCACGCATGGTTTCTCCGTTAGTGTCACACACATGACCTTCGCCAGTAGAATCTCTCACGCATGGCCCTGCCATTAGAGCTTCTCACGCATGGCTTCTCCGTTCTAGGGTTACACACATGGCCCCGCCATTACAGTCTCTCACGCATGGCTCCGCCATCAGAGTCTCTCACACATGGCTTCTCCGTGTTAATTTCACACACATGACCCCGCCATCAGAGTCTCTCACGCATGGCTCCGCCATTAGAGTCTCTCACGCATGGCTTCTCCGTATTAATTTCACACACATGACCCCGCCATTAGAGTCTCTCACGCATGGCTCCGCCATTAGAGTCTCTCACGCATGGCTTCTCCGTATTAATTTCACACACATGACCCCGCCATTAGAGTCTCTCACGCATGGCTCCGCCATTAGAGTCTCTCACGCATGGCTTCTCCATATTAATTTCACACACATGACCCCGCCATTAGAGTCTCTCACGCATGGCTCCGCCATTAGAGTCTCTCACGCTTGGCTTCTCCGTATTAATGTCACACACATGACCCCGCCTTTAGAGTCTCTCACGCATGGCTTCTCCGGGTGAATTTTTACACATATGGCTCCACCTTTAGAGTCTCACGCATGGCTCCGCCTTAAAGTCTCTCACGCATGGCTTCTCCGGGCCATTTTTACACATATGGCTCCGCCATTAGAGTCTCTCACGTATCGCTTCCCCATTCATCCCACACACAACTCCACCAGTCGAGGCCGGCTGCGTGGTCCCGCAACCAATAGGTTCCATGTCTTTTCTGCCTTCAGACCCGCTCGCATGGCTCGGTCATCAATGGCTTGCAATACAATTATCTTATGGTGACTCGCACGCGTGGCTTGCGCCATTAGAGTCTCTCTCACGTTATTGTTTTCTCTGACTTATTTTTAGGTTGTCAGATTCCTCCTGGAACATAACATCACGCCCCCTTTTGTCATGGCTTCTCTTCTGGGGTTTGATTCTTTTTGCCACCTTAAACTCAATGTCATACAACGCCATCATACTCTATCTCACTGGCATTTACACCACATGCTAATCTTACCCCCTAATAACATCAGTTGCGTGGCCTATCACCAAATCAAAAACCATACTCAGAGGTATTCAGAAAGCGGAACCCGCACGTCCAGCCCAGAGGCTACCCGTTAACAATCATATTTTCAAGGCATTATCCGAATTACTAGACGCCAAGCCTTCTGAAGCAGATACCAACTCCATCCTCAAAACAGAAATTTACTTGGCCTTCTACGGTTCCTGAGGCCAGGGGAATTCACTACAACCTACACGACCCAAGCCACACCTTGTCTTCTTGTCTCCCACTTGGCAAAACACATGGATCATTACGTCCTGACCTTACCTCACTCCAAGAGTAGTCAGCTCTTACCTGTCAACATTTCATGTCACCCCACGCACAACAGATGGTGTCCAGTCAGGGTTCTGGATGCTTACAGACAACGTCACAAGTTTCTACCCTCTCAACCGCTACTTCACTACATGGGTCGGTACTCACCACCACCACCTTCATGACCCATGTCAGGTCATCCCTCACACAACTGGGCCTCAACGCAGCCAACTACTCAGGGCACTCCTTTCGTTTTGGAGCCGCGTCCACGGCCTTCAGTGCCAACGCCACCACTCATGTCATCGGGAATTGGGGCGCTGGAAGTCATCCGCTTACTCGCGATACATTCCCAATCCAACACAAGAGTTAAGAGATACTTTCCAAAACATGTCGGGTTGAGCTATTCATGTATATTTGACTACAATAACTGGTTATTTCATTTTTGCTCTCTTCTTTCTCAGGCCTACCTCATCCTCGGTTTCGGCACACCACAACCGACTACGCTTATTCCCTGATTTCCTAGGGTTCTTCACTGTACTACCGTAAGCGCCTCACACAAGTGTGAAGGCAGTTTGCCTGGATTTGTGGGAGGGGCTGAGGTCCGCCTCCAGCCTATTTAGGGCACCCCCTTACCTGGCTCCTGCACCGTCCGAGGTCTGAGCTTTGACCCTCCCACCACTCCACTCATTTACAACTCATTTCTTCCATATCTCTATCCTTGGGTGGGCCCTCTTCTTTCTCAGGCCTACCTCATCCTCGGTTTCGGCACACCACAACCGACTACGCTTATTCCCTGATTTCCTAGGGTTCTTCACTGTACTACCGTAAGCGCCTCACACAAATATATATATATATATATATATATATATATATATAGCATGTATGGGTATATATATGGCTGTAGGGCGTGGTGGAGGGATACGCTCCCTACAGAAGCAAGGCGAAACGCGCGTCGGGTTGGCATCCTCTCTCCCCCTTTGCTCTTGGTCAGAATTTGGTTTTCCTTATGCTTATTCTGCACCACCAATGATCCTGTTCCATGACTTTGGTGGAAATGATATTCATTGCAAGGTCTTCTTCTTTGCATTTGGAAGCATATCCTGCTGGAAACTCCATGCAATAGTTCATGGGAATTGCACTGGTAGCATATAAGCATACGGTTAGCATATGTATGAGGTATTTAACTTACATGTGTGCTACACAGTAATTAGATTCAGACCCTGGTGCATACTCCATGTAATGCTGATGGTATAAAGCCAATTGTAGGAGTTTTGTGGGGAGGGTGGATTTTTACTTGTTGCAACATTGTACTGCACTTCTAACACTGTATGTAATTGATTACAATATGTTTTGACATTTTCTTTTTTTAAATAATAAAGAATGAACTTATATCATATGTGGGGAGTAATAATTTTGGTGTACTACAGTTGCCAATAAGTCAACCGCAATTAGTGTCTCAAGAGGTTCATGATGAGGATAAGACACATTTGTTAATAACTGAGGTTGTTGTTAGGTCAACAAGTCAGAAGCATACCCAGAGTGAGGAAGTGAAAGAGGAGGTGGTGGACGATGAAGTCACTGACCAAAGGTGGCAAGCCAAGCAAGGACAGCAGTACAGAGGGGGAGGAATAAGCAACACAGCAACAGGTTGGAAAAGGCAGTGGGGTGGCACAAGGGAGTAGGCGGGCCACACCAAACAGGCCCGCTTCTGTTCCCCAGAGCACCCCCTTGCGGCAATCTCCCTTGTTCAGGAGTCTGGCGCTTTTTTGAGGAAAGTGCGGACAATAAAAGAATTGTCATTTGCAACCTGTGCCATACCCAAATGAGCAGGGGCGTGAACACTAGCAACGTCACCACCACCAGCATGATCTGCCACATGGCATCAAAGCACCCTAATTGGTGGGCTGAACGCCTGGGTCCACTATCAGTGTCTGCAGGTCACACCACTACCTCCTCTTCCCCTGTGTTACGTGCTGGCCAATCCCCTGTCCAAAACGCAGGCCCGGATGCCTCCCACCATGCACCTGGACCTTCGCAAGCACCATCAGCTAGCACATTCACTTCTGTGTCCCAGCGCAGCGTACAGATGTCTATACCCCAGGCCTTTGGACAAAAACACAAATACCCAGCCACCCACCCACAGGCCATAGCACTAAATGCTTTGCAAATTGCTGTCCCTGAAAATGTTGCCATTTAGTCTTGTGGACACTGAGGCTTTCTGCAGCCTGATGGCGGTGGGCATCCTACGTTACTCTGTCCCAAGCCGCCAATATTTTTCACTGTGTGTAGTCCCAGCTTTACACCAGCATGTGTCCTGTAACATCACCAGTGCCCTGATCAGCGCAGTTATTGGGAAGGTCCACTTAACGACTGACACATGGACAAGTGCTTTTGGCCAGGGATGCTACATTTCCCTGATGGCACACTGGGTGAACTTTGCGGAGGCCGAGGCGAGTCATTCCCTGGGACGGCACAGGTGCTACCGACGCCTGGCAACGCTGCAGCAGAGCTTGCAATTGGCAGCTCACTGACTGTTGTGCGATGTGAGTACGCACTGGAATTCCACGTTCCACATGTTGGCCAGGCTTTGTGAGCAGCAGAGGACAGTAGTGGAATACAAGCTGCAACATGGTCGTCGCCTTTCCAGTCAGCTTCCACTCTTCACATTCGCATTGATGTCTGACCTCTGTGAGGTTATACAAAACTTTGAGGAATCAAAACAGATGCTGAGCAGTGATGCCGCTATTATAAGTGTAACCATCCCACTGCTGTGTCTACTGAAGCGCTCGCTGCTCATAATTAAGGCAAATGCTTTGCATGTGGAAGAGGTGGAAATGGGGGAAGACAGTACACAGGGTGATAGCCAGACCACCCTCAGTTCGTCTTCTCAGGCGAATTGGATGATGAATTGGATGATGAGGAGGAGGAACAGGAGACGATTGCCTCTGTTACAGAGGGTAGTAGTAAGTTTTATTCCATCTGTTTAGCGTGGATGGGTAGAAGAGGAGGAAGAGGATGAGGAGATTGAGAGTAATCCTTCTGATGAGGACAGCAAAGTCTTGTCTGTTTGGACTCTGGCACACAGGGCTGACTTTATGTTAGGTTACCTTTCCCGTGACTCTCGCGTTGTATGCATTTTGGCCAACACTGATTACTGGTTGTTCACCTTTCTTAACCCCCGCTATGAAGAAAACTTCTCACCTCTCTTTTCTGTGGTGGAGAGGATGGGCAAAATGGTACAATACCAGAAGTTCCTTGTGGAAAAATTGCTCCAAAAATTTCAAGCTGACAACCCTGGCTTCAGAGTACGTAGTTCCATGGACAACCGAGGAGGGGATAAGAGGGGAACACACAGCAGTTCCAACAGAGGCAGGGCAACACTCTCCAAGTCCTGGGACAGTTTTATGATACCCCGCCAGCACCCTCAACCTGATGCGCGGCCTAGTGTCACAAGGAGGGAAAAATTTTGGAAGATGGTGAAGGAGTATGAAGCAGACCGTGTCAGTGTCCTCAGTGATCCTTCTGTGCCTTACAACTATTGGGTGTCCAAGCTGGACACGTGGCATGAACTGGCGCTCTATGCCTTGGAGGTGCTGGCCTGCCCTGCAGCCAACTTTTTGTCAGAACGTGTATTTAGTGCTACTGGGGGCATAATAATTGATAAGCGCATCCGCCTGTCAACTGAAAATGCTGACAGGTTGACTCTTATAAAATGAACAAGGCCTGGATTGCCCCTGACTTCTCAACCAGAGGAAAGCAGCTGAACATAAAGGCACTCTGTATTCCCATGCACCCTTTCCACCACTAAAAAAGGTATATGGTTCAATCTCCCTTTTCTCGTCTGCCTCCTCCTCCTCCATCATATCAACATGCTTAATAGGCTGCCCTCGCTCCTAATGTTTTAGAGGGTCAGCTCAGCAGCAGGGCCTCACCCATATTGTTTTAGAGGGTCACCAGCAGTCCCTTGCCCATAATGTTTTTGAGGGTCACCAGCAGGCCCTCACCCCTAATGTTTTAGATGGTCAGATCAGCAGCAGGCACTTGCCCCTAATGTTTTAGATGGTCAGATCAGCAGCATGTCCTTGCCCCTAATGTTTTAGATGGTCAGATCAGAAGCAGGCCCTCGCCCCTAATGTTTTAGAAGGTCAGATCAGCAGCAGTCACTCGCGCCTAATGTTTTAGGGGGTCTGCTCAGCAGCAGACGCTCACCCCTAATGTTTTAGATAGTCACATCACCATTTTTGGCAGCCCTTTCACTTAGTATATTGGCTTTATGAGTGTAGGAGTCCCACTACCTAAACAATTGTACCACAATATGAATTAAGCCCTCCTTCATGTGATATACAGGTTGTATTGGAGTGCCTCTTCCTTGTCATTTTTTACATCAATTACACTTTATATACAAGTAAGTACACAGGAAAGAATGTTTCCTAACAATTTTTCCTCTAAATTCGATTTTATCTTTGTTTTTGTGTGTATTATTGTCAGTCTGTAAAAATGGCGTACGACTCGGACAACGTCGTTCCCAGCAGCGACCCGGGAGTCCAAGATGCATCCAGACATCCTCCCCATGCTGTTCCCGAACCACTTCAGTGGTGTTTCCATCAATTTCTGTGAACCAGACACCCTCCCCTATTCAGAGCAGGGGGTGCCTGGTTTAATACTCTGGTTCTCCCATTGACTTCCATTGTGCTCGGGATCTCTGTAGAGCACCTGAGCCACCCGAGGTGTTCTACTCAAGCACCTTAGCACCGGAGCACTTTGTTGCTTGAGCAACACTAGTGGAGGGCTATGTGTCAGCCTGTAATACTTATGCACGTGCTAAGGTGACATATACTCAGCCTTCAGGATCTCTACTTCCGTTGTCTATCCAGTCCAGACCTTGGACTCATTTGTCCATGGACTTTATCACAGATTTGCTGAATTCATCGGGAAAAACTGTGATTCTGGTGGTTGTTGATCGCTTCAGTAAGATGCCACACTTTGTAGCATTACCAGGGCTACCTAATGCTAAAGCTCTCGCATAAGTGTTTTTTGACAACATCGTGAAGCTACATGATATTCCCTCTGATATGGTGTCTGATAGGGGGACTCAGTTTATTTCAAGATTCTGGAAGGCGCTTTGCACTCGCTTGGGGTACAAATGTCCTTCTCTTCAGCCTTTCACCCTCAGTCGAACGGACAGACTGAGTGCACTAACCAGAATCTGGAGACTTATCTGAGATTTTTTGTCTCAGAGAATCATGAAGAGTGGTCTTCTTTTTTGTCTTTGGCCGAGTTTGCCATAAAAAAAACTGTAGGCAGGAGTCCACTGATAAGTCACCATTTTTTGGGTACTGAGATTTCTGTTATTCCTCAAGAGGAAAAATTTTCCTCTTCTTTGTCATCTATTTGGCAGAAAATAAAAATAAAAATCTGAAAAAGATGGGCAAGAAGTATAAACGAATGGCTGACAAGAGACGCATGAGTGGTCCGGACCTGAGAGTGGGCGATTCTGTGTGGCTATCCACAAGAAACATTAAGTTGAAAGTACCTGTGGAAGTTGGGCTCAAAGTTTATTGGTCCATATAAGATCTCGTCTTGACCTTCTGCAGGCTTCAAACATTCATGTTTTCCACAAATCATTACTGAAGGGATATGTCAAACCTGCTGAACTGTCTTCCCTGCCACCACCTCCTGTCATGGTGGACGGTAATCTTGAATTTCAGATCGCCAGGATAGTGGACTCCCGAATTCTCCATAGATCCCTCCAGTATCTCATTCATTGGAAGGGTTACGGTCCAGAGGAGACAATGTGGGTTCTAGCGGCCGACGTTAATGCCAGTCACCTCGTGAAAGCCTTTCACAGGGCTAATTTGGATAAGGTCGGTCCTGGGTGTCCCAAGGTCACCCGTAGAAGGGTACCTTCTGTGACAGAGGTTAGAATAATGAAGAGACTGATTGCATGTGAGGTTAACTGACAGTCTCTTGATTCTCAGTGTTGTGGTTTGGTAATGGCCATACCTCTTGTCAGGTGCAGCCGTGGTCATTACTGCATTGCCTACTTAGTTTGGTCTTACACTTCATACCATGCAGTTGATATTCTCTGCTTGGATTTGGAAGAGTTGGTATGTGGACTTTACCTGTGTTCCTGCTCATCCATTTTCTATAAGGTAAGTTGTACTGCTCTTTGTATTTGGTTGGTCCCCTGTGCTTGTTGTTACTAGGCCTCAGGGAGACGTGGGTTCTTTCACCTTGGAAGGAACCAGTAGTCTCATTCCCTGACATTACCTAAGGCATTTCAGGGCTCCTAGGGTCTAGGGTATGTATTTTTCCACCTTCAGGGCCTATACATATTGACAGGAGTCAGGGCCAGGCTTAGGGGCTTCCTAGGAGGTGACCTTTTTCCTCTCTCTAGCCTTGAGTCCTAGTTCTGTGTCCCTCCCTTGTATTCGTGACAGGTCATCAGATATTCCTTTCTTTTACTGTTACCCTTCATTTTCACAGTACTGAAGCTGCAACATTAAAATGTCTTAATACAGTTCTCCAGTGGGGCACTGCAAATGGTTAATTATTTACAAGTCTGTCAACCTACAGTTTTTTAGTAAAATGTTGCGATTTATGATGCAAAATGTTTAAATATGTTATGTAAGCCCAATGTTAAGGGTACAGACAATTAAGAGGATAAACATGTGTTTACCCCTTAGGTTGTTAGGGTGTTGGAGCCAGGTCTGCACCCTAGTCTCAATAGTCTTAAAATTAACACATGAGGCAACATTACAGGAAAATACTTTACTTTGTGTTACAAAATTGCCCAGTTGTGAGATATTCTTTTTTCCTTCATTATAATGGCACTTGGAATGTAATCTGTAAAGAAATGTGAATGTCCACCTACTGAGATGGTCACACATGCTCAGTTCCATGCTTTAAATGCCTCCGGCCATATCTACTATTAGAAGCTTTGACAGTTACAGGGAAAGAGCTGCGGCAGAAAAGATACACCCCCTGAGCTGTGCCAAGCCAAGGGCTGCAGTAGAAAGGGCATGATTCCTGAGAATAGGTATGACCTCTGAGAAAGAGCACACCCCTGAGCTTGTAGCTTGAGGGGGATTTAGCTTTGTCAGAAAGAGGTTGTTTTCTACTATATGATGTATGATCTTCACTTTTTACACCAGTCATGGCAGAACCTCTTTAAGACAATATGACCCTTAGAATTCAATGTAGATGTGACTAATGAAAGTTGTGAACTCACATGCTCAATAAATTAGAGAGCTTTTGCATCCACATGGGTGATTACGGCTATTTTACTGGAGGCTAGACAGGAATTCAAAATAGAGCAGATCTAAACTAATACTGTACTTGTTCTCTTTCCTAAAATAATTTTAGCTGATAATAGCAAGTATTTTAATTCACGGAACTAAGTGATAAGGTAAAGCGTCCCTAATGAAGGATAATCATGGTTTGTGTGAGATTCGCTAAAATATAACTTTTATTGATATGTCAATAAAAACAGGTGAAGAACAAAGTGACCTGAGAATCCCTAAAAAATGATAGGCAAGTGGGCTGGCACTAAACAAAGTGATCAACACTTTGCTTAGTGCTACCCCACTTGCCTATCATTTTTTGTGATCAACAAAAAAGTGGCGTGTGAAAACCACCATGTGTGTAATGTCCCACCCCCACTGTGTAACCAAATAGGGATGTAGGAAAATGTGTCCCAGTATCAAAATGCCTGCATTAGCCTGGAATGGTTGTCCAGGTTCACCTATGGAGAGCTGAGATGGGAATCACATTAGAACTAATCATCCGCAGCTGATATAAAGCCATATATGCTTGTACCTGGACACATAAACTTGTATACACACACATGGCACCTTATGAACGTTTTTCTCTACCCCCGCGGTAACCAATTGTAACCAATAGCGATTGATGACATGTCTTGCAATGCCGACAATCTCTGCTTGTTGTGTGCTTATCTTATGCACAATGACATCTACATAAGATGTTGCTACTGTGCTCCATCGGTTCCTTGTATATACATCCCTTCTCTATATCCCATCCAGCGTTACAGGCACTTGTCTGTGTTTTGTAAGTATTCCTCTATACATACACACCATACTTTGATGCAGGCAACGCAACTCCATCAATGGGGAGGGCCTTCCTCCTTAAATCAGAGCGTTTTCGTCCTCCGCTTCACGGCTGTACCAGCGCCGGATATGCTGTCATGTTGTTGCTCTGAATGAGATAGCTCAGCTTAGATCCATATAGGCAGGTTATTTGGCTCCTGATGATTCTCATATAGAAGAAACGCATTGAGCAGAGACATACTGCGATAGCATGAGCTAGATGACAGTCTTCTAACTGGGAAGCAGGGTCAGGTGGAACGTTGCAGGGTACCCACAGCTGTGTTGCAATACCACTCATTATACAGCTGTGGGATGCATGTGTGTTACTGTGTATCAGGGTGTCGTAACACTGAGGCACCCTGATCTACACCTAACCCTGTCTTTCCCATATTACTCACCGCAGCTGGTCAGAGAGCACTGGGACATTGTAGCGTCAATTACCTCATGTACACTGGTGTCTCCAAGTTCTCTATGTGCCAGGGCAGTATCAGCTGCGGATGATCTAATGTAATTCCTGCAATGGATCTCCTAGCACCCCGACCGGGTACCTCCGTCGATGGATGCTCCAAGCACTCCACTTGACACCGTATGCAATGCAGACCCCATGAATCGCCGAAGCTTGGTTGAGGTCTCACCGTCTCCTACCCATCCTGGACCTAAGACAAGGCTCCAGGCTCCAGTGGGTGAACCTCTCCTACATCCAGAGAGCAGGAACAGCTCTTACAAGAGCTAGTAGTTATGCCAGGGGAGTATAGCAAATCTTCAGCGTATAGCAATCCCCCAGTGTCGATCAGTTACCCAAACACCAGCCTCAACTTGGTAAAGGGTAAAAACAGGAACCTTTATTTGAACACACAGCATTGATTTATACACATCTTCCAACAAGGTTTTGTAAAAACAGCCAATAACCACGTACAATACACTCAGACACTCCCACAAAAAATCCTTCCCTCTGCCTGTGATACAATTACCTCACACTGGGTTGATGTAATCATCACAGGCAGGAGAATACACAAGGTCTTCTGTCCTAGAGACAACCGAGACGTAATTCAATTATCTCTCAGGACAAAGGGACATCGCCAATACACACAGAGAGACAATGGAACAGACCTCACTACTCAACGTATACAATGTCCCACCCTTTACAATACACATAGACATTTAACATCCCAAAATGGCACGAATTAGACCAGGGGTTCAAGTTAGTACAAGTCCTTTGTGAACAAAGGAGGCCTGGCTGATGAGAGGGCCTGTAATCCAGTGGTAGGAGGCGGGCAAACAGCCCCCTCCAAAACACAGTGGCGAAGTGGCTTTCGTCACAATTCCCATCTCAGCTCTCCATAGGTGAACCTGGACAACCGTTCCAGGCTAATGGAGGCATGTTGATACTGGAAATTTCACTGGTATAACTATGATATGGTATACGTTCCACCTGTCAAAATCAAATCACTGTCGTTTGGAACGCTACATTTCTGTTAAAACTGTTACTTTATTAATCAGAAAAACAAAAGGGAAGGGGGACTAACCTATATTAAAAAATCTAGGACACCATCCATTCAGTATAGGGTCGATATGAGGACCTATGAGCCGCATACACGGTAAATGCAACTGCGGGTGGGGTCACTAGAAATGCCGCAGGCTAGTGCTATACTGCAAGTGAAAGCAGAGGGCCATGGGGCCGTGCTAATTGATTCCACAGAAGTAAGCACTATGGCGCGGTCAGAGTGCTCTGAATCACTGCCAGCTCATGGATCCCTCGACTAAAGTTATGGATAGACTAATCCAGTGATAAACATCTGCCTGCAGAAGCCGATCTCAATTGAATCCATCCGTTCATGTGAAACGGATGTCTAAGAATCGGCCCTGCCGACACGAATCACTGGATCTAAGCTAAGCTGGGTGAAACAGACAGATCTGGATTGCTGTTGCTCATCTACCTGCAGAGGGCTGAGAGCCGCAGACCTCAACTGCAGTGTGAGCGCAAAGCAGATACATATGAACATTAATTCATCCCCACACCACACTCGTGCTAATTGATTCCACAGAAGTAAGCACTATGGCGCGGTCAGAGTGCTCTGAATCACTGCCAGCTCATGGATCCCTCGACTAAAGTTATGGATAGACTAATCCAGTGATAAACATCTGCCTGCAGAAGCCGATCTCAATTGAATCCATCCGTTCATGTGAAACGGATGTCTAAGAATCGGCCCTGCAGACACGAATCACTGGATCTAAGCTAAGCTGGGTGAAACAGACAGATCTGGATTGCTGTTGCTCATCTACCTGCAGAGGGCTGAGAGCCGCAGACCTCAACTGCAGTGTGAGCGCAAAGCAGATACATATGAACATTAATTCATCCCCACACCACACTCGACGCGTTTCGCCATAAGGCTCGTCAGGAGCGTGTATCTGTGGTTAACAGGATAAATATTCAAAGCTGCTAAGCCTCCATTACAGAGGCTGCAGCTGTAAGTACGAGGTGGCCACCTCGTACTTACAGCTGCGGCCTCTGTAATGGAGGCTTAGCAGCTTTGAATATTTATCCTGTTAACCACAGATACACGCTCCTGACGAGCCTTATGGCGAAACGCGTCGAGTGTGGTGTGGGGATGAATTAATGTTCATATGTATCTGCTTTGCGCTCACACTGCAGTTGAGGTCTGCGGCTCTCAGCCCTCTGCAGGTAGATGAGCAACAACAATCCAGATCTGTCTGTTTCACCCAGCTTAGCTTAGATCCAGTGATTCGTGTCTGCAGGGCCGATTCTTAGACATCCGTTTCACATGAACGGATGGATTCAATTGAGATCGGCTTCTGCAGGCAGATGTTTATCACTGGATTAGTCTATCCATAACTTTAGTCGAGGGATCCATGAGCTGGCAGTGATTCAGAGCACTCTGACCGCGCCATAGTGCTTACTTCTGTGGAATCAATTAGCACGGCCCCATGGCCCTCTGCTTTCACTTGCAGTATAGCACTAGCCTGCGGCATTTCTAGTGACCCCACCCGCAGTTGCATTTACCGTGTATGCGGCTCATAGGTCCTCATATCGACCCTATACTGAATGGATGGTGTCCTAGAATTTTTAATATAGGTTAGTCCCCCTTCCCTTTTGTTTTTCTGATTAATAAAGTAACAGTTTTAACAGAAATGTAGCGTTCCAAACGACAGTGATTTCATGTTGATACTGGAACACATTTCCTGCATCCCTATTTGGTTACACAGTGGGGGTGGGACATTACTCACATGGTGGTTTTCACACGCCACTTTTTTGTTGAGCACTTTGGTTACTGCCACCCCACATGCCTATCATTTTTTAGGGATTTTCAGGTCACTTTGTTCTTCCCCTGTTTTTATTGACATATCAATAAAAGTTATATTTTTGTGAATCCCACACAAACCGTGATTAGCAAGTATTTTAGCAGCACATTCTGAAGTTTTGGCATGATGAACATTTCGGACGTTTAACTCATTTTATTTAAAGATCGCCTTCAGACAAAAATTATGAATGATTTTGTGTAGAGCAAATATGTTCTGCTTTAATCTAGATTTTTTCTTGTTCTATGTATAATGGTAAATTTATATTTCAGATATATTTTTATTTAATGGTTTGCACTTAATGACAATTTTCCTGGAATACATATTTGGAAAAAATATATATATTTTATGTGCATCAAATTAGTAAAAAAAAAAAAATATATATATATATACAGCTGATGCATTCCCTGGGAACCTGTCAGCCTCTTTTGAAACATATAAAACCCCTGTAAGCTGCTTGACACATATAACACTAATGGCAGAATGCCACAGGTAACCTTACACTCAATGATGCCTCCAATAAACTCCCAGCAGTGCTAGAAAAAAAGGACCTGTCTGTACATAAATGAGGTACCAGGAGTCATCGGTGCACATCATATATTGCTGGAGACATGGTGTCACCATTGCAAACTTGCTTATCTTACTTTGATTAACATCATCCTAGCTTGGAAACATCAGTGCATGAACTACAGCCAGTGTATATAGTACAAGATTTCAGTAGCCGCAAGAAAATGATGTTTCCAAACTAGTGGGATATCAATCAACGTAGGATGGGCGGTGATTCCAGCATTGCCTTGATGACTCCAAGTACCTCATTTACATAAAGATAGGTACTTTTTCAAAGTTTTATTTCTGAAAAATGACCCTGAGAGTTTTACAGGAATAAAATGGATGTTCTCTATACCTACCCTCTTTCTTTACAATCTCATTCTGTGCTTGTACACTTGCAATTGCCTCACAAACCTTTTTTTTTATTATGCAGAATGCATCATCTATACCCGTGATGGAACCTCCAGCACTCCAGCTGAAAAACAGCCTGATTCAGTTTATTCGTTGTTTTCATTAAATTGAATGCTCAAAAAATGTTTTGTCTCACTCCCATTTCTTCTTGTTGCATGTTGAAGCTCTACTTGAAACCTTGTTAAGATCCAGCCATGCTAAATATGATTTTTTGCCATTTTTCAAGTGGTCTTAAACTTTTGATCAGAACTGTAGTTCACATTATGCGCAAAATAATGACTGAAGATCACAAATTCATTGCAAATATTTTGCTAAAAATTTGTGAAATATCGTGCAAACTAATATAGCCTATGCGCTCATCACTACAACAGAGCAGCAGATTGTCAGGAAGGAAGCGTTCCTTCCCGACAGTCTACCACTTTCTGGTGGAGGAGACCTTTACATTTACATGCAGTGATCTTCTCCAGATTGTTGTGAGGAGCGATTGTGTTTATATAACGCAATCTGCTACCGGAAAACAAAGATTTCTGTGTGCACAAACAATCAGCTTGCCCGGTGAAAGAGCATTTTGTTCATTCATCGGGTAATCAGGGGTACATTTACACCGCTAGATAATTGCAAACTAGCGTTTCTATGAATGCTCATTAGCAATTATCTTTGCGATTCTCGGCCCCTGTAAAGACCCTTTGGTGTTCACTTCTAGAGGAATAATTTAGACCAGGGATGCTCAACTCCCAGCATGCTTGGACAGCCTACAGCTATTAGGGCATGCTGGAAGTTGAGCATCCCTGGTCTAAATTATTCCATTAGAAGCTGTAAGCTGTAGGCTGTCCAAGCATGCTGGGAGTTGTAGTTTTGCAACAGCTGGAGGGCCACAGGTTGGGCATCTTTGATTTAGACTATGGTACTCTATTCCAGTAATGCAATTATGCTACAACATTTCTGAAGGGACTGGTTCACAATAGGAACTGAGTAAATATCATTGCCAGAGATTCTCTTTATAATGCAAACATGGCAAGTCACAAGGAAGTATTGTATGAATGGAAACATTTATAACAAATTTATACTTCCCGTTATGCTTAACCCCTTCCCGAAACATGACGTACTACTATGTCATGAAAGTCGGTGACTTACCGCATCTTGGCGTAATAGTATGTCATGGATAACTCCGGTCACTGGCCGCACCACATGGCGGCGAGGAGGAGTTTTTCCGACCCCCTGCAGCCCCGATCACTGCGATTGGCTGGCTAGTGAAGACCAGCCCATCGCAGCGCCGACAATGTATGGAGATGCAGGGGGGCTCGGCTAGAGGTGAAAAGGGCTGATGACATCAGACCATGTCTCCTCCTAGGTCAGTGAGGGAACATCAGACACAGGTGTTCCTTCCCAGCGCTGCGATTGGCTGGAACAATGCTCCAGCCTATTGCAGCGCTATACTACTATTGCCCTATCTGTGGTGCTGCTGGTGGCTGGGAAGGAGGTCATTGGGGCTGATTACATCAGCCCATGTCACCTCCGAGGTCAGGGAGGGGACATCAGACACTGATGTCCCCTCCCAGCGCTGCGATTGGCTGGAACAACGCTCCAGCCAATGGCAGCGCTATGCAGCAGAAAGAACCATTGGTGCCTCTGCAGGCAGCCATTCTAGCTTGGTGACTACTTGCAGCGAGGACCTGTTCCCCTCTGTGCTGCTCGTTGTCGGCTGGGACTTGTGCTTTTCATTCAGTGCTTTTCAGAAGAAGAAGAAAAAGAACAATATCTGGAACAGCTGTAGTAATCTTTGGCTTATCTGCAGCTGTTTCAGATCCCCATTCCCTGTCCCTGTCCCCACCCTCTCACCTCACTGTACGTCATTTTTTTGGGGGGGAGGGGTTGGCTTTTTTGGGGGCTTTTTCAGCTCTGCACCATTTTCTCTGTGTGCGAGCTGTGACTGACAAGTGCTGAGCAGCACCTTTTTTTTTGTGCCAGCTAAGTATATACAGTACAGACCAAAAGTTTGGACACACCTTCTCATTCAAAGAGTTTTCTTTATTTTCATGACTATGAAAATTGTAGATTCACACTGAAGGCACCAAAACTATGAATTAACACATGTGGAATTATATGCATAACAAAAACATGTGAAACAACTAAATATATGTCATATTCTAGGTTCTTCAAAGTAGCCACCTTTTGCTTTGATTACTGCTTTGCATTCTCTTGATGAGCTTCAAGAGGTAGTCACCTGAAATGGTTTTCACTTCACAGGTGTGCCCTGTCAGGTTTAATAAGTGGGATTTCTTGCCTTATAAATGGGGTTGGGACCATCAGTTGTGTTGTGGAGAAGTCATCTGGATGCACAGCTGATAGTCCTACTGAATAGACTGTTAGAATTTGTATTATGGCAAGAAAAAAGCAGCTAAGTAAAGAAAAATGAGTGGCCATCATTACTTTAAGAAATGAAGGTCAATCAGTCTGAAAAATTGGGAAAACTTTGAAAGTGTCCCCAAGTGCAGTCACAAAAACCATCAAGCGCTACAAAGAAACTGGCTCACATGCAGACTGCCCCAGGAAAGGAAGACGAAGAGTCACCCCTGCTGCGGAGGATAAGTTCATCCGAGTCACCAGCCTCAGAAATTGCAGGTTAACAGCAGCTCAGATTAGAGACCAGGTCAATGCCACACAGAGTTCTAGCAGCAGACACATCTCTAGAACAACTGTTAAGAGGAGACTGTGTGAATCAGGCCTTCATGGTAGAATATCTGCTAGGAAAACACTGCTAAGGACAGGCAACAAGCAGAAGAGACTTGTTTGGGCTAAAGAACACAAGGAATGGACATTAGACCAGTGGAAATCTGTGCTTTGGTCTGATGAGTCCAATTTTGAGATCTTTGGTTCCAGCCACCGTGTCTTTGTGCGACGCAGAAAAGGTGAACGGGTGGGCTCTACATGCCTTGTTCCCACGTGAAGCATGGAGGAGGAGGTGTGATGGTGTGGGGGTGCTTTGCTGGTGACACTGTTGGGGATTTATTCAAAATTGAAGGCATACTGAACCAGCATGGCTACCACAGCATTTTGCAGCGGCATGCTATTCCATCCGGTTTGCGTTTAGTTGGACCATCAGTTATTTTTAAACAGGACAATGACCCCAAAACACACCTCCAGGCTGTGTAAGGGCTATTTGACCATGAAGGAGAGTGATGGGGTGCTGCGCCAGATGACCTGGCCTCCACAGTCACCGGACCTGAACCCAATCGAGATGGTTTGGGGTGAGCTGGACCGCAGAGTGAAGGCAAAAGGGCCAACAAGTGCTAAGCATCTCTGGGAACTCCTTCAAGACTGTTGGAAGATCATTTCAGGTGACTACCTCTTGAAGCTCATCAAAAGAATGCCAAGAGTGTGCAAAGCAGTAATCAAAGCAAAAGGTGGCTACTTTGAAGAACCTAGAATATGACATATTTTCATTTGTTTCACACTCTTTTGTTATGTATATAATTCCACATGTGTTAATTTATAGTTTTAATGCCTTCAGTGTGAATCTACAATTTTCATAGTCATGAAAATATAGAAAACTCTTTGAATAAGAAGGTGTGTCCAAACTTTTGGTCTGTACTGTATATGGCACCCCTCAATCAGTATTTTGTGAAAGTAGGTGTATTGCACCCTCAATCAGTATTTGGTGGAAGAAGGTATATAGCAATAGGACCCCTCAATCAGTATTTAGTGACTGAAGGTATATGGCACCCGTCAATCAGTATTTGGCGGAAACAGGTATATAGCACCCCTCGATCTGTTTTTGGCAAAAACAGGAATATGGCACCCCTCAGTCAGTATTTGGTGAAAAAAGGTATATAGCAATAGCTATAATAGCATAATTCCACATGTGTTAATTCATAGTTTTGGTGCCTTCAGTGTGAATCTACAATTTTCATAGTCATGAAAATAAAGAAAACTCTTTGAATGAGAAGGTGTGTCCAAACTTTTGGTCTGTACTGTATATATATATATATATATGTCAATTTTAGATTTTTTTAACCCACACACGTGCATGGGTCCTGCACCTGCTGAGCGCCAGTCAGTACTGTCAATTACTGATTACATCTGCTCAGGTTTAGTGCCTTTTTTTTGTACAAAAAAATAAATCAGTTAGTGGTAGCTGGTTATATATATATATATATATATATATATATATATATATATATATAAAAAAACAAACACATTTTTTAGGTGGAGGGAAGAAAACAAAACAAAAACTAAAATAATGTGGTTGTATAAGCATGCACAACCTCTTATAACTGGGGATGTAGCTGTGTTCAGAATTAAGCTGTGTTAAGAAATCATATTAAATAGGAGTCAGCATACACCTGCCATCATTTTAAGTGCCTCTGATTAACCCCAAGTAAAGTTCAGCTGCTCTAGTTGTTTTTTCCTGAAATTTTCTTAGTCGCATCCCACAACAAAAGCCATGGTCCACAGTGAGCTTCCAAAGCATCAAAGGGATCTCATTGTTAAAAGGTATCAGTCAGGAGAAGGGTACAAAAGAATTTCCAAGGCCTTAGATATACCACGGAACACAGTGAAGACAGTCATCATCAAGTGGACAAAATATGGCACAACAGTGACATTACCAAGAACTGGATGTCCCTCCAAAATTGATGAAAAGACAAGAAGAAAACTGGTCTGGGAGGCTACCAAGAGGCCTACAGCAACATTAAAGGAGCTTCAGGAATATCTGGCAAGTACTGACTGTGTGGTACATGTGACAACAATCTCCCGTATTCTTCATATGTCTGGGCTATGGGCTAGAGTGGCAAGACAAAAGCCTTTTCTTGCAAAGAAAAACATCCAAGCCAGGCTAAATTTTGCAAAAACACATATGAAGTCTCCCAAAAGCATGTGGGAAATTTTGTTATGGTCTGATGAAAACAAGGTTGAACCTTTTTGCCATAATTCCAAAAGATATGTTTGGCGCAAAAACAACACTGCACATCACCAAAAGAACACCATACCCACAGTGAAGCATGGTGGTGGCAGCATCATGCTTTGGGGTTGTTTTTCTTCAGCTGGAACTGGGGCCTTAGTTAAGCTAGAGGGAATTATGAACAATTCCAAATACCAGTCAATATTGGCACAAAACCTTCAGGCTTCTGCTAGAAAGCTAAACATGAAGTAGAACTTCATCTTTCAGCATGACAACGACCCAAAGCATATATCCAAATAAACAAAAGAATGGCTTCACCAGAAGAAGATTAAAGTTTTTGAATGTCCCAGCCAGAGCCCAGACCTTAATCCAATTGAAAATCTGTGGGGTGATCTGAAGAGGGCTCTGCACAGGCGATGCCCTCGCAATCTGACAGATTTGGAGTGTTTTTGCAAAGAAGAGTGGGCAAATCTTGCCAAGTCAAAATGTGCCATGCTGATAGACTCATACCTAAAGAGTGCTGCAATAAAATCAAAAGGTGCTTCAACAAAGTATTAGTTTAAGGGTTTTCACACTTATGCAACCATATTATTTTATTTATATATTTTTACTTCCCTATACCTAAAATATTTCAGTTTGTTTTTGGTTTGTTTGGTACAGTTTATAGGTCACATTAAGGCCTCATGCACACGGCCGTGTTCCGCGGCCGAGAGTGGACCGTGGAAACCTGGCCGGGATTCCTCCTGACAGCTTGAGTGCACAGCGTCATTGGTTGCTATTGTAGATATAACTGTTTAAACTTATGAAAAAGCACAACACTATGACGCTGTGCGCTTCATGCAGCCGCTGCTGTACAGTAATACACTATACTAGCTGTGTGCATGAGGCCTAAAGGTGGAAAAAGTTCTGAAATGATTTATCTTTGTCTCATTTTTTTACATCACAGAAACCTAACATTTTAACAGGGGTGTGTAGACTTTTCATATCCACTCTATATATATATATATATATATATATATATATATATATATATATTCTAAACTAGTACTAACTAAAATTGACATATATATATATATATATATATATATGTCAATTTTAGTTAGTACTAGTTTAGATTTGAGAACCCACACACATGCCGTCTGTGTGCATGGGTCCTGCACCTGCTGAGCGTCGGTCAGTACTGTCAATTACTGACTGCGTCTGCTCAGGTTTAGTGCCTTTATTTTTGGGAGCCTTTTTTTTCTAAATATTTATCTTATTCATTCACTTATCTTTTTCTATTTTCTTTCTTTCTCTTTTTTTCTTTATCACAAATTTTATTTTAATTAAATTTTACAAGCCCCCTCATGCGTTAAATCACTACATACACCCCCTTGACACTTTTCACTTTACACACACCAATAAAAATAAAAATGTCCTGTTCATCTTAGAGAATGTACTCCGCTGAAGAGGCATACACCATCCTTGCCTCTGAAACGGAGTCTGCATGTGGGGAAGAAGAGGATGCCTTATTCCTCTACTCTTTCATCATCATCGTCATCCGGTGATGAGGACCCTCAGGGAGACGCCCCAGGAGAGATGAAGTAACCTCCCCACTGATCCCCTATGGACTACACCGCCAGAGGATTATGAGCCCCAAATTCCAGAGTTTGTGGGAAACTCTGGAATTCAAATTAACTGCAAGGTCTTCACAGAAATAGATTTTTTCAAAATCTATTTCTCTGGCGATCTCAAAAATTTGATGGTGACCCAAACAAATTTGTACGCCCAGCAGTTTATTGCTCAAAACCCAAAATCCTCATATGCTAGACCCCTAGGTTGGAACCCTTTAAATGCAGCAGACATTATGAAGTTTTGGGGGCTGTTGCTGCATATGGGCCTGGTAAAAAAAAAAAAATTATTTGACAATATTGGAGTTCAGATGTCTTGTACCATACACCAATTTGCAATATGGCTATGTCCCGCTCAAGATTTTATTTTGAAATTCCTATATTATAATGATAACGCACAGTGCCCCCCCAAATGACCCACATTTGGACTATCTATTCAAAATAGGACCCCTCCTGGAGCACCTCGACTCAAAATTTAAAGAGGTGTTCACCCCAGAAAACGAGTCCCTTGAACATTTTAAATGAAGGGTTACATTTCGCCAGTACCTACACAGCAAGGGGGCATTGTACGGAATAAAAATGTACAAGCTGTGCGAAAGTACCTCTGGGTACACCTACAGGTTCTGGCTTTATGAGGGGAAAGATTCCCGGATACAACCCCCTGAATCCTAGGAGTTACTGGCAAGATTGTGTGGGACATACTGCACTCACTGCTGGATAATGGTTATCACCTCTATGTAGATAACTATTACACCAGCATCCCCCTATTTATGTCCCTAAAAGCCCAAGGTACTGCGAAAAAATCTGAAAGGGGCTCCCTAGATCCCTGCTAGGGCAACTACTCCAAAAAGGCGACAGTAAGGCTCTCTGCCATGAGAACATGCTGGCGGTTAAGTACAAGGACAAAAGGGATGTCCTTGTACTAACCACCATTAACACCAACAATTTCTTAAATGCGACTTGGCAGCTAAAATCCATGTTTGCCAATTCAGGCCTACAAAAACCATATTTTGCACTTTGCCTCTAGAGGCCTGCTGTGCGCCAAAATAGCAGGCTAGGAGCACATATGGGGTGTTCACAAAATGGGGAACATATGCTGAGGTGCATTTTTTGTCCTTTAACCCCTTGTGAAAGTGAAAAATTGTGGTCTGCTAGTAATTGTTACAAATGTGTGCTTTGAAATGCTTCTCTCAAGTAATTCTGCCTCTGTGAGACACCTGTTTGCTAAAATGTATCCTTTCCACCACTTAAAATGTTCGTACGAGGGTGCTCTTTCTGAAATGGTGTCACTTCTTGGGGTTTTTCATTTCTGGGGACCTCAGGAAATTTTTAAAATTCTACATGGCAGCTAAAATCCATGTTTGCCAATTCAGGCCTGCAAAATCCATATTTTGCACTTTGCCTCTAAAGTCCTGCTGTGCGCCAAAACAGCAGGCTACGAGAACATATGGGGTGTTCTCAAAATGGGGACAAAATGGGAAACATATGCTGGGGTGCATTTTCTCAACCCCTTGTGAAAGTGAAAAATTGGGGTCTGCTAGTAATTTTTACAAATGTGTGTAAATGCTTCTCTCAAGTAATTATACCTTCTGTGAGACACCTGCTTGCTAAAAAGTACCCTTTCCACCATTTAAAATGTTCGTACGGGGGTGCTGTTTCTGAAAAGGGTCACTTCTTGGGGTTTTTCATTTCTGGGGACCTCAGGAAATTTCTTAAATGCGACATGGCAGCTAAAATCCATGTTTGCCAATTCAGGCCTGCAAAAAACATATTGTGCACTTTGCCTCTAAAGGCCTGGTGTGCGCCAAAACAGCAGGCTACGAGCACCTATGTGGTGTTCGCAAAATGGGGAGACAATGGGGAACATATACTGGGGTGCATTTTTTCCTTTAACCCCTTGTGAAAGTGAAAAATTGCGGTCTGCTAGTAATTTTTACAAATGTGTGCTTTGAAATGCTTCTCTCAAGTACTTCTGCCTTTTGTGAGACACCTGTTTGCTAAAAAGTACCCTTTCCACCACTTAAAATGTTTGTATGGGGGTGTTGTTTCCAAAATGGGGTCACTTCTCGGGGTTTTTCATTTCTGGGAACCTCAGGAATTTATTTAAAGCAACATGGCACCTAAAATCCATGTCTGACAATTCGGGTCAGCAAAATCCATATTTAGCTGTTTGTATCTAGAGCCCTGCCATGCGCCCATACATAATTTTTTGAGCACATATGGGGTGTTGGCTTATTCGGAAGGGAAATGGGGAACAAAATGTGGCGTGCATTTTGTCCTATTACCCCTTTTGAAAGTAAAAAATGTGAAAAACTATTTATGGAAAAACAAAAAAATTCACAGCCAGGCGTTTCCTAATTCTGTGAAACGCCCGATGGGTCAAAGTGCTCACTACAAACCTTGAAACATTCCTTGAGGGGTGTAGTTTCCGGAATGGGGTCACTTTTTGGGGGTTTCCACTCTAGGGCCACCTTAGAGTGTCTTGGTACTCCTTTCCTTCTAACTCCTGTGGTACGCCTATATAGCATTATACAAGCACATATGGGGTATTACAAGCACTGGGGATTTCCACTCTAGGGGTACCTCAGGGTGTCTTTATATGCGACATAGCTCCCAAAAGCCAATCCTGTAAAATCTGTCCTCCAAAAGCCCTATGATGCTACTTCCTTTTTAGACCCTGTCATGCACCCATACATCATTTTATGAGCACATATTGGGTGTTGGCGTATTCGGGGGGAAATGGGGAACAAAATGTGGGTGTAAACTTTTTTTCGTGAAAAAAATAAAAAATTTCATTTCATTTTCACAGCCAAGCATTTCCTAATTCTGTGAAAGGCCCGATAGGTTAAAGTACTCACTACACACCTTGACATATTCCTTGAGGGGTGTAGTTTCCAGAATGGGGTGACTTTTTGGGGGTTTCCACTGTAGGGCCACCTCAGAATGTCTTCACATGCGACATAGCTCCCAATTACCATTCCAGCTAAATCCGCTCTCCAAAAGCCATATGGTGCTCCTTCCACTCTAAAGCCTGCTGTGTGCCCACACTTCAGTTTTTGAGCACACATTTGGTGTTTCTGTAAATCCCAGATTCAGAGTAATAGATTTTGAGTTTTGTTTGACTGTTAACCCTTAATGTGTTGAAGAAAAAATTGATAAAAATTTAGAATCTGCTTTAAAAACTGAAATTTTGAAATTGAATTCCTATTTTCCTTTAATTCTTGTGGGGCACCTAAAGGGTTAACAACATTTGTAAAATCAGTTTTGAATACCTTTAGGGTTGTAGTTTCTAAAATGGGGTGATTTATGGGTGGTTTCTAATATGTAAGCCCCAGAAAGTGACTTAATAACTGGACTGGTCCTAAAAAAATTGGGTTTTGGAAATATTGTTACAAATTATTAGATTTGCTTCTAAAATTCTAAGCCTTCTAACGTCCCAAACAAATTGAATGTAATTTTCAAAATGATCCAAACATTAAGTAGACATATGGGAAATGTAAAGTAATTACTATTTTTGGAGGTATTACTATCTATTATAAAAATAGAGAAATTGAAATTTGCTAATTTTTCCAAATTTTTGGTAAATTTGGTATTTTTTTATAAATAAAAATGTTTTTTTTTAACTCCTTTTTATAACTGTCATGAAGTACGATATGTGACGAGAAAACAATCGCAGAATGGCCTGTATAAGTAAAAGCGTTTTAAAGTTATTACCACATAAAGTGACACATGTCAGATTTGCAAAAAAATGGCCTGGTCAGGAAGGTGAAAACAGGCCCGAGGTTGAAGGGGTTAATAATAATAATAATAATTATTGTTATTATTATTTATAATAAAGATGAAAATATGTGAATTGGTGAAAAAATACCTTAATATTCACTGTATTTTTATTAGACACAACAGAATTGCCTATTTCTGAACACATGCAGTTTACAATCGTAGCTGATAGCAGCACATACCATGCAGCCTGCTGTTCTTCTGACAAAGCTATATGCTTTCACATCACAAATGAAGAACACACAGCCAAGTTTGCAGTAATCTTCTTTTTGTTATTTCAAACATCACACTTAAACAGTATCGGTTCTGCACATAAAATTGTATAGTATTCTGAGTAAAAGGATATGCATTATTCATAGCAAAGGCCTACCACAATGTACCTAATATTTAGTGAAACATTATAAAGACAGCAGACTCTATAGTATAAGCTTAAAACATACAAAACAAAGATATAACTTTATAGAAGCTATCCATCTATCTATCTATTATCTATCTATCTATCTATCTATCTCATATCAATCTATCTATCTATCTCATATCTATCTATCAAATGAAATCAAAGTCTATCTCATATCTATCTGTCTATCTCATATCTATCTATCTCTCTATCTATCTCATATCTATCTATCTCTCTATCTACCTCATATCTATCATCTATCTCATATCTATCTATCTCATATCTATGATCTCTCTATCTATCTCATATCTATCTACCGTATCCATCTATCTATCTATCTCTGTACCGTATCTATCATCTATCTCTCTACATACCAGTTTATATGTTAAGTCGGCTGATAAGACCAGAGCCTTGAGATATGATAGTGCACACCCTCGTAAGATGGTTCAATCCTTACCCTTTAGCCAATTCACTACCGCCAAGAGAATTATCAGTGATGACAGTGAATTGGATAAAACACTAGACACTATGGTACATTCATTTAAGGAGAGGGGTTACCCACAGAGAATACTAAATGTACAACGTAAGCGTCTCCAATTGAAAGACAGTTCTGAAACTCTACATAAACCATTAGGGATCATAATAGACAACGTATACCCTTTGTATCAACTTATAGTGGCATTGGTTCACATATCAGCAGGATCATATTATATAAACACTGGTTTATTTTGACCAGTGGTTATGCTGATATTACAGAATTTCAGTCTAAACCTCTATTGTCCTACAGGAGGTCTCGCAATCTTAAAGACAGGTTAGTAAAAAATTACATAGGATATAGTAAGATTCTGCAACAAACATTTTTGACTAAACGAGGGTGTTATCCATGTTTGCATTGTGTGAACTGCAAGTACATGATTAAGGGTACGCAATTCACACATCCAAAGACATTAGTGACATATGCCATTGGACATTATCTGACATGCGATTCTTCTTATGTCATTTATGTCCTCTGGTGCCCGTGCAATGTATTATATGTTGGGGAGACAACCTGCAATGTTAAAACGACAATTTAACTAGCATCGCTATTCGATTGGAAAGCAACGAAAAGACCTACCCGTGTCCAAACATCTTATTGATTAAAAACATACCAAAGGTGACCTCAAATTTATGATAATTGATCAGGTCCCCCTTTGAAAGCGGGAGGTAACCGGATCAAATTACTGAAAAAACGGGAAGCAGAGTGGATATTTAAACTTAATACACGAAGACCAAATGGTCTCAACGTTGATTTTAGACCATGGTTATTTGCTCTATTATAATCCTTTGGTTTCTCTTTTCTGTCTCAGTCAGCGCCTGTATTTGGTGTTTTTAGATTTATAATACTTTTTTTTATTTATCTTACAGGGTTGCTCTGGATGGTGAACATATGACTGGCTTCCCCAATAGAAAGAAACACAGTAGGCCGTATTTTTTTTTTTTGTATATTTATTTATTTATTTATTTTCTCAGTTATTTTATTAATTACGTTTCTTACTTGTTCGGTATGACATGTATGATGGATCCTGATAATTTTTATGCTTGTGCTGGGTGACCTAGGTGATATTACCTTGTGGAAGTACTTTACATGAGGCCCTCTGTATATTCCAGTGGATACATACAAGATATATGACTAATTTATTATACTATGTAATTGGTCACTGTATGTGGGAGGCAGGGAGGATCGATTGGCATGTATGTGCTGGGTAATGACCAGTTATCCAGCGCATGTGCCTCTTGATATAGGATTGGGTTAGGTGTGCTTTATTGCATTTTCCCCTAGGTGACATTTATGTTTCTATATACTACTCGGTTGCTATGATACACTGTTATACCTGCTTGTGTCACGTGAGGCACCACGTGATAGTAACGCACAGACATGCGCATAGGAACCACATACTTGTTATATGATGCTATGTCCAACCATGTGATCTATCACGTGGCAATGACGCGCGGACATGTGCATTGGATTCTCCAGTACGCTATGTATTTATGTTTTTTCAGGTGAGCAGTCTATGTTCCCCATGGGTTGCTACCCTGTACACCTGATGATTATATGCACTAATTATTAATTATAGAGAATGTAGGTTTCATATATATATATGAATTTTAACTACTATACAATGGCACGAAAGCACAGAGTGCTTTATTACGTATATCATGTATTATGAATTTTTGCCAGTATTTTGATGTAAATCATGTGATAATGTTGTTTATTACAACTTAGTAATTACTAATTATGTAAATATATATTGATACTGCATAAATATGCACAATGCTCTTGTATGCATTGCTTGAGAACGGTGGACTGAAACGTTGCATGGGTGAATAAAGGACCTCAAATTTTTTCACCGATTGGAAGTGCTGCAGTCTTTTCTCTTTTGTATTTCAAGACGGTGGGTTGCATTTAAGTGTTGGCACTCCTTACCTTGGCTACTATCTGTGCTGCCTTGAACTTTCCTTTTTATATCTATCTATCTAGCTACACTGCCTGTCCGAAAAAAATATAAAGTCACCACCTGGATTTAACTAAGCAAATAGTTATGAGCCTCCTATTGGATAATTACTGCATGGGCGATTATCTTTCACCTGGCAACAAGTTATTTAACCCCAACTGGTGCAATGAGTTGCTTCTCACTTCTTAAACAACCATGTTGAAAGACACATCTCGTGGTTGTGGAAAAGATGTTAGTCTGTTTGAGAAGGGTCAAATCATTGGCATGCATCAAGCAGAGAAAACATCTAAGGAGATTGCAGAAACTACAAAAATTGGGTTAAGAACTGTCCAATGCATTATTAAAAACTGGAAGTATAGTGGGGACCCATCGTATTCAAGGAAGAAATCTTGCGGGGAAAAAATACTTAACGATCGTGATCGGTGATCACTTAAACGTTTGGTGAAATCAAATCAAAGAAAAACAACAGTAGAACTCAGGGCTATGTTTAATAGTGAAAGTAGGAGCATTTCCACATGCACAATGCAAAGGGAACTCAAGCGATTGGGACTGAACAGTTGTGTAACTGTAAGAAAACCACTAATCAGTGAGGCAAACCAGAATAAAAGGCTTCAACTTGCTAGGGAGCATAAAGATTGGACTCTGGAGCAAAGGAAGAAGGTCATGTGGTCTGATGAGTCCAGATTTACCCTGTTCAAGAGTGATGGGTGCATCAGGGTAAGAAGAGAGACAGATAAAGTGATGCACCCATCATGCCTAGTGCCTACTGTACAAGCCTGTGGGGGCAGTGCTATGATCTGGGGTTGCTGCAGTTGGTTAGGTCTAGGTTAAGCAACAGTATGTGCTCCAAGAATGAGGTCAGCTGGCTACTTGAACATACTGAATGACTAAGTTATTCCATCAATGGATTTTTTTCTTCCCTGATGGCACGGGCATATTCCAAGATGATAATGCCAGGATTCACTGGGCTCAAATTGTGAAAGAGTGGTTCAGGGAGCATGAGACATAATTTTCACACATGGATTGGCCACCATAGAGTCCAGACCTTAACCCCATTGAGAATATTTGGGATGTGCTGGAGAGGGCTTTGTGCAGCAGTCAGACTCTACCATCATCAATGCAAGATCTTGGGGAAAAATTAATGCAACACTGGATGGAAATCAATCTTGTGAAATTGCAGAAGCTTATTGAAACAATGCCACAGCGAATGTGTGCCGCAATCAAAGCTAAGGGCGGTCCAGCAAAATATTAAAGTGTGTGACCTTTTTTTTTCGGTGGCGACTTTTTTTTTGGACACGCAGTGTATCTATTTGTCTATTTATATCTATCTACGTATCTATCAATCTATCTCATATCTATCTATTATCTATTTATCTATCTACAAACACAGATAAAGCAGCAGCACAGCTAGACAGCATGAATAGGGTGCAATTTCTCAGAGAAGGCAGGCGTCTCTTCCACTGTATAATAAATCCAAAAAACCAGGCAGCACTCCGACTTCAGGTGAAAGGGTGATGACCCAATTTATTTCCCAGACAACGTTTCGGCCTACTCAATGAGGCTTGTCAAAAGCCTCATTGAGTGGGCAGAAACATTGCCTGGGAAATAAATTGGGTGATCACCCTTTCACCTAAAGTCGGAGTGCTGCCTCGTTTTTTGGATCTATCTATCTATCTATCTATCTAACCAAATAAAACAAATGAGTCAAAAAATATCAGTCATTTATCCATTGAGGGAAAAATGATCTAATATCACATGTCATGGACCTTTAGGATTAGCAGATAATATGAAGGTGAAATTAGATTAAGGTGTTTTCAATCAACCTGATGACAAATCAGGTGTGAGGGATCTATCTGAGTCTGATCTTGACAACACATTTGTAGAAGTGTATCATAGCATGAACAAAAAAGATTTCTGAGGACCTCAGAAGAGATGTTGATGCTCATTGGGGGAAAAAAAAAAACTATTTTAAATAGCTTGGACTCCACCAATCCACCATTAGATGGATTGAGTACCAATGGAGGAAATTCAACACCACTATTGGTCAACCAACAAAGATCACGCCAAGAGCAAGGCTAGTAATATTCTGTAAGGTCATAAAGGAACATAATAAGAAAATAAAAGCCTTTCTCACATCGGCTAATGTTAATGTTCATGAGTCCATCATCAGGAAGACACTGAACAGTGAGCATGGCAGGATTGCAAGGAGAAAGCTTCTGCTTTCCAAAAAGATTGTCGCTGCCCATCTGAAGTTTGCTAAAGATCACGTAGACAAGCCAGAAGGCTATTGGAACAATCTTTTTGGTTTAAATGAGAAGCATTATGTTTGTAGAAAGGAAAATACTGCATTCCAGCATAAAAATCTCATCCAATCTGATAAACATGGTAGTGGTAGTTTTGCTGCATCTGGCCCAGGACGGCCTGCCATTGTTGATGGAAAATGTATTCTGAATTATATCAGCAAATTCTAAAGGAAAATGTCAGGACATCTGTCCATGAGCTGAATCTGAAGAGAACGTGGGTCATCCTTAGAGGCAAAGGACCCCAAGCATGGTTTTAGTACATTTTCTGTATCCTGATCTCCCATTGCTTGCACCAGAGTACCTCAATGGGTCAGCTTCCAACTACTCTAAGACTATGCTAGGAGGTAGCAGTCTTTTTGCTTCCCTACAAAAAAAGGCTAGATCCCTCTACATGGATAACAGAAAGACAGCACTACTTCCTGTGCTCTGTTCACTCCCCCCTCCCCTGTTAGTGACCAGGCTTAACTAGAAATGACTGGGCCCCATAGCAAATTTTTGACTGCCCACCTCTTCCCCAGTAACTTCTTTGTAACACCCACTTTTCATGCACCCCCACTCCTGTGGCTAGTAAAGATTGATCTCTCAGACCAGGCCCGGCAGCTGCTCCATCCGTTTCCTACACTGTATCTACTGTCACTGTATATAATGTCATTGTATAATACTGTTGAGGGAGCCCTGACAATAAAATCTTCTAGTCCAGTCCCCAAAACAGCTGCTTCCCCTATAGCTACACTTCTGGCTAGGCATCTCTTCTAGCTCTGCGCTCTCATGATAAGGGTGAGTCACTCTCACCTGTGCAGCGATGAACACTAATGATTAGTTTTTGTTTTGTTGTACAGAAAAAAAAAATATTACATTCAATATGACACCCTGGACTGCATCCTTGCCTGGGGTTTGTATTTATTGTGGTGATTGTGATTATTTTGGGGTCTGAGGTCTATTGTTACTCTGGGATTTGTGTCTGAACATACTTTGGTATCTGGTCTGGGGTCTATATTAACTTTGAGGTATGACAAAAGAGTTATAGGCACTAATAAGTTAATAAGAATAGCATTTGTTAAAAATATCTGTATATCACATAACACACAAGTGATGAGTAACTATTTGACGTCAAGTTTTTGAATCACTCACTTTCATAGACCATTGACTCCTTCACTAAAAAACCACTACATATAGTGTAAGGTTTTTTTTGTTGTTTTTTTGTTTTACTGAGGACAAGCCCCCAAAATCTGCAAGAAAATCAGAATGTTTTATAGTTTTGCCATGGAGTTTTCCCCAAGTTTGACCATAGATATTACTCTTTGCTTTGCAAAAACTTAAAAGCTATGTACACTTTTGGGGCCAGTTTTCTTTATTATTGCATTGTACTAATTTTGAGTTACATTTATTTTTTTTTTTACATTGGTCTTTATTAAAAATATCAATAAATAAAAAAAATATTACAAATATTTTGTCCTTTTTTCTGTAATACTCTAGTAGCACCCTTTGGATTTTCTGTCATTTTTGTCAGACCAGGAGCAGACGGACTCATTATCTTTGCTCTCTGACATTATAAACACTCATTATAGCTCAGTTCTTATGCTACTGATAGGAAAGTGGCTGAAATAAGTGTTTATAACCTCTTAGTAGTTTAGAGATAACGTTTATTAAATGACAGCACAAAGTGAAAGTACCAATCACATAGCTAGAAAAACAGTTAACCCTTTATGACAGAACAGCTCAATATTTTTAATAAAGGTCATTTAAAAAATATATATTTTTAGCCAAAAATGAGTAACATACAAAAAAAAAATTGCCTCCGAAGGTGTACATACTGTAGCTTTAAGGCCAGATCTACAACACCATCGTTGGAAATCTGCCACATTTTTTTTTTTCTGGGGGATGGGGGTGGATTTCACTTTTTGCCTCAGGCAGCAGAAAGGCTAGGTGCACCTCTAATTACATGGAGGGACATGTCCATATGAGAGAAGTCTGAAACTAGGATAAATTCAGTTTGCAAACAAAAAACATCTGGGCATCTGAAAATGAATGAATGAAGGAAAATGTTGACTGTAACATAAAACTTTGCATCAAATGTTTTGGTCAAATTTATTGTGTGCCTTTTATATTTCGCCTCAGGCGGCAGGCTTATACTGTCTTTGAGGGGGCAGCATCATCACAGCAGTTAACAAACACTGGCTGGCTGATGCCTACTCCTCTGTGCATGCTCCCTGCCTCCATGTATCAAAGGCGGCATAGCAGGCTTAGTATTTCTGAGTCTCTGCCCTCCTTCACAGACCACAGTGCTGACTCTATCAGCACAGTTGATCTCTGATCTGATCACAGGTTAGCTGCAAAAATAGAGTCAGCACTGTGTAGTGTGCGCTGCCACCATGCTGCTCGTCTGCGCCCTGTGTTTGGCTGCCTGAGTGCCGCCTCCTCCTGTGATCTGGTCTGAACGTCTCTCCATCTGCAGATAGCAGGCACCACTTTGCCTGAAGCTGCCTTGTCCCTTACGATCTATCATCTGGACTGTTCCATGTATGTTTGCTGTGTCTTCTCCCTCCCTCTCCACACTCCATGGGCAGCATTTGGAATGGCATGCAGGGACTAAGGGGTACATGGCAGGATGAGACATAGGCTGGGGCAGGGCCTGACACTGCAGGCCAAAGGCATAGGTGCTGTGGGGCCTGAGGGACAAAGGAGCATTATATATACTGGCACTACAGGGGCAAACATTACAGATACTGGCACTATAAAGGGGAACAGAGAACATTACAGATACTGGCACTAAGGGGGGGGGGTGGATGGGGAACATTATATATACTTGTACTTGCGAGACTCAATTATTAGGGGAACAGATAGGGAAATCTGTCACAAAGACCGTGATCGCCAAACAGTGTGCTGTCTTCCTGGCGTTAGAGTTTGACACATCGCGGATCGGGTTGACAGATTACTGGGAGGGGCTGGAGAAGATCCAGCAGTCATGGTCCATATCGGAACCAATGACAAAGTTAGGGGTAGGTGGAGAGTCTTTAAAAATGATTTCAGGGATTTAGGTCAAAAGCTTAGGGCAAGGACCTCAAAGGTAGTATTTTCCGAAATACTACCTGTACCACGGGCCACACAAGAAAGGCAGCGGGAGATTAGGGAGATTAACAAGTGGCTCAAGAACTGGTGTAGGAAGGAGGGGTTTGGGTTCCTGGAGAACTGGGCCGACTTCTCTATCGGCTACAGGCTCTATCGTAGGGACGGGCTGCACCTCAATGGGGAAGGGGCAGCTGTGTTGGGGAAGAAGATGGCTAGAAGGTTGGAGGAGTGTTTAAACTAGGGACTGGGGGAGGGTAATTATGTTATAGGATGGGAAGATAGTGCAGATAGAGACCAGGGGCAAGGTAGTGAGACTGGGGGAGGAATGGAAGGAGGGACTAGAACAGTTCAGAAGGAAAGGTGTAGGGTAAAAAATATACATAAACCTCTCAAATGTATGTATACTAATGCCAGAAGCCTGACTAATAAAACTGGTGAACTGGAATTAGTGATGTGTGAGGAGGACTATGACATAGTGGGAATAACTGAGACATGGCTGGATGATAGCTATGACTGGGCAGTTAATGTACAGGGTTACAGTCTGTTTAGAAAGGATCGTCAAAACCGGAGAGGAGGAGGGGTCTGCCTTTATGTAAAGTCCGGTCTAAAGCCCACACTCCGTGAAGATATAAGTGAGGGACATGAACATGTGGAGTCACTGTGGGTAGAGATACATGGCGCTAAAAACAATGATAAATTACTAATAGGAGTTTACTATAAACCACCTAATATACCAGAGTCCACAGAAAATCTACTGCTAAATGAGATTGACAAGGCGGCAAATCATAATGAGGTGGTTGTTATGGTGGACTTCAACTACCCAGATATAGACTGGGAAACTGAAACTTGTATATCTCATAAAGGAAACAGGTTCTTGGCAATAACCAAAGACAATTACCTCTCCCAACTGGTTCAGGACCCGACTAGAGGGACGGCCATACTAGACTTAGTATTAACCAATAGGCCTGACAGAACAACAGATGTGCAGGTTGGGGGACACCTGGGAAATAGTGACCACAAAGTAATAACCTTCCAATTATCATTCAAGAGAACGTTTCTACAGGGAGGAACAAAAATACCAAACTTCAAAAAAGCTAAATTTAGCCAACTAAGAGAGGCTATAGGCCTAACTAAATGGGATAAAGTCCTCACAAATAAAAATACAGCCACAAAATGGGATATCTTTAAAAGCATCCCAAAATCTCATTGTGAGAGGTACATACCGTATGGGAATAAAAGGTTAAGGAACAAAAAGAAACCAATGTGGATAAATAGAACTGTGAAGAAAGCAATAAATGACAAAAAGAAAGCATATAAATCACTAAAACAGAAAGGTAGCACGGAAGCACTGAAAAACTATAAGGAAAAATATAGAACATGTAAAAAACAAATAAAAGCGACCAAACTAGAGACCAAGAGATTAATTGCCAAAGAGAGTAAAACTAACCCTAAAATGTTCTTCAATTATATAAATGTTAAAAAGTATAAATCTGAAGGTGTCGGCCCGTTAAAGAGTAATGAGGGGGAAGTCGCAGAGAGCGACGAGGAGAAAGCAAAGCTGTTAAATATTTTTTTCTCCAATGTATTCACTGAGGAAAATAAACTGTCAGATAACATGCAGAATGTAAAAATAAATTCCCCATTAAAAGTGTCCTGTCTGACCCAGGAAGAAGTACAACAGTGACTTAAAAAGATTGAAATAGACAAATCGCCAGGACTGGATGGCATACACCCCCGTATCCTAAGGGAATTAAGTAATGTCATAGCCAGACCCTTATTTCTGATATTTGCAGATTCTATATTGACAGGGAATGTCCCACAGGATTGGCGCATGGCAAATGTGGTGCCAATATTCAAAAAGGGTCCAAAAACAGAGCCTGGAAACTATAGGCCGGTAAGTTTAACATCTGTTGTGGGTAAACTGTTTGAAGGTTTTCTGAGAGATGCTATGTTAGAGCATCTTAACGGAAATAAGCAAATAACGCCATATCAGCATGGCTTTGTGAGGGATCGGTCATGTCAAACAAATTTAATCAGTTTCTATGAGGAGGTAAGTTCTAGACTTGACAGCGGCGAATCAATGGATGTCGTGTATCTGGACTTCTCTAAAGCATTTGACACTGTACCACATAAAAGGTTAGTATATAAAATGAGAATGCTCGGACTGGGAGAAAACGTCTGTAAGTGGGTAAGTAACTGGCTCAATGATAGAAAACAGAGGGTGGTTATTAACGGTACACACTCAGATTGGGTCACTGTCACTAGTGGAGTACCTCAGGGGTCAGTATTGGGCCCTATTCTCTTCAATATATTTATTAATGATCTTGTAGAAGGCTTGCATAGTAAAATATCAATTTTCGCAGATGACACTAAACTGTGTAAAGTAATTAACACAGAAGAGAACCGTATACTGCTACAGAGGGATCTGGATAGATTGGAGGCTTGGGCAGATAAGTGGCAGATGAGGTTTAACACTGACAAATGTAAAGTTATGCACATGGGAAGGAATAATGCAAGTCACCCGTACATACTAAATGGTAAAAGACTGGGTAACACTGACATGGAAAAGGACCTAGGAATTTTAATAAACAGCAAGCTAATCTGCAAAAAACAGTGTCAGGCAGCTGCTGCCAAGGCCAATAAGATAATGGGTTGCATCAAAAGGGGCATAGATGCCCGTGATGAGAACATAGTTCTACCACTTTACAAATCGCTAGTCAGATCACACATGGAGTACTGTGTACAGTTCTGGGCTCCTGTAAACAATGCAGACATAGCAGAGCTGGACAGGGTCCAGAGGAGGGCAACTAAAGTAATAACTGGAATGGGGCAACTACAACTGAAAGATTATCAAAATTAGGGTTATTCACTTTAGAAAAAAGACGACTGAGAGGAGATCTAATTAATATGTATAAATATATAAGGGGACAGTACAGAGATCTATCCCATCATCTATTCATTCCCAGGACTGTGACTGTGACGAGGGGACATCCTCTGCGTCTGGAGGAAAGAAGGTTTGTACACAAACATAGAAGAGGATTCTTTACGGTAAGAGCAGTGAGACTCTGGAACTCTCTGCCTGAGGAGGTGGTGATGGTGAGTACAATAAAGGAATTCAAGAGCGGCCTGGATGTATTTCTGGGGTGTAATAATATTACAGGCTATAGCTACTAGAGAGGGGTCATTGATCCAGGGAGTTATTCTGATTGCCTGATTGGAGTCGGGAAGGAATTTTTTTCCCCTTAAATGAGGAAAATTGGCTTCTGCCTCACAGTTTTTTTTTTTGCCTTCCTCTGGATCAACTTGCAGGATAACAGGCCGAACTGGATGGACAAATGTCTTTTTCCGGCCTTATGTACTATGTTACTATGTTACTACAAGGGGGAGCATTAAATATACTGTCTTTAAAGGGGGGAATATTATATACACTGGTACTACACGGAGAGCATTATATATACTGACAGTATGGGAGTGCATTATATACTGGCACTGCAGGGGGAAGCATTATAGACATTGGCACTATGAGGGGGACAGAAGAACATTACAGATACTGTCACTATGGGGGAGAAGGTGAACATTATGTATACTTGCATTACAGTGGGGAGCATTATATATTCTGGCACTACAAGAGGCAGTTTACATACTGACATTACAGGGGACAATGAGACACGGGACATTATAGTGAGGCATTATAATACAGGGGGAATTACAGGGGAGCATTATAGTGGCACTTCTGGGAGCATTATACAGCGGGCACTACAGGAGGCAAAATACAAACTGGCACTCCCGGGGGAATTATAATACAGGGGGCATTGCAGACAAGTTATAACTGCAAGGGTGGATTAAAACTACAGGAGGCACTGCTGGGGGCATTATAAATACTAGAAGCACTATGGTGGCATTATTACTACTGATGGTACTGTGGGGGCATTATTATTTGGCACAATATGGGCACTCTGAGAGGAAATTATTACTATTGGTGGGACTTAAGGAAGCACTATTACTATTTGGGGAACTATCTGTATGGTAATGCTATTTCTCAAGTATAGCGCAGTGGGCACAGTATTGGGGGTAGCAACAGCTTGACAATATCGGAGTATGAGGAGGAGAATGATCAAAAGGTGAGGCTTCTAATATGTCTGTGTGATAAACTCTGCAGAGATGAGACGTGGCTGACAGAACTCAACATGTTGATCTGCTCTCAGTGGAGAAGGTGAGGAAAGAGAGTGTCTACATCAGAGGATACATTACTGGACATAATAGGGGTGTAGTGCTGTGTTCTCCTGTATGTTTGGTAGTGATATAATGTAATGTCCATCCAAATATGTATTTAGCAGTAAGGATGGGGGGGGGGGGCATCATTTCAGCAGAAAACCTATAATCAGCCCTGCTACAGACCACAGTTATGGCTAAGTCTTGCGGTGTCTTAATAACATATTATTTTACTTTAGATATGAATGTAAAAGACTAATATAACTAAATATTTGTAAAACATCAGTGAATCATACTAGTTTCAAAGGCATTCCATTTTTATATAACTAGATATTTGCTTTAAATAAATTAAATAAAAATGAGTCAATGACATTACTTAGCACTCATAAACGGCTATACAGTATACAGTTTATTATTGCTTGCTGATGTCTGTTACATGTGTACAAAGTTCAGGTAGCCATCCAATTCCACCTCAAGAGTAAGAAATTTGAGAGCCTAAGGAGAATATGTTTGGCTGTCTTCTTCAAGGGACAGCTCTGTAGCTTGGTCTCTAGAGCTGCTATGTTTCCTGCCTGAAGCACACAGCACACATCTGGTGCCAGCATTTATTCTGACTGATTTCCTTGACTAATTCACTCATACAAAGTCCTGCTGCTACTGAGATTATACTGGCTGCTGGGAAAATAAGTTCACAAGCCCAAAGCGTACTACAAGCCTAACAGTTTAACATAGTGGTGGAAAGTATAGTCTCGGAGTTGGCGTTCATCCCTGAGGAGGACAACTGAGAGCCAGCTTTTGAGTTTTGCATCCTGATTCTGTCATAAACCAACCCAGCAAGTATACGGTACTTTGTTCCTATGCATCAGTAATCCTGTCATAGATGTGCAGAGTCCTATAGTCCTCCTGCCGTGAGAATGCTGTTTCTGACACCTGGAAAAAACGATTAGTTTTCATTTTATAGTTGGCTATATTTACATCACTTACTTTAATGCACTTGTCTATTAACCTCAGGAGTAATTGATTCCTTTGTGTCCACAGTAACATTTCAGCCTCTTACAACTGCTTTTTGCCTAATTTTTTTTAACAACACAATACTATCATTTAAAATAAAATAAAAAGTGTAAAGATTTTTTAAATGGTTAGTGCATAGAAATACTGTAGGATCTTCTTAAATGAAGCAGTGAAGTTGGTTCACTTCATTCTGCTATATTAAGCAATATCAAGTATACTTCATTCAGTGTCCGGTGAAGAGTCTGCAAGCAACACGCTAAAGAATTAGTAGGGTTAATAGTGATACTGGAAAAATTGGGGATAAAGACTGAGGGGGGAATTTATCATTTTGAAGTCAGTGCAGGGTCAGAGACCAGAGTTTTACTCAGGTCTGTGATATTCCCTGCACCGCTGGCAGATTCCATTATATTATGATGAAGCGCATCCTCTAGCAGTCCATGCCCCTATAGTGAAATCTACTCCAGCCCCTAGCTGCCATAAAACTCTTGGAAATGATAGTGAATTTGCTTGGGCTAATGGCCCTGACTCTATTATGCCCTCACCCTGCTCCTTTCACTCCCTAGTGGTGTAGAAACGCTAAACACACCTAAATTTAGGAGCACAAACTTTCAAAAAGTTGTTAACCGGGGATTACAGCTTTTTTACTCCATTTTCTGGTGTTGGGTGTCATTATAAATGACTCCCAGTTTTGGCTGAGTCTGCATTGGCTTACTTTGTGTCAAATGTATAAAAAGTTGCATGTCTTTAATTCGGACACTTTTTCTACAAATGCAACTTCAAGTTTTTTTTTGTTTTGTTTTTTATAGTCTTGATAAAATCTGAAGTGAAACTAATTAACATAGCTAGCCACCCCCACTTTCCTACTCACTTTCAAAAACTGGAGGAAGTAGTGTAAAGATGCAAACAATCCCTATTTTAAGATTTTGTTTAGAAGTCAGAATTCTGAAGTTTAGGGTTTCATAAATTTCCGAGTTCATGACTGTGCTCAGTTTTTCAATCAGTTCTTATTTTTTACTTGAAGAGGAATTGAAGACAAATTGCAGGTTGTCTCCAGGCCTGGATTATATGCACAATGTACTGCAGGTGATCCAAGAAGTGCCAGGAGCCTAAGTACACCAGGGAGCACAGCGCTGGATGTGTAGGGACATTGTCATCATTATCAGGGGCGTAACTACCATAGCGGCAGACCATGCGACTGCTATGGAACCCAGGGCAAAAGGGGGCCCAGTTGGGATCATCTCCTCTTCTACTGGGAGTGAAAACTTGGTCAGGACTCTACCCTCTAAAGAAACAACTTTTAGCAAAAGAGGCAGTAGGAAAAATGGCCCAAAGGTCACTGAAAGGGGTTTAGGTGGAAACCCTTCTGTTCTGTGTGTAAAGGGCCTAGTTTGATCCTTGGGACATTATGGGGCCCTTACTTTTCTATGTACGCCACTGATCATTATTAGAGTTGAGCGAACACCTGGATGTTCGGGTTCGAGAAGTTCGGCCGAACTTCACGGAAATGTTCGGGTTCGGGATCCGAACCCGACCCGAACTTCGTCCGGAACCCCATTGAAGTCAATGGGGACCCGAACTTTTCAGCACTAAAAAGGCTGTAAAACAGACCAGGAAAGGGCTAGAGGGCTGCAAAAGGCAGCAACATGTAGGTAAATCCCCTGCAAACAAATGTGGATAGGGAAATGAATAAAAATAAAAATTAAATAAATAAAAATTAACCAATATCAATTGGAGAGAGGTCCCATAGCAGAGAATCTGGCTTCACGTCACCCACCACTGTAACAGTCCATTGTCATATATTTAGGCCCCGGCACCCAGGCAGAGGAGAGAGGTCCCATAACAGAGAATCTGGCTTCATGTCAGCAGAGAATCAGTCTTCATGTCATAGCAGAGAATCAGGCTTCACGTCACCCAACACTGGAACAGTCCATTGTCAGATATTTAGGCCCAGGCACCCAGGCAGAGGAGAGAGGTCCCGTAACAGAGAATCTGGGTTCATGTCAGCAGAGAATCAGTCTTCATGTCATAGCAGAGAATCATGCTTTACCACACCCAACACTGGAACAGTCCATTGTCAGATATTTAGGCCCAGGCACCCAGGCAGAGGAGAGAGGTCCCGTAACAGAGAATCTGGCTTCATGTCAGCAGAGAATCAGTTTTCATGTCATAGCAGAGAATCAGGCTTCACGTCACCCACCACTGTAACAGTCCATTGTCATATATTTAGGCCCAGTCACCCAGGCAGAGGAGAGAGGTCCCATAACAGAGAATCTGGCTTCATGTCAGCAGAGAGTCAGTCTTCATGTCATAGCAGAGATTCATGCTTCACGTCACCCACCACGGGAACAGTCCATTGTCAGATATTTAGGCCCAGGCACCCAGGCAGAGGAGAGAGGTCCCGTAACAGAGAATCTGGCTTCATGTCAGCAGAGAATCAGTCTTCATGTCATAGCAGAGAATCATGCTTTACGTCACCCAACACTGTAACAGTCCAATGTCAGATATTTAGGCCCAGGCACCCAGGCAGAGGAGAGAGGTGCCGTAACAGAGAATCTGGCTTCATTTCAGCAGAGAATCAGTCTTCATGTCATAGCAGAGAATCATGCTTTACGTCACCCAACACTGGAACAGTCTATTGTCAGATATTTAGGCCCAGGCATCCAGGCAGAGGAGAGAGGTACCGTAACAGAGAATCTGGCTTCATGTCAGCAGAGAATCAGTCTTCATGTCATAGCAGAGAATCATGCTTCACGTCACCCAACATTGGAACAGTCCATTGTCATATATTTAGGCTTAGACACCCAGACAGAGGAGAGGTTCATTCAACTTTGGGTTGCCCCATCAGTCAGTACGTGCAGGGGTGTGCACACGTACTGTTTGTCTGTAATGACGCCCCCTGCCGTGCTGAATACACGTTCAGACAAAACGCTGTGGCGGGCAGGCCAGCACCTCCAAGGCATAAAAGGCTAGCTCTGGCCACGTGGACAATTTAGAGACCCAGAAGTTGAATGGGGCCGAACCATCAGTCAGTACGTGCAGGGGTGTGCACACGTACTGTTCCACCATGTTAGTGAAATGTTGCCTCCTGCTAACACGTTGCGTATCAGGTGGTGGTGCAGTTAGCTGTGGCGTGTTGACAAAACTTTTCCACATCTCTGCCATGCTAACCCTGCCCTCAGAGGAGCTGGCCGTGACACAGCTGCCTTGGCGACCTCTTGCTCCTCCTCTGCCTTGGCCTTGGGCTTCCACTTGTTCCCCTGTGACATTTGGGAATGCTCTCAGTAGCGCGTCTACCAACGTGCGCTTGTACTCGCGCATCTTCCTATCACGCTCCAGTGCAGGAAGTAAGGTGGGCACATTGTCTTTGTACCATGGATCCAGCAGGGTGGCACCCCAGTAGTCCGCACACGTTAAAATGTGGGCAACTCTGCTGTCGTTGCGCAGACACTGCAGCATGTAGTCGCTCATGTGTGCCAGGCTGCCCAGAGGTAAGGACAAGCTGTCCTCTGTGGGAGGCGAATCGTCATCGTCCTGCATTTCTTCCCAGCCACGCACCAGTGATGGGTCCGAGCTGCGTTGGGTGCCACCCCGCCGTGACCATGCTTCATCCTCATGCTCCTCCTCATCCTCGTCCTCCTCGTCCTCCAGTAGTGGGCCCTGGCCTCTGCTGTTGCAAAAAACCTCCCTCTGAGTCACTTCGAAGAGACTGGCCTGAAAGTGCTAAAAATGACCCCTCTTCCTCCTCCTCCTGGGCCACCTCCTCTTCCACCATTGCCCTAAGTGTTTTCTCAAGGAGACATGGAAGAGGTATTGTAACGCTGATAACGGCGTCATCGCCACTGGCCATGTTGGTGGAGTACTCGAAACAGCGCAACAGGGCACACAGGTCTCGCATGGAGGCCCAGTCATTGGTGGTGAAGTGGTGCTGTTCCGCAGTGCGACTGACCCGTGCGTGCTGCAGCTGAAACTCCACTATGGCCTGCTGCTGCTCGCACAGTCTGTCCAGCATGTGCAAGGTGGAGTTCCACCTGGTGGGCACGTCGCATATGAGGCGGTGAGCGGGACGGCCGAAGTTACGCTGTAGCGCAGACAAACGAGCAGCGGCAGGATGTGAACGCCGGAAGCGCGAACAGACGGCCCGCACTTTATGCAGCAGCTCTGACATGTCGGGGTAGTTGTGAATGAACTTCTGCACCACCAAATTCAGCACATGCGCCAGGCAAAGGATGTGCGTCAAACTGGCTATTCTCAGAGCTGCAACGAGATTTCGCCCATTATCGCACACCACCAGGCCGGGCTTGAGGCTCACCGGCAGCAACCACTCGTCGGTCTGTTGTTCTATACCCCGCCACAACTCCTGTGCAGTGTGGGGACTGTCCCCCAAACATATGAGTTTCAGAATGGCCTGCTGACGTTTACCCCGGGCTGTGCTGAAGTTGGTGCTGAAGGTTGTGTGGCTGACTGGATGAGCAGGTGGAAGAAGAGGAGGAGGAAGCTGAGTAGGAGGAGGTGGCAACAGGAGGCAAAGGATGTTGCCCTGCGATCCTTGGCGGCGGAAGGACGTGCGTCAAACAGCTCTCCGCCTGGGGCCCAGCCGCCACTCCATTTACCCAGTGTGCAGTTAGGGAGATTTAGCGTCCCTGGCCGTGCTTACTGGTCCACGTATCTGTGGTTAGGTGGACCTTGCCACAGATGGCGTTGCACAGTGCACACTTGATTTTATCGGATACTTGGTTGTGCAGGGAAGGCACGGCTCTCTTGGAGAAGTAGTGCCGGCTGGGAACAACATACTGTGGGACAGCAAGCGACATGAGCCGTTTGAAGCTGTCTGTGTCCACCAGCCTAAATGACAGCATTTCATAGGCCAGTAGTTTAGAAATGCTGGCATTCAGGGCCAGGGATCGAGGGTGGCTAGGTGGGAATTTACGCTTTCTCTCAAATGTTTGTGAGATGGAGAGCTGAACGCTGCCGTGTGACATGGTTGAGATGCTTGGTGACGGAGGTGGTGGTGGTGTTGGTGGTACATCCCCTGTTTGCTGGGCGGCAGGTGCCAACGTTCCTCCAGAGGCGGAGGAAGAGGCCGAGGCGGCAGCAGCAGAAGAGGCCGAGGCGGCAGCAGCAGAAGAGGTAGCAGGGGGAGCCTGAGTGACTTCCTTGTTTTTTAGGGTTTTTGCTCCACTGCAGTTCATGCTTTGCATGCAGGTGCCTGGTCATGCAGGTTGTGCTAAGGTTCAGAACGTTAATGCCTCGCTTCAGGCTCTGATGGCACAGCGTGCAAACCACTCGGGTCTTGTCGTCAGACCGCGGCGGTCAGTAGCAGGCGGAGTCTCTTGGCGACGGGTGTTCTGCTTTTGCCCACTGCTCCCTCTTTTGCTACGCTGTTGGCTCGGTCTCACCACTGCCTCTTCCTCCTAACTGTGAAAGTCAGTGGCACGACCTTCATGCCATGTGGGGTCTAGGACCTCATCGTCCCCTGCATCGTCTTCCACCCAGTCTTGATCCCTGACCTCCTGTTCAGTCTGCACACTGCAGAAAGATGCAGCAGTTGGCACCTGTGTTTCGTCATCATCAGAGACGTGCTGAGGTGGTATTCCCATGTCCTCATCATCAGGAAACATAAGTGGTTGTGCGTCAGTGCATTCTATGTCTTCCACCGCTGGGGAAGGGCTGGGTGGATGCCCTTGGGAAACCCTGCCAGCGGAGTCTTCAAACAGCATAAGAGACTGCTGCATAACTTGAGGCTCAGACAGTTTCCCTGGTATGCATGGGGGTGATGTGACAGACTGATGGGCTTGGTTTTCAGGCGCCATCTGTGCGCTTTCTGCAGAAGACTGGGTGGGAGATAATGTGAATGTGCTGGATCCACTGTCGGACACCCAATTGACTAATGCCTGTACCTGCTTAGGCCTTACCATCCTTAGAACGGCATTGGGCCCCACCAAATATCGCTGTAAATTATGGCGGCTACTGGGACCTGAGGTAGTTGGTACACTAGGATGTGTGGCTGTGGCAGAACGGCCACGTCCTCTCCCAGCACCAGAGGGTCCACTAACACCACCACGACCATGTCCGCCTCCGCGTCCCTTACTAGATGTTTTCCTCATTGTTACCGTTCACCACAATAACAAAAATATTATTTGGCCCAATGCATTGAATTCAAATTCAGGCCTTTTTTTACAGACACCTAACACTATCTGGCTATCTATTTAGGTACCGTATTAAGATAATAAAGGCACAGCAGTAACGACAGATTTAGCTGAATATAAATTTGAGGCCTAGTATTTAGGCGCTGGATGACAGGTATACGTTTACGGACAGAATTAGACTTGGAATTGGACAGTAGCGTGTGTGTGAAGTTATTGAGAATGACCCTATCTGCACCTTGAATCTAATATACCCTTTTAGGAATAGATTTAAAGTAGGCCTGATACAGCAGAAACCACTAATTTAGAGAATTGCTAAATTGGGAATTGTATTTCAACCCAGAACAAAAACTGTGCTTTGACGGACACTAAATAACTTGACCAGCCACAGCAGTAATGACAGATTTAGATGAATATAAATTTGAGGCCTATTATTTAGGCGCTGGGTGACAGGTATACGTTTACACACAGAATTAGACTTGGAATTGCACAGTAGCGTGTGTGTGAAGTTATTGAGAATGACCCTATCTGCACCTTGAATCTAATATACCCTTTTAGGGATAGATTTAAAGTAGGCCTGATACAGCAGAAACCACTAATTTAGAGAATTGCTAAATTGGGAATTGTATTTCAACCCAAAGCAAAAACTGTGCTTTGACGGAGACTAAATAACTTGACCAGCCACAGCAATAACCACAGATTTAGATGAATATAAATTTGAGGCCTATTATTTAGGCGCTGGGTGACAGGTATACGTTTACACACAGAATTAGACTTGGAATTGCACAGTAGCTTGTGTGTGAAGTTATTGAGAATGACCCTATCTGCACCTTGAATCTTATATACCCTTTTAATGAATAGATTTAAAGTAGCCCTGATACAGCAGAAACCACTAATTTAGGAAATTGCTAAGTTGGGAATTGTATTTCAACCCTGAACAAAAATATATCCTTTGCCAGACAGCAGACAGTATTGCAATTGGCTGGCCACAGCTGAAACACCAGATTTAGGGTACTGCTATTTTGGCAATTGTATTTCACCCCTCAATAAAATAGCAAGCACAGCCAAGCCCCTGATGTAGGATATAGCCAAAAAATAACCACACTATTGATATTTAAATGCACTTGGTGACAGCTTTCCCCTGATGTAGGATATTGCCAAAAAATAACCACACTATTGATGGTTAAATGTACTTGGTGGCAGCTTGTGCTGGCGCACCACAAGACACAAAATGGCCGCCGATCACCCCAGAAAAAAGTGACTGAAAAATGCTCTGGGCAGCCTAAAAACAGTGAGCAATTGAATAGCAGCAGTTCAATGATCCACAGCTGCATATCGATCACTGAATGAAGTCTTTTGGAGGAGTTAATCACTGCCTAATCTCGCCCTAACGTCGCAGCTGCAACCTCTCCCTACACTGATCAGAGCAGAGTGACGTGCAGCGCTACGTGACTCCAGCTTAAATAGAGGCTGGGTCACATGCTGCACTGGCCAATCACAGCCATGCCAACAGTAGGCATGGCTGTGACGGCCTCTTGGGGCAAGTAGTATGACGCTTGTTGATTGGCTGCTTTGCAGCCTTTCAAAAAGCGCCAAGAAAGCGACGAACACTGAACCCGAACCCGGACTTTTACGAAAATGTTCGGGTTCGGCTCCGTGTCACGGACACCCCAAAATTCGGTACGAACCCGAACTATACAGTTCGGGTTCGCTCATCCCTAATCATTATCAATGTAATGTAAGCCACATGAAGGTGATATATTAGTTTAAAGAAATGTATTTTTTTTTTTATAAATATTTTTTTATAGATTTTTCACATTAACAAACAGACACAGGGAAACAGCAGTTGCCATTGCATAAAGTCTATATCATACAAAAATGACATACAGTATGTGAAATCTACATTTAAAAACTTCCCCAACACTATTAGAGCATTGGTCCAGATCTCTGTCTTAAAGGGTTTCTACCACTTCGGTGTCACATATTTAGCTGTCAGACATTAGCGATCCGCTAGTGTCTGCTCTGCCCAACCATCCTAATATAATTGCTTTTGGGGCAGCCGTTTTGCTAAAAAAAGACGTTTTATTAATATGCTAATGAGCCTCTAGGTGCTATGGGGGCGTCATTAGCACCTAGAGGCTCCGTCTACCTTCAGAAACTGCCGCTGCCGAGCGCGTCCCTCCAGCCCGCCCATCTCCTCCTGAATGCGATCCTCCTTGTGAGCGTATGTATTCTGCGCATGCGCAGTGAATGTCTGACCGCTTCCTTGCTCAGACATCTCCACTGCGCCTGCGCGATGACGCCATAGTGCTCCGAGGAACAGGCGCAGTGGAGATGTCTGAGCAGGGAAGCTGTCAGACATTCACTGCGCATGCGCCGAATGCAGGCGCTCACAAGGAGGATCGCATTCAGGAGGAGATGGGCGGGCTGGAGGGAGGCGCTGGGCGGCGGCAGTTTCTGAAGGTAGACGTAGCCTCTAGGTGCTAATGACGCCCCCATAGCACCTAGAGGCTCATTAGCATATTAATAAAAGTTCTTTTTTTAGCTAAACGGCTGCCCCAAAAGCAATTATATTAGGATGGTTGGGCAGAGCAGACACTAGCGGATCGCTAGTGTCTGACAGCTAAATATGTGACACCGAAGTGGTAGAAACCCTTTAAGATTATACCTCATATGACAAAGGCAAATAGTCTCCAATGCCTTATGACACAATCCATTTCAAGGTACACGCAATGGACCCAGTGTTCCTTTACTGTCTTTTAATAAATATCAGTTAGTATGTCTGAATGGAGACACTAGTGTCATTACTTCCTCTATATTGTAAGATCCCAAAATAAACTTCCTCCACTTGAGAAAAATAGGACACAGTTCTAGAATCTTTGTGTTGAACTACATCCAATTGGTCCAAGGTTAAGACTCTTTTGAGCTAAGCAATTATCTCTTCCCTAGAAGGAGTCTCAGTTTGTATCCAGTGTTATAATAAGCATTGTATTGCTGTCAGAAGGGCCGCCACCACTATTAGCTGTAAAAACCCCACAGGAAGAGTAGAATAAAATAACTTTTTCCTCCAAGTGGAGTGTAATAGCCCAAACCTCCTGTATATAAGCTATTGTTTTCCAAAATATCTCTGTTTTAGGGCATTGCCACATGTGGAGATCCGCCAAAGCTAAGGAGCATTCTATCTGTCTGACACCGCTGAGTGTGGTGGGATATTGAAAGCATTAATTGCCCTATGCATAAACCTAAAGTGAGTTTCTCTCCATTGTTCACTGGCCACTGCCCTTCTGATTCTCAATAAGCCACCTTTTCTGGCATGTCTGCATCTTTTTGTAACTCCCCCCACATTTTTATTATGCAAAAGTAGTACAAACTATATGTAATTTGGAATCATACTGACCCAGAGAAAATGTCTAACATAAAAACTCAGTGGTAGTATTGCTGACCGTCCCCTTCCCCAGGAAAGAGGTAATAGAAGTTAACCAGTAAGTTATGTTCACCTGAATTTGCCAATAATAACCACAACTTGTCCTACAAAAAGCGAGCCATGATACGGCTACATTTAAAGAAAAAAAAGTTAAAACCCTTGGAATGCAATGATAAAAAAAATGAAAAATTGCAATTAATGAATGTATGCAGTATACATATTTTTGCAGGCCTAGTTTAAAATAAGGGTGCAGATGTGATTTACAGCCAAACTCCTACTGTTGAGTGATTACTAGGAGAAAAATATTTCGTACTGCAGGATCAAACCTCCTGTAGTATACCGTACATTGTCATTAAGGTGCACTAACAAGTAAATACTGATTTTATTCATTAAATTTCAATAGTGTCCAATGTGAATTGTTCTTTCTCACCAAATATTTACCCTTGGAAGTAACCGCTACTGCAATGCATAAACTATATAAACCTAATCCATTAAGGATATTGAGTTTAATGAGATACTACTACTCCGACTTTCATTACCCTAAACTTTTAGGTAGTAATTTCTAAGTATGTTCATATCCGAATTATTCTTCCCACAATTACAATTGATGTATATAATTGATTGTATAATGGATTCTGAGGAAGTTTGAACTGTGTTGTTTTACTTATGTAACTATGTAACAAACCTAACTATAATGCTAGTTATCTCTTCAATCTAAGGGGAATTGAAATCTTCCCTTTGCCCTGTAAATGTATCAGGGAGCTAAAGTAGCCATTCAGAAAACCCTTAAGATCTTCACAATCTGTATTTTTTAAGAGATTTTCATCTATAGACAGTACACAAATCCCCATTTTGTCATCCCAGAAAAGGCTTCATGTTGATGAACATTTCCTCCTTAGTTCCATTTAATAACACAAACAAATCAGTCCATTCAGCCATCCTATATGTCACTGTCCAAGATGTTAGTCTTATAAATTCACTTCAAAGATTTAAAACGCTGATTACATTAGAGAAAAAGAGTGATAGAATAATCTTGTAAATGTACTGATAATCCCCTTTGAGTCTCTGAGCTGCACTGTCACTTTGCTGATGCATACATCTTGTAATGATCCACAATCTAAATTACTAGCAAGACATTATTGTGATAGTCCACTGTTTAGTCAATAACTGTTTGCCAGCTGCCAAAAATATGTTTTATACTTATTTCCTCATAAACGACACATTGCTGAGGATAGCAGCTCACAATATCTTCCTTATTTATCCTAAATGCCACTTAAAGAAAACCTGCCACCATAAAAATGCAATCTTCAGCATGTTATAGCGCAGAAGGAGCTGAGCAGATTGATATACAGTATTGTGAGAAAATAATTCACTGACACTAGTAAATTATACATTTACCCTATGTATCTGCTATTTATGATTTCATTATTCACAGAGGAGGTGTTGTCAGTGATTGATAGCATTCTCTGTGTAAGTGTGTATACATAGATAGCTGTCAGTCACTGATAGCTGTACACAGAGGAGGTGATATCAGTGATTGATAGCATTCTCTGTGTAAGTGTGTATACATAGATAGCTGTCAGTCACTGATAGTTGTATACGGGGAGGTGTTATCAGTGACTGATAACATTATCTGTGTAAGTGTGTATACAAAGATAGTTGTCCATCACTGATAGCTGTACACAGGGAAGGTGATATCAGTGATTGATAACATTATCTGTGTAAGTGTGTATACAAAGATAGTTGTCCATCACTGATAGCTGTACACAGGGAAGGTGATATCAGTGATTGATAACATTATCTGTGTAAGTGTGTATACAAAGATAGTTGTCCATCACTGATAGCTGTACACGGGGAGGTGTTATCAGTGATTGATAGCATTCTCTGAGTAAGTGTGTATACATGGATAGCTTCCAGTTACTGATAGTTGTACACATGGGGGTGTTATCAATGATTGATTTAATTCTCTGTTTGAGGCCTCATGCACACGACAGTATTTTTTCACTGTCCGCAAAACGGGGTTCCGTTGGTCCGTGATCCGTGACCGTTTTTTCGTCCGTGGGTCTTCCTTGATTTTTGGAGGATCCATGGACATGAAAAAAAAGTTGTTTTGGTGTCCGCCTGGCCGTGCAGAGCCAAACCGATCCGTCCTGAATTACAATGCAAGTCAATGGGGACGGATCCGCTTGACGTTGACACAATATGGTGCAATTGCAAACGGATCCGTCCCCCATTGACTTTCAATGTAAAGTCTGGTGTCCCTTTATACCATCTGATCAGAGTTTTCTCCAATCCGATGGTATATTTTAACTTGAAGCATCCCCATCACCATGGGAACGTCTCTATGTTAGAATATACTGTCGGATATGAGTTACATCGTGAAAACTCATATCCGACAGTATATTCTAACACAGAGGCGTTCCCATGGTGATGGGGACGCTTCTAGTTAGAATGTACTACAAACTGTGTACATGACTGCCCCCTGCTGCCTGGCAGCACCCAATCTCTTGCAGGGGGCCGTGATCAGCACAATTAACCCCTCAGGTGCCGCTCCTGAAGGGGTTAATTGTGCGTATCATAGCCCCCTGTAAGAGATCAGGGCTGCCAGGCAGCAGGGGGCAGACCCCCCCTCCCAAGTTTGAATATCATTGGTGGCCAGTGCGGCCCCCCCGCCCCCTCTCCCTCCCTCTATTGTACTAATAGCATTGGTGGCCAGTGTGCGCCCCCCGCCCCCCCTCCCTCCCTCTATTGTAATAATAGCATTGGTGGCACAGTGTGCGCCCCCCCCTCCCTCTATTGCATTAACATTGGTGGCAGTGTGCGCCCCCCGCCCCCCTCTTCCTCCCTCTATTGTTTTAATACATTGGTGGCAGTGTGCGCACCTCCGACCCCCCTTCCTCCCTCTATTATTTTAATACATTGGTGGCAGTGTGTGCCCCCCCCGCCCCCCCCCCTTCCTCCCTCTATTGTTTTAATACATTGGTGGCAGTGTGCGTCCTCCCCTCTCCCTCCCCCCCGATCATTGGTGGCAGCGGAGTAGAAGCATCATGCTTACCTGCTGGCTGCTGCGATGTCTGTGTCCGTCCGGGAGCTCCTCCTACTGGTAAGTGACAGGTCTGTGCGGCGCATTGCTGTCACTTACCAGTAGGAGGAGCTCCCGGCCGGACACAGACATCGCAGCAGCCAGCAGGTAAGTATGATGCTTCTACTCCGCTGCCATATTGCTAAGTAACAATGGCAACCAGGACTGCAGTAGCGTCCTCATTGCCATGGTTACCGATCGGAGCCGCAGTGATTAAACTGGGACTCCGATCGGAACTCCGCTGCCACCAATGATCGGGGGGGGGAGAGGGGAGGCCGCACACTGCCACCAATGTATTAAGAGAATAGAGGGAGGAAGAGGGGGGGCGCACACTGCCACCAATGTATTAAAAGAATAGAGGGAGGAAGGGGGGGCGGGGGGGGGGGGCGCACACTGCCACCAATGTATTAAAACAATAGAGGGAGGAAGGGGGGGGGCGCACACTGCCACCAATGTTAATGCAATAGAGGGAGGGAGGGGGGCCGCACACTGTGCCACCAATGCTATTATTACAATAGAGGGAGGGTGGGGGGGCCGCACTGGGCCACCATTGAAATTTAAACTGGGGAGGGAGGGGGGTCTGCCCCCTGCTGCCTGGCAGCCCCGGATCTCTTACAGGGGGCTATGATACGCACAATTAACCCCTTCAGGTGCAGCACCTGAGGGGTTAATTGTACGGATCACGGCCCCCTGTAAGAGATCGGGTGCTGCCAGGCAGCAGGGGGCAGTCATGTACACAGTTCGTTGTATATTCTAACTAGAAGCGTCCCCATCACCATGGGAATGCCTCTGTGTTAGAATATACTGTCGGATCTGAGTTTTCACGAAGTGAAAACTCAGCTCTGAAAAGGCTTTTATGCAGATGGATCTTCGGATCCGTCTGTATGAAAGTAACCTACGGCCACGGATCACGGACACAGATGCCAATCTTGTGTGCATCCGTGTTCTTTCACGGACCCATTGACTTGAATGGGTCCGTGAACCGTTGTCCGTCAAAAAAATAGGACAGGTCATATTTTTTTGACGGACAGGATACACGGATCACGGTCTCGGCTGCAAAACGGTGCATTTTCCGATTTTTCCACTGACCCATTGAAAGTCAATGGGTCCGCGAGAAAAAACGGAAAACGGCACAACGGCCACGGATGCACACAAGGGTCGTGTGCATGAGGCCTAAGTTTCTATCTTGCACACAAATGTTTTTTGAGTTCCGTATGCAGTCCGTGTGTGTATGCGTAGATAGCTGTCAGTCACTGATAGTTGTACACGGGGGGGTGTTATCAGTGATTGATAGCATTCTCTGTGTAAGTGTGTATACAGTACAAAGATAGCTGTCAGTTACTGATAGTTATACATGGGGGAGGTGCTATCAGTGATTGATAACATTCCCTGCGTAAGTGTGCATACATAGATAGCTGTCAGTCACTGATAGCTGTACATAGAGGAGGTGTTATCAGTTTTAGATAGAATTATCTTTGTAAGTATGTATACAGAGATAGCTGTCACTTACTGATAGCTGTACACGGGGGAGGTGTTATCAGTGATTGATAGCATTCTTTGTATAAGTGTGTATACAGATAACTGCCAGTCACCAGTAAAACAGCCTGTATGCAAAACTTAACTTTGAAAGAGCAGAGATACCCATGTGTAAATGATAAGTGTTACTCACTCCAGTCAGTTAGATATATCAATAGACCCCAGATGTGTGTAAATAAAAATAAAAATCTCAAGTGAGTATCAATAAATTAACTTCAAATGCAATCTGTAATACAGTAAAATAGGATTAGTGTCCACTTACCAACCCCAGCATGTGATGGCTACTCCACTCTATATGTGTTCATTCAGACTAGTTAGGGGTCTCAGGATCAGAAAAGGTGCTGACACAATTTCATCTGTCTGGAGACAAAGAAAACATGGTGAAAGTGCGGTCCCTGATGAAGTGACCCTGCAATGTCCCTTGCATACAACCCACTTTGATAAGAACAAATCCACTGACTGGATCCTACATTACCCTAGTTGCCCCTAGCATACACAGACACATTTACAAAGGGTATTTATGCCAGCTTCATCAGTAGGTCACACATAAGGATAAAGGAAAAAAATAAAAAAAATGTCCACAAATGTAAAATGTACCCAAGGACTGATATCCTCTTGGTGAGTTTGACTCTAAATAGATGTTCAAAGTTTGATAGTAATTTAGCTACACTGTTATCGTACTATAGATCTCTCTACACTGGACATGGAACGAACAAATGCTTGTTCCCAATGCAAAGATGCTACAAATCACCCAATAAATGAGCAAACACTTGTTCATCAGGTGAAAGCATCTCTGATGTGGGCATCTACATCGTCACTTATAGGCAGCAGATCGTGGTGTATAAATAGCTATCTGTTTCCCAGAAGCAATGATTTTTTATGTGGACGAGCGATCACAGTAGGGATTGTTAATCCTCATACAGAGGAGATAACAGTGAATGTACATGCAACTCTGACCTCCTCTGAAGAACAAGCCATTATTGGGAATTGATAGTTCATTCCCAGTAATTGCCTGCCCATGTAAAGGGGCCTTTATCTGAAGCAAAATAAAATTCCCTAAACCTGTCCATACTTCTATACACATAAAGTTGGGCAAATTGGCCATTCTGACAGAGTTCTGTCTGCTAAAAATATGATCCAAAAATTGGAGTGTTCACCCATCGTTGGCTGAAAGTCCAAGGTTCTGGCAAGAATGAAGAATTCAGTAGCAAGAATTCAGTAGTATAAGACTTTTGTATGGACAAATAAATTGCCCTAACAAGCTCTAATGGAAAATTTAACAAGTCAATTGGTTCTACTCTACTTGCATTTACCGTATATTACACAATAATGAGTTTTCATCCCAAGTGACAGGCAGGTGCCTGCTACCTATAGCTTCCTTAAAACATCCCTGGCTTATGTATAAGCTGCTGGAGAGCTTCAAAAATGTTAATTACATCTGATTGGACTTCTTCGCCAAGTGGGAGCATTTGTAATAACGGAAATGATTTATGCAATTGTTTCATTCTGTATGTACAATCATAGCGTTCTGTAATTGAATACCTTCACCTTTGATATGGCAACAATAAATATTCGATTTGGAAATCTTTGTTTTTTTCATTAAATCTAAAACTTTTTTCTGTATTTTTGCATTTATCTACAGAAGCACAGAAACATTTCTCAATGACACATAGAGAAATGACTTAACCCAAGGGAAGCAGATTGAGATAAGTTTAAACCAAGTGAAACACCTAAATAACTTGATAACGTACCATATGTGATCAGAGTTCAATGTAAACTGACACTGCAGGCCCATTGTGACACATTGAGTTAATCTAGATCTCACTCCTGATTATTTCAGACAGGCTCAGCTGATTCCGATTTCTTTTTGTAACAGAAGATCAGAATGAGTTCTTTCTTTTCTAAACTTCCCAAGTATTATTTCAAATATCTAAATATCATTATATTCAGCAACAGGCAACATACTTTATGGGTTGCCATACAACTACTATGTCCTAAATGTGGAGGACTAAGCCATTACAAACCAAATAAGCATAATAATGCTTTTGAACAGAGGTGTAACCAGAAGTTACGTGGCTCCAATATAAAATCTGTAGCCCCTATAAGTAATTTATAGTACAACACTTTTTAATTGGGCAGAGAGATCTTTCTGCCCGCCTTAGGCTCAGGGGCCTGCATGCAGTTGCAACCTCTGCACTCCGATGTGATCCTTATTACACTATAGTAATCTTTATAATGGGATGCACTGGAGTTTGGGTTCATATTGGCTTAAATTTTAGTAATGCAAAGGTGAAGCTGGTGATCTCTATAATAGGGGCATCCCTTTGCTTGGTTTTCCTTCCCTGGAGGGATATCTGGCTTTCACTATGTTGAAGACTAGAGTTGGGCGAATCAAATCCAATGAAGTGGCATTCAATCCGAATTTCAGGATAAATTTAATTTGCCACAACGAATCAATTTAACCTGAAATAGTGTAAAAACCAGCAATCTTAATTGAAATCCCGTGCGTGGTGACGTATGATGTAATCTCGGGCCGCACAAGATTTTGTGCCAGATCTTCGAGAAGGCGGCCAGTACATAGCGTAGCGAGGTGGTAATTATGATTTTATTTTATTTTTTTGTTAATGGGGTTTTGCCATCACATACAATGGGGACATATTACTAGGATATGCCCCCATTGTATGGGACCCGCACCTACAACGAGAACAGAGTGGGAAAATTAATGGAGGGCTCACTGCGCATGCGTAGTCACCCTATAATCATTTCAATGGGGCCACCAAAAATAGCCGAGCGCTGGCTCGGCTATTTCCGTCTGCCCAAAAGAAATGAATGGGAACAGAGGCCGTACGTATGCGGTGCGCTCCTATTCACTTGCATGGGAGCAGGGGAGAGCAGTGCTTGGTGGTAGACAGATGCTGGGAAACCCGGGGTCCTCCAGCCATAGCTCTCACTGCTCCGTTCTCCTTGTAGGTGCGGGGCCCAGAGGTGGGACCTGCACCTATCAGATAATGGGGATATATCTTAGCGATATACCTCTATTGTATGTGATGGAAATACCCCTTTAATTTAATATAGTTTTTTTTTTCTCAAGGCATCTGAGGGGTACAATGATGGGGGTTGCGCTATTGCAGCTCTCTGTCATTTCACCTGCTAATTACAAAAAAAAATTGCTTTGTGATGAAGTCATTCTTCACAAAGCTCTTTTTTTTTCTAAAATTCGGTGAAGCAGCCGAATCAAATTTTCTAAAACTTTGCTCATAACTGGTAATAAGGTTATTTTGCATATTACAAGAAGAGAAAAAGTAAACTTAGACAGTGCCAAAATAATTCACGTGAAGTATTATTCATAAATTAAGAAATCCTCAGATTTTGTACTTCCACACTGTAGACCACCATCTCCTCCTCACCATGCTCCAATATATCGGCCTTAAAGGGGTTATCCAATACTATAAACTGCCCTCCCATATGCTGGGCCCCTCACAAGGAATATACTTACCCCGTTTCCTGCACCGCTCCTGGTCCTTACACTGCTGCTTCCCCCCGTGCGCAGATGAAAACATCCGGTGTACAGGGGGGGGCAACCAATGGCAGGCGGGGACAGGGAAAAGCCTCCCTAGCATCACTGGTGATGCTACGGAGGCTTGTCCCCATCCCTGCCTGCCATTGGCTGCTCCGCACCGACACAGGATATTTTTCTCCGCGGACAGGGAGATGCAGCAGCGGCGGTGCGGGAACCAGGAGAGGTGCAGGGAGCGGGGTAAGTATATTCCCTGTGATAGGCCCTGCATATGGAGGGGCAGTTTATAGTATTGGATAACTCCTTTAAAGGGGTTGGCTCATCTAGCCATTACTAAGTCAAGATAAGAACAGTCCCGACCACCAGATGGCCGGGAAACAGCAGGGTGCTCATTGTTTCAGTAGCTCTAATTGCTGTTCATGAGCGCTATAGCTTGCTGTTTCCGTAGCTCTGAGATGTAAGAATCTCTTTAAGTACACCATTCTCTCTTGGTTTTCTTCCTTTTCTCAGTGTATCATTTACTGGCACTAATTCCCCTTCTCTCCCTCTTGCTGGTGGGTTTTCTCAGGGTTCAGTGCTAGGTCCTCTTTTCTCTCTACACAGCCTCTATTGGACAGACTATCAGCAGATTAGGTTTCCAGTATCATCTCTATGCTGATGACATCCAACTGTATTACAAAATACCACTGACTATCTGTCCACTGTCTCTAACATCATGTCCTCTCTCTATCTGAATCTTTCAAAACTGAACTTGTTGTGTTTTCACCATCTACCTGATATTTTCCTCTCAGTGACCGGCACTATCATAACCCTTAGACGGCTCGCCCTCTGACTCAGTGTTATGTTTGACACTGATCTTTCCTTCACCCAGCATATTCAAGCTCATGCCACTTGTGCTTCAAAAAGATCTCTAGAATCCTCCCCTTTATATGACAGAAACTGTCATTGTTGCCCTGATCCATTCCCTACTGTAATTCATTACTAATTGGTCTCCCCCCTCAACAGACTTTTCCCTCTCCAATCTATCCTGTATGAAACAGCCAGGCTCGCCTATCTGTGTAACCGCTACTCCAATACCTTAGCCCGGTGACAGTCATTGCACTGGTTGCCCATACAGTACAGGAGTCAATTTAAACTGCTGATTCTCACCCACAAAGCCCTCCACAGTGCTGCACCCCCCTACATCTCTTCCCTCATTCCTGTCTACTACCCATGCTCTCTGTTCAGTCAATGGCTTACGACTAACATCCACCATAATCCAAACCTCTCACTGCCATCTTCAAGACTTCTCTTGAGCTGCACCATTTCTCTAGAATGCCCTACCCAAATAAACAGAAAAAGACTTCAAAAGACGTCAAAAGTAGACGTCACTATGAATCAAAATTGAAGAACATAAAATAGTGGTCATTTGTTGTATTAAAACATAACTTTTACTAATACCTTAAAAAGGATAGGCCCTAAATATATAAATCATACAAAATAATGAGATCAAATGCAGCGGTAGTAAGGACCAAATGTGCACGGCGGCACCCAAGCGATAAACATAAGATAAAGGTGCACGGCGGCACTTAGGATTGATAACCGTAGTCCTACCGCTCCGTCATCAAAATCCAGGGTGCAGTCTGTGTCCTGATGAAACTGGAGTTGTATTGCTCCAATCGGACCATTGGCTGCTAAAGTCGCCTTCTGCAATTTAGCAGAACGGGTGTGGACCCATTCATTACAATGGGGCTGCAAAAGATGCGGACAGCACACCGTGTTCTGTCCGGATCCATTGCTTCGTTCTGTGGCCCCACAAAAAATAGAATATGTCGTATTCTTTTCCGTTTTGCGGACAAAAATAGACATTTCTATAATGGGTCGTGTGTTCCATTTTGCAAATTGCGGAATGCACACGGGAGGCATCCATGTTTTGCGGATCTGCAATTTGCGGATGGCAAAACACTGTGCGTTCGTGTGAATGATCCCTAAACATAAAGAAAACTAAGGAGTTGGTGGTGAGTTATAGCAGGAGAAAGATTGAATATTTGCCTGTCACTATTGCAGGTCAGGAGCAGGTCAGCGGAGAAGGTCGAGAGTTACAAATATTTAGGGGTCCACTTGGACTGGAGGGGCAATATGGAGAGGCTTTACAAATAGCGGGCGGGCAGACTGTACTTCCTACGGAAACTAAGGTTGTTTAATGTGTGCTGCAAATTGTTAGAAATGTTTTACCAGACCGTAGTGGCAAGTGCCATCTTTTTCGCTATCATATGCTGGGGAAACAGTGTGCAGGTGGCTCCACAAGCTTATCAGCAAGGCAAGCTCTGTTGTTTGACGTGGTAGCGGAGGAAGGAATTCGAAAGGAATGTATGGTGATTATGAAGAATAATGCACACCCAACATATGAGCTGTTTATGAGTCAGAGGAGCAGCTTCAGTAACCATCTAATCCTACTAAGGTGTAAAAAAGAAAGATACGGGAAATCGTTAGTGCTGCTATGGGAATATATGTGTGAAATCCTTCAAGTGGCTGTTGTATTATTGCTGTACCAATGCTGTATTGTACTGGCCTGTCATGAAAAGTAATGTATGGGATTATACTGTCAATTGTCTACTGTGATCCATGTCTATGTTGTCGGGCTGTGATACTGAAATTTCCCTCGGGATCGATAAAGTGGATCGTATTATTATTGGCCATAGGAACTGGATTATAAATTAAGTTCAGCCCAGTGAAATTAAGGGTATCAGAATTTAGGTTATCTTCTTACTAGAGTTTAATTTTTACTTATTTTTCCCTGGATTTGAAATCATTCAGTTTCATAATTCTGTTGTGAAAAAAAGATATAATTGTAATAAACGTAATGAACGGCCATAACATCCATTGTCATCCATATTCTCATATGGTTTCATATTTCATTTGTGGACAAAAGCAAAAGACAAAACATGGAAATGTAATGAATTGTCATAAAAGTTCATCCATTGTCATCCGTTTGTCATTTCAAATGACATTTACGTGTAGGTCAGAGGGGTGACAGATGGAAATAACAGATGCATGGGTTGCAATATGCTGGATTCTCCCGTCCACATCTGTCATTGCATTGACTTTAATGAAGGAAGGGTCTATTATCCACCACGATATTAAAGCTACTGTAGCAAAACTTGACACTGTCTGACACCTTGAAAATAAACTCTTTCTTACAGACCCCCTGAGACTGGATAAAAGTATAAAACAGCACAATCTTTTCGGCTTCACCATAAAACAAATGTGGATTCCCAGATGATCAGCCTTTGACACTCTACGAGAAGGCTGAAGGAGACATGTCGGGAGTTCACCAATAAGTAAATGCTAATGGGAGGGAATGACATTGACTGCTTTGTCCAGTGATTTATTGGTAGTGGCAGTAATCACTTCACTTATTGATTCAATTCATCACCGCACATTGACAAAGCATGTTACCTTCATACTGCTAAATAGCTGCAACAACAAAATGTTTATGTTAATCGCTAAAACATTTCCAGACTGGAAATCCCTCGACAGCCACTTGCTTGGCCATTTTACATAGAAACACACCGGACCACTTCTATCACTGTGGGGTACTAGTATAGCTCAGACCTTTACATTATGATTGACAACATGGACTCTTTAAAGGGAATCTGTCACGTTAAACATCATATCTGAGCTGAAGACAGTTATAGAGCAGGAGGAACCGAGCAGGTTGATATATAGTTGCATGGGAAAAGATTCAGTATAACTTTTATTTCATTCATTTATATCCATGCTTATTCTGGACTTTGAAGTCAAGGAGGAGGTCCTATCAGTGATTGGCAGCCTTCCCCCTATGACTGTATATACAGAGATAGCTGTCAGTCACTGATAGGACCATCTCCTGGACTTGACCTCAAAGCCCAAAATGAACAAGAATTTAAATAAATGAAATGCACGTTATACTGAAAACTGAATCTTTTTCCACACAATTTTATATTACATTGCTCGGGTCTTCCTGCTCTATAACATGCTGCCTGCAGATTATTCATGGTGATAGGTTCCCTTTAACACTGTGGAGCATTATGCATCTTTAGCAAATAACATTATGGTTTTCTATATGTCCTAACTATTGTAGTAAGCTGACAAATATAGTACAAATGTAGTGTTTGTTAAAACAATCATGGTGTTCAACTTTGCTAAACACGAGCGTAGCTATAGGAGGTGAAGAGGTAGCAGTCACTACTGGGACCAGGAGCCTGAGGGGGCCCAAAGACCCTTGTTCCACAAAAGAAGACAACAGTATTATAGAAAGTGCATTCTGGTCATGTTACACCTCTGGATGGAGGGAAGGGGTTAGGTCAAGAATTTGGAATGGGGGTGTGCCGTTTCAGTTTTTGCCTCATGCAGTACAAAGGCAATGTGCTTCCCCGTCCCTGGCCACAAAGCAGGCCGGGAAGGGGGGCACAAGCTGAACTCTTGCATCAGGGCCCATGAGCTTTTAGCTACACCCCTAACGTGCGTACACTATTTGCGTAGTGGGTCACTCATATACTTTGTATGAAAATGGCTGTGCCACTCAAACAGTGTATAGCATTGTGGTAGTTGTAGGTGGCACTTTAATGAATGCTACTTATGGAAGTAGTTATCAAAACTAGTGTAAAGGAAAATTGGCTTGGTTGCTCATAGCAACCAAATAAATTGCACCTTTAATTTTTCAGAGGTCCTTTGGAAAATGAAAGGAGGAATCTGATTGGTTGCTATGGCAAACTAAGCTTTTTTTTTTCCTTGACACCAGTTTGATAAATCTCCCCACACTGTGCTCTAAGATTTACCCCTTTCCTTTATTCACATCCTCTCCTGTACCTTCATTCAATCTGGTGGAGATTTTCTATCAACGATATTATAAAACTATGCGATGAACATGCTGAAATTAACATGGAGTGATACTTAAATTTAGAAATGTCACTCTCATTTCAAGATACACAAATTAGCTCGCTTTCTGGAAAAAAAAAGAAGAAGAGAAAGCTATGCATTTGGTGTCAGCAGCTGGAAGGTAGCTGTCATGTGCGTCAATATTTGACCTTTTAAACAGATCTTTGAAACATAAGTTAGGATTAACCTATAGGATAACCACCTACCAAAATAGCATCCCCTGGATCTCCAATTTTAAGATACATTTCACAATTGATATTACACTGATGGGGGTCTATGTAGTAGGACCTCAAATAATGCCCAGAATAAAGAGGGTACAGTGCACAGTAATATGCCAGAATAACTTTGTAAACCCACTTTCCAATAAGCTATGAGGGAATTCTGAGGTAATAAAAGGAACCCTTCATTGACTACATTCATTTAGCCATGGTACTGAGTAGCTTCAAAGAACATCTTTCTGGAAAACTCTGGCACTTCCTTACATTATAGTCTATTGATTTCAATGAGAGCAATGAAAAACGTAATTTCAACTGTGGTGACACTGTAGGGAATGTAAACCTTTGAATACTTGCTGCCATGTTTTCTCAAACAATCCAACTGATCTGTTTGGAATGAAACCAGCTCGATTTTGAAGGACACTTCCAAAAAAAACCAGCATTGCTTAATCAGGGTTTCCCCTTAAGGTCCTGATATAGATTTTACACAATATAGATTATCCCATGAAGAACACTTATCGCCTATCTACAGGATAAGCAATAAATGTCTGATTGATGGGCCCCCACTGTTGGGACTTTTGCCAAGCACTAGAATGAACCTGAAAACACCACCAACCAGCTACCCCCTTCAATTCCTTTTGATTGTACAATTACAGCAAGGAGGAGTTCCCAAAGGAAATGGCCAAGCAGTGTACTGAAGTTGTCTGGTTTGATCAGCCTCGAAGAAATTGAATGGAGTAACATGACACATATGTGACAACTGTTTTTTTTTGTCATAAACTGATCATCGCACTAAAGACATTTATCACCTATGGACAGTGGTAGACTGTTTCCCTTGTCCCTGTAGACACTGAATGGAGCAACAGGGTGCAGGTGCTCCTGCGATGATGAGGAACAGAGGGCTTGAGATGCCAGTTCTAGTGATTCAGGTAGAGTTGAGCGAACACCTGGATGTTCGGGTTCGAGAAGTTCGGCCGAACATCCCGGAAATGTTCGGGTTCGGGATCCGAACCCGATCCGAACTTCGTCCCGAACCCGAACCCCATTGAAGTCAATGGGGACCCGAACTTTTCGGCACTAAAAAGGCTGTAAAACAGCCCAGGAAAGAGCTAGAGGGCTGCAAAAGGCAGCAACATGTAGGTAAATCCCCTGCAAACAAATGTGGATAGGGAAATGAATTAAAATAAAAATTAAATAAATAAAAATTAACCAAAATCAATTGGAGAGAGGTTCCATAGCAGAGAATCTGGCTTCCCGTCACCCACCACTGGAACAGTCCATTCTCAGATATTTAGGCCCCGGCACCCAGGCAGAGGAGAGAGGTCCCGTAACAGAGAATCTGTCTTCATGTCAGCAGAGAATTAGTCTGCATGTCATAGCAGAGAATGAGGCTTCACGTCAGCCACCACTGCAACAGTCCATTGGCATATATTTAGGCCCAGCACCCAGGCAGAGGAGGGAGGTCCCGTAACAGAGAATCTGTCTTCATGTCAGCAGAGAATTAGTCTGCATGTCATAGCAGAGAATGAGGCTTCACGTCAGCCACCACTGCAACAGTCCATTGGCATATATTTAGGCCCAGCACACACACAGGCAGAGGAGAGAGGTCCCGTAACAGAGAATCTGGCTTCATGTCAGCAGAGAATCAGTCTGCATGTCATAGCAGAGAATGAGGCTTCACGTCAGCCACCACTGCAACAGTCCATTGGCATATATTTAGGCCCAGCACACACACAGGCAGAGGAGAGAGGTCCCGTAACAGAGAATCTGGCTTCATGTCAGCAGAGAATCAGTCTGCATGTCATAGCAGAGAATGAGGCTTCACGTCAGCCACCACTGCAACAGTCCATTGGCATATATTTAGGCCCAGCACCCAGGCAGAGGAGGGAGGTCCCGTAACAGAGAATCTGTCTTCATGTCAGCAGAGAATTAGTCTGCATGTCATAGCAGAGAATGAGGCTTCACGTCAGCCACCACTGCAACAGTCCATTGGCATATATTTAGGCCCAGCACACACACAGGCAGAGGAGAGAGGTCCCGTAACAGAGAATCTGGCTTCATGTCAGCAGAGAATCAGTCTGCATGTCATAGCAGAGAATGAGGCTTCACGTCAGCCACCACTGCAACAGTCCATTGGCATATATTTAGGCCCAGCACACACACAGGCAGAGGAGAGAGGTCCCGTAACAGAGAATCTGGCTTCATGTCAGCAGAGAATCAGTCTGCATGTCATAGCAGAGAATGAGGCTTCACGTCAGCCACCACTGCAACAGTCCATTGGCATATATTTAGGCCCAGCACCCAGGCAGAGGAGGGAGGTCCCGTAACAGAGAATCTGTCTTCATGTCAGCAGAGAATTAGTCTGCATGTCATAGCAGAGAATGAGGCTTCACGTCAGCCACCACTGCAACAGTCCATTGGCATATATTTAGGCCCAGCACACACACAGGCAGAGGAGAGAGGTCCCGTAACAGAGAATCTGGCTTCATGTCAGCAGAGAATCAGTCTGCATGTCATAGCAGAGAATGAGGCTTCACGTCAGCCACCACTGCAACAGTCCATTGGCATATATTTAGGCCCAGCACACACACAGGCAGAGGAGAGAGGTCCCGTAACAGAGAATCTGGCTTCATGTCAGCAGAGAATCAGTCTGCATGTCATAGCAGAGAATGAGGCTTCACGTCAGCCACCACTGCAACAGTCCATTGGCATATATTTAGGCCCAGCACCCAGGCAGAGGAGGGAGGTCCCGTAACAGAGAATCTGTCTTCATGTCAGCAGAGAATTAGTCTGCATGTCATAGCAGAGAATGAGGCTTCACGTCAGCCACCACTGCAACAGTCCATTGGCATATATTTAGGCCCAGCACCCAGGCAGAGGAGGGAGGTCCCGTAACAGAGAATCTGTCTTCATGTCAGCAGAGAATTAGTCTGCATGTCATAGCAGAGAATGAGGCTTCACGTCAGCCACCACTGGAACAGTCCATTCTCAGATATTTAGGCCCCGGCACCCAGGCAGAGGAGAGAGGTCCCGTAACAGAGAATCTGTCTTCATGTCAGCAGAGAATTAGTCTGCATGTCATAGCAGAGAATGAGGCTTCACGTCAGCCACCACTGCAACAGTCCATTGGCATATATTTAGGCCCAGCACCCAGGCAGAGGAGAGAGGTCCCGTAACAGACAATCTGGCTTCATGTCAGCAGAGAATCAGTCTTCATATCATAGCAGAGAATCAGGCTTCACGTCACCCACCACTGTAAGAGTCAATTTTCATAAATTTAGGCCCAGAACCCAGGCAGAGGAGAAAGGTCCCGTAACAGACAATCTGGCTTCATGTCAGCAGAGAATCAGTCTTCATATCATAGCAGAGAATCAGGCTTCACGTCACCCACCACTGTAAGAGTCAATTTTCATAAATTTAGGCCCAGAACCCAGGCAGAGGAGAAAGGTCCCGTAACAGACAATCTGGCTTCATGTCAGCAGAGAATCAGTCTTCATATCATAGCAGAGAATCAGGCTTCACGTCACCCACCACTGTAAGAGTCAATTTTCATAAATTTAGGCCCAGAACCCAGGCAGAGGAGAAAGGTCCCGTAACAGACAATCTGGCTTCATGTCAGCAGAGAATCAGTCTTCATATCATAGCAGAGAATCAGGCTTCACGTCACCCACCACTGTAAGAGTCAATTTTCATAAATTTAGGCCCAGAACCCAGGCAGAGGAGAAAGGTCCCGTAACAGACAATCTGGCTTCATGTCAGCAGAGAATCAGTCTTCATATCATAGCAGAGAATCAGGCTTCACGTCACCCACCACTGTAAGAGTCAATTTTCATAAATTTAGGCCCAGAACCCAGGTAGAGGAGAAAGGTCCCGTAACAGACAATCTGGCTTCATGACAGCAGAGAATCAGTCTGCATGTCATAGCAGAGAATCAGGCTTCACGTCAGCCACCACTGCAACAGTCCATTGTCATAAATTTAGGCCCAGCACCCAGGCAGAGGAGAGAGGTCCCGTAACAGACAATCTGGCTTCATGTCAGCAGAGAATTAGTCTGCATGTCATAGCAGAGAATCAGGCTTCATGTCAGCCACCACTGCAACAGTCCATTGGCATATATTTAGGCCTAGCACACAGGCAGAGGAGAGGTTCATTCAACTTTGGGTAGCATCGCAATATAATGGTAAAATGAAAATAAAAATAGGATTGAATGAGGAAGTGCCCTGGAGTCCAATAATATATGGTTATGGGGAGGTAGTTAATGTCTAATCTGGACAAGGGACGGACAGGTCCTGTGGGATCCATGCCTGGTTCATTTTTATGAACGTCAGCTTGTCCACATTGGCTGTAGACAGGCGGCTGCGTTTGTCTGTAATGACGCCCCCTGCCGTGCTGAATACACGTTCAGACAAAACGCTGGCTGCCGGGCAGGCCAGCACCTCCAAGGCATAAAAGGCTAGCTCTGGCCACGTGGACAATTTAGAGACCCAGAAGTTGAATGGGGCCGAACCATCAGTCAGTACGTGGAGGGGTGTGCACACGTACTGTTCCACCATGTTAGTAAAATGTTGCCTCCTGCTAACACGTTGCGTATCAGGTGGTGGTGCAGTTAGCTGTGGCGTGTTGACAAAAGTTTTCCACATCTCTGCCATGCTAACCCTGCCCTCAGAGGAGCTGGCCGTGACACAGCTGCCTTGGCGACCTCTTGCTCCTCCTCTGCCTTGGCCTTGGGCTTCCACTTGTTCCCCTGTGACATTTGGGAATGCTCTCAGTAGCGCGTCTACCAACGTGCGCTTGTACTCGCGCATCTTCCTATCACGCTCCAGTGCAGGAAGTAAGGTGGGCACATTGTCTTTGTAGCGTGGATCCAGCAGGGTGGCAACCCAGTAGTCCGCACAGGTTAAAATGTGGGCAACTCTGCTGTCGTTGCGCAGGCACTGCAGCATGTAGTCGCTCATGTGTGCCAGGCTGCCCAGGGGTAAGGACAAGCTGTCCTCTGTGGGAGGCGTATCGTCATCGTCCTGCCTTTCCCCCCAGCCACGCACCAGTGATGGACCCGAGCTGCGTTGGGTGCCACCCCGCTGTGACCATGCTTCATCCTCATCCTCCTCCACCTCCTCCTCATCCTCGTCCTCCTCGTCCTCCAGTAGTGGGCCCTGGCTGGCCACATTTGTACCTGGCCTCTGCTGTTGCAAAAAACCTCCCTCTGAGTCACTTCGAAGAGACTGGCCTGAAAGTGCTAAAAATGACCCCTCTTCCTCATCCTCCTCCTCCTCCTCCTGGGCCACCTCCTGTTCCATCATCGCCCTAAGTGTTTTCTCAAGGAGACATAGAAGTGGTATTGTAACGCTGATAACGGTGTCATCGCCACTGGCCATGTTGGTGGAGTACTCGAAACAGCGCAACAGGGCACACAGGTCTCGCATGGAGGCCCAGTCATTGGTGGTGAAGTGGTGCTGTTCTGTAGTGCGACTGACCCGTGCGTGCTGCAGCTGAAACTCCACTATGGCCTGCTGCTGCTCGCACAGTCTGTCCAGCATGTGCAAGGTGGAGTTCCACCTGGTGGGCACGTCGCATATGAGGCGGTGAGCGGGAAGGCCGAAGTTACGCTGTAGCGCAGACAGGCGAGCAGCAGCAGGATGTGAACGCCGGAAGCGCGAACAGACGGCCCGCACTTTATGCAGCAGCTCTGACATGTCGGGGTAGTTGTGAATGAACTTCTGCACCACCAAATTCAGCACATGCGCCAAGCAAGGGATGTGCGTCAAATTGGCTAGTCCCAGAGCTGCAACGAGATTTCGCCCATTATCACACACCACCAGGCCGGGCTTGAGGCTCACCGGCAGCAACCACTCGTCGGTCTGTTGTTCTATACCCCGCCACAACTCCTGTGCGGTGTGGGGCCTGTCCCCCAAACATATGAGTTTCAGAATGGCCTGCTGACGTTTACCCCGGGCTGTGCTGAAGTTGGTGGTGAAGGTGTGTGGCTGACTGGATGAGCAGGTGGAAGAAGAGGAGGAGGAAGCCGAGAAGGAGGAGGTGGCAACAGGAGGCAAAGAATGTTGCCCTGCGATCCTTGGCGGCGGAAGGACGTGCGCCAAACAGCTCTCCGCCTGGGGCCCAGCTGCCACTACATTTACCCAGTGTGCAGTTAGGGAGATATAGCGTCCCTGGCCGTGCTTACTGGTCCACGTATCTGTGGTTAGGTGGACCTTGCTACAGATGGCGTTGCGCAGTGCACACTTGATTTTATCGGATACTTGGTTGTGCAGGGAAGGCACGGCTCTCTTGGAGAAGTAGTGCCGGCTGGGAACAACATACTGTGGGACAGCAAGCGACATGAGCTGTTTGAAGCTGTCTGTGTCCACCAGCCTAAATGACAGCATTTCATAGGCCAGTAGTTTAGAAATGCTGGCATTCAGGGCCAGGGATCGAGGGTGGCTATGTGGGAATTTACGCTTTCTATCAAATGTTTGTGAGATGGAGAGCTGAACGCTGGCGTGTGACATGGTTGAGACGCTTGGTGACGGAGGTGGTGGTGGTGGTGTTGGTGGTACATCCCCTGTTTGCTGGGCGGCAGGTGCCAACGTTCCTCCAGAGGCGGAGGAAGAGGCCGAGGCGGCAGCAGCAGAATAGGCCGAGGCGGCAGCAGCAGAAGAGGTAGCAGGGGGAGCCTGAGTGACTTCCTTGGTTTTAAGGTGTTTACTCCACTGCAGTTCATGCTTTGCATGCAGGTGCCTGGTCATGCAGGTTGTGCTCAGGTTCAGAACGTTAATGCCTCGCTTCAGGCTCTGATGGCACAGCGTGCAAACCACTCGGGTCTTGTCGTCAGCACATTGTTTGAAGAAGTGCCATGCCAGGGAACTCCTTGAAGCTGCCTTTGGGGTGCTCGGTCCCAGATGGCGGCGGTCAGTAGCAGGCGGAGTCTCTTGGCGGCGGGTGTTCTGCTTTTGCCCACTGCTCCCTCTTTTGCTACGCTGTTGGCTCGGTCTCACCACTGCCTCTTCCTCCGAACTGTGAAAGTCAGTGGCACGACCTTCATTCCATGTGGGGTCTAGGACCTCATCGTCCCCTGCATCGTCTTCCACCCAGTCTTGATCCCTGACCTCCTGTTCAGTCTGCACACTGCAGAAAGACGCAGCAGTTGGCACCTGTGTTTCGTCATCATCAGAGACATGCTGAGGTGGTATTCCCATGTCCTCATCATCAGGAAACATAAGTGGTTGTGCGTCAGTGCATTCTATGTCTTTCACCGCTGGGGAAGGGCTAGGTGGATGCCCTTGGGAAACCCTGCCAGCGGAGTCTTCAAACAGCATAAGAGACTGCTGCATAACTTGAGGCTGAGACAGTTTCCCTGGTATGCATGGGGGTGATGTGACAGACTGATGGGGTTGGTTTTCAGGCGCCATCTGTGCGCTTTCTGCAGAAGACTGGGTGGGAGATAATGTGAACGTGCTGGATCCACTGTCGGCCACCCAATTGACTAATGCCTGTACCTGCTCAGGCCTTACCATCCTTAGAACGGCATTGGGCCCCACCATATATCGCTGTAAATTCTGGCGGCTACTGGGACCTGAAGTAGTTGGTACACTAGGACGTGTGGATGTGGCAGAACGGCCACGTCCTCTCCCAGCACCAGAGGGTCCACTAACACCACCACGACCATGTCCACGTCCGCGTCCCTTACTAGATGTTTTTCTCATTGTTATGGTTCACCACAACAACAAATATATTATTTGGCCCAATGTATTGTATTCAAATTCAGCGGGATATAAATTTGAGGCCTAGTATTTAGGCGCTGGGTGACCGGTATGGATTTAGTGACAGAATTAGACTTGGAAATGCACAGAAGCGTGTGTGTGTGAAGTTATTCTGAATGACCCAATGTGCACCTTGAATATTATATACCCTTTTAGGGATAGATTTCAAATAGCTCTGATATAGCAGAAACCACTAAATTATGAAATTGCTAAATTGGGAATTGTACTTCAACCCAGAACAAAAAATGTGCTTTGACGGACACTAAATATCTTGCCCAGCAACAACAGTACAACGGTGGGTAACGAGAGATTTAGAGGGAATTAAATTTGAGGCCTAGTATTTAGGCGCTGGGTCACCGGTATGGATTTAGTGACAGAATTAGACTTGGAAATACACAGTAGCGGGTGTGTGTGAAGTTATTCTGAATGACCCTATGTGCACCTTCAATATTATATACCCTTTTAGGGATAGATTTCAAATAGCTCTGATATAGCAGAAACCACTAAATTATGAAATTGCTAAATTGGGAATTGTACTTCAACCCAGAACAAAAAATGTGCTTTGACGGACACTAAATATCTTGCCCAGCAACAACAGTACAGCGGTGGGTAACGAGAGATTTAGAGGGAATTAAATTTGAGGCCTAGTATTTAGGCGCTGGGTCACCGGTATGGATTTAGTGACAGAATTAGACTTGGAAATGCACAGAAGCGTGTGTGTGAAGTTATTCTGAATGACCCAATGTGCACCTTCAATATTATATACCCTTTTTGGGATAGATTTCAAATAGCTCTGATATAGCAGGAACCACTAAATTATGAAATTGCTAAATTGGGAATTGTACTTCAACCCAGAACAAAAAATGTGCTTTGACGGGCACTAAATAACTTTCCCAGCTACAACAGGACAACGGTAACGAGAGATTTAGAGGGATTTAAATTTGAGGCCTAGTATTTAGGCGCTGGGTGACAGGTATGGGTTTAGTGACAGAATTAGACTTGGAAATACACAGTAGCGGGTGTGTGTGAAGTTATTCTGAATGACCCTATGTGCACCTTCAATATTATATACCCTTTTAGGGATAGATTTCAAATAGCTCTGATATAGCAGAAACCACTAAATTATGAAATTGCTAAATTGGGAATTGTACTTCAACCCAGAACAAAAAATGTGCTTTGACGGACACTAAATATCTTGCCCAGCAACAACAGTACACCGGTGGGTAACGAGAGATTTAGAGGGAATTAAATTTGAGGCCTAGTATTTAGGCGCTGGGTCACCGGTATGGATTTAGTGACAGAATTAGACTTGGAAATACACAGTAGCGGGTGTGTGTGAAGTTATTCTGAATGACCCTATGTGCACCTTCAATATTATATACCCTTTTTGGGATAGATTTCAAATAGCTCTGATATAGCAGGAACCACTAAATTATGAAATTGCTAAATTGGGAATTGTACTTCAACCCAGAACAAAAAATGTGCTTTGACGGGCACTAAATAACTTTCCCAGCTACAACAGGACAACGGTAACGAGAGATTTAGAGGGATTTAAATTTGAGGCCTAGTATTTAGGCGCTGGGTGACAGGTATGGGTTTAGTGACAGAATTAGACTTGGAAATACACAGTAGCGGGTGTGTGTGAAGTTATTCTGAATGACCCTATGTGCACCTTCAATATTATATACCCTTTTTGGGATAGATTTCAAATAGCTCTGATATAGCAGAAACCACTAAATTATGAAATTGCTAAATTGGGAATTGTACTTCAACCCAGAACAAAAAATGTGCTTTGACGGACACTAAATATCTTGCCCAGCAACAACAGTACAGCGGTGGGTAACGAGAGATTTAGAGGGAATTAAATTTGAGGCCTAGTATTTAGGCGCTGGGTCACCGGTATGGATTTAGTGACAGAATTAGACTTGGAAATACACAGTAGCGGGTGTGTGTGAAGTTACTCTGAATGACCCTATGTGCACCTTCAATATTATATACCCTTTTTGGGATAGATTTCAAAGAGCTCTGATATAGCAGGAACCACTAAATTATGAAATTGCTAAATTGGGAATTGTATTTCAACCCAGAACAAGAAATGTGCTTGAACGGACACTAAATAACTCGCCCAGCTACAGCACTAGGGACAGATTTAGCTGGATATAAATTTGAGGCCTAGTATTTAGGCGCTGGGTGACAGGTATGGGTTTAGTGACAGAATTAGACTTGGAAATACACAGTAGCGGGTGTGTGTGAAGTTATTCTGAATGACCCTATGTGCACCTTCAATATTATATACCCTTTTAGGGATAGATTTCAAATAGCTCTGATATAGCAGAAACCACTAAATTATGAAATTGCTAAATTGGGAATTGTACTTCAACCCAGAACAAAAAATGTGCTTTGACGGACACTAAATATCTTGCCCAGCAACAACAGTACAGCGGTGGGTAACGAGAGATTTAGAGGGAATTAAATTTGAGGCCTAGTATTTAGGCGCTGGGTCACCGGTATGGATTTAGTGACAGAATTAGACTTGGAAATACACAGTAGCGGGTGTGTGTGAAGTTATTCTGAATGACCCTATGTGCACCTTCAATATTATATACCCTTTTTGGGATAGATTTCAAATAGCTCTGATATAGCAGGAACCACTAAATTATGAAATTGCTAAATTGGGAATTGTACTTCAACCCAGAACAAAAAATGTGCTTTGACGGGCACTAAATAACTTTCCCAGCTACAACAGGACAACTGTAACGAGAGATTTAGAGGGATTTAAATTTGAGGCCTAGTATTTAGGCGCTGGGTGACAGGTATGGGTTTAGTGACAGAATTAGACTTGGAAATACACAGTAGCGGGTGTGTGTGAAGTTATTCTGAATGACCCTATGTGCACCTTCAATATTATATACCCTTTTTGGGATAGATTTCAAATAGCTCTGATATAGCAGAAACCACTAAATTATGAAATTGCTAAATTGGGAATTGTACTTCAACCCAGAACAAAAAATGTGCTTTGACGGACACTAAATATCTTGCCCAGCAACAACAGTACACCGGTGGGTAACGAGAGATTTAGAGGGAATTAAATTTGAGGCCTAGTATTTAGGCGCTGGGTCACCGGTATGGATTTAGTGACAGAATTAGACTTGGAAATACACAGTAGCGGGTGTGTGTGAAGTTATTCTGAATGACCCTATGTGCACCTTCAATATTATATACCCTTTTTGGGATAGATTTCAAATAGCTCTGATATAGCAGGAACCACTAAATTATGAAATTGCTAAATTGGGAATTGTACTTCAACCCAGAACAAAAAATGTGCTTTGACGGGCACTAAATAACTTTCCCAGCTACAACAGGACAACGGTAACGAGAGATTTAGAGGGATTTAAATTTGAGGCCTAGTATTTAGGCGCTGGGTGACAGGTATGGGTTTAGTGACAGAATTAGACTTGGAAATACACAGTAGCGGGTGTGTGTGAAGTTATTCTGAATGACCCTATGTGCACCTTCAATATTATATACCCTTTTTGGGATAGATTTCAAATAGCTCTGATATAGCAGAAACCACTAAATTATGAAATTGCTAAATTGGGAATTGTACTTCAACCCAGAACAAAAAATGTGCTTTGACGGACACTAAATATCTTGCCCAGCAACAACAGTACAGCGGTGGGTAACGAGAGATTTAGAGGGAATTAAATTTGAGGCCTAGTATTTAGGCGCTGGGTCACCGGTATGGATTTAGTGACAGAATTAGACTTGGAAATACACAGTAGCGGGTGTGTGTGAAGTTACTCTGAATGACCCTATGTGCACCTTCAATATTATATACCCTTTTTGGGATAGATTTCAAAGAGCTCTGATATAGCAGGAACCACTAAATTATGAAATTGCTAAATTGGGAATTGTATTTCAACCCAGAACAAGAAATGTGCTTGAACGGACACTAAATAACTCGCCCAGCTACAGCACTAGGGACAGATTTAGCTGGATATAAATTTGAGGCCTAGTATTTAGGCGCTGGGTGACCGGTATGGATTTAGTGACAGAATTAGACTGGGATATGGCCAAAAAATGAACAGACTATTGCTGGTTAAATGCACTTGGTGTGACAGCTTCACCCTGATGTAGGCTTTAGCCAAAAAACAACCACACCATTGAGGGTTAAATGCACTTGGTGACAGGCGCAGCTTGCCCCTGATTTTGTATATGGCCAAAAAATGAACAGACTATTGCTGGTTAAATGCACTTGGTGTGACAGCTTCACCCTGATGTAGGCTTTAGCCAAAAAACAACCACACCATTGAGGGTTAAATGCACTTGGTGACAGGCGCAGCTTGCCCCTGATTTTGTATATGGCCAAAAAATGAACAGACTATTGCTGGTTAAATGCACTTGGTGTGACAGCTTCACCCTGATGTAGGCTTTAGCCAAAAAACAACCACACCATTGAGGGTTAAATGCACTTGGTGACAGGCGCAGCTTGCCCCTGATTTTGTATATGGCCAAAAAATGAACAGACTATTGCTGGTTAAATGCACTTGGTGTCACAGCTTCACCCTGATGTAGGCTTTAGCCAAAAAACAACCACACCATTGAGGGTTAAATGCACTTGGTCGCAGCTTGTGCTGGCGCACCACAAGACACAAAATGGCCGCCGATCACCCCAGAAAAATGAGACTGACAAACGGTCTGTGCAGCCTAAAAACAGTGAGCAATTGAGGATCAGCAGCTCAATGATCCACAGCTGCAGATCGATCAGTTAATCAAGTCCTTTGGAGGAGTTAATCTGCCTAATCTCGCCCTACTGTCGCAGCCGCAACCTCTCCCTACGCTAATCAGAGCAGAGTGACGGGCGGCGCTATGTGACTCCAGCTTAAATAGAGGCTGGGTCACATGGTGCTCTGGCCAATCACAGCCATGCCAATAGTAGGCATGGCTGTGATGGCCTCTTGGGGCAAGTAGTATGACGCTTGTTGATTGGCTGCTTTGCAGCCTTTCAAAAAGCGCCAAGAAAGCGTCACAAAAGCGCGAAGAAAGCGACGAACACCGAACCCGAACCCGGACTTTTACGAAAATGTCCGGGTTCGGGTCCGTGTCACGGACACCCCAAAATTCGGTACGAACCCGAACTATACAGTTCGAGTTCGCTCATCCCTAGATTCAGGACATTAATCACCAATCCAAAGGATTGTTCTTTGTGGGGTAACCCCTTTAAGGAGCAATTCTATCAGAATAAAAATCCTTGGTCATGGTCTGAAAATGGTTTAAAAAATAATAATCATGTCCTCACCTCACTGATTTCCGGTAACTGTCATTCTGACAGCATTCCACTTCCTGCTTCTGTCCAGACACTGTAGGAAAATGGTTGTGAGGCCTGTTCAGCCAATTACTAGCTGTGGTGGGCTATCACTGTAGTCAGTGTTTGGCAGAGCAGCATTCAGTGTCGTGTTGGGACTGGAAGTGGAATGCAGTGGGAACCCATGTACCATCAGAGCAGAGCAGATGCACCATCGCTGCTGAGGTGACCATAAGCTTCATTTTTCATTTTTTAAACCATTTGCACCCCATGGGTAAGCTTAATACTGTAATTAATTTTGACAATATTTATGGTGTTATATCACAATATAAAGCATTAGATATAAAAATAAATATGTAATAATATGCAAGAACTTTTACGATATGAATTTGCAGGTCGGTTGAGTATTATACTAGGAGGAGGGATCTTATTTGCAATGACAATGTGAAGTAGATAGACAATCGCATATAAATTGTCATGTGTATCCGCTCACATGCTCCAGAGTCTGGTGGCAGCAGATTTTATGGGGAGTATCTTTAACTTTCCCGCTATGCCCAGTACAGAGAAGCAGAAGCCCAAGGTCATGATGACATCAATTGTCAGAACTATCATGCATGTGATTAAAATCCAACATATTAGGAATGAATTCAGCTATTCAGACACTGAACTTTTATTGAAGATAACCCTCTTGCCTAGACAGTGACATTAACAATGAAAATAGGTATTGTATGAGCACAAATAAATTGTTCAAATTGCTGATTCTCCTTCTACTAATCCAGGCTACCAGTACATGTCCAGGGGATCAAGTTTTCTGAGGCAGTTTTGAAGCTAGAATCAGTCGTGGATTCAGAACACAGAAGTAGAATTGGTTCTTTATAGTTTCTTTCACACTCCTGGCTTTGTATAAGAAAATAAAAAATAAATTATCAAAACCTAAACATATACTGGCACCCTTAGCATAATGCCAAATGGGACAATACTGATGTGGCCATGATGTAGCCAAAATCCTTAACAGCATGCGACCATTGTGATTTTCAAACACAATTTTAAAGGGGTTTTTCAGACTGCTGATAGTAAGGGCCTTTCCACAGGACAGATCAGTGAGGTTCCTCCACTCCACACCTCCACTGATCACCAGTTCCTTGCATCCTCATGCTCTGAAACTAGCACTTTGGATGGAGCAGGAAGCACAGCTCCATTCAAAGTGTAATTGCCGAGCTAGGTTACTAAAGCTGAGTTACAACTGGAATGAATGGGAGCAAAGCAGTAGTAACCCAGCACGACCACTACACTTTGAACAAAGTTGTGATTCCTTTTCCATTCAATGTGCTAGTTCCACTTCCGAAGGCTACAGGGAACAGCTAATTGTGGTGGGGTCTAGCTTTTAGAACCTCACTGATCAGATATTAATGACCTATCCTGAGGATAGTCCATCAATATCATCAGCCTGGAGCCAGCTTCAGTTTGTAAAGAAGCAGACATTACAAGGTTGCATGGGTGATACAGTTGTTTCCCAGCAAATTAAGGCATCCAATTTGAAATGCTGCGGTTTTCGGCCATGCCAGTTGTGCTCCGATCGGCCTTACCTTTATATTCTCTTCAGTGTCATATAACATGGAAGCTATGTGCATTCAGAAAATATATCACAGAAAATATATCATAAAAAATAGAACATTAAAAAATTGTTGACTGCATAGCGCGTGATGATAAAGCTAAGCAGGCATTGATACTTGTAACATTTAAAGGGGTCGACCAGCTACACTAGGTTTTGCAGAGCAGCGCGATGGCTTGTTGAGCTTTAATATACTGAAGCAAGTTTACAAACAAGGAGGTTTGTATTACAAAGCAAAAGTGCAATGAACTGTGAAGCTGTGTACAGCAAAGTGGTTACTGTGGTCCAGCAAGCACAACCAAGCGCAAGTTTAATAAAAAATGCATAGCTCCGAAAGGCACAATATGCATTTGGAGGAAAGTCAATATACAATGTTGTTCCGGAATGAACATTTAATATTGTTTCGCTTTCCCCGTGTTTGGTTTTCCCAAGGACACCGCTAACATAGTTTCTACAACCGTTTTATTCATTGTTCAGACAGTTACTGGAAAGGTCCTAAAAAGGACTTTCAATGCAAGTCACAGCGGGAGAGCGAAAGCAAACACCACTACTACGAGAGAGAGCTGTCAATGTGAGGAATGAAGCGTGCTAGAGTCATTAAATTCTTAGTAATGTAAACCATTAGAGAAGAAAATATGAAATATTTACTATTGCTTTCCAATAACATAGACCATTACACAGTAAAGAGGCCTATCACCACACAGGGACATGGAAAGGAGAGCAAACTCAGGTGCAACATGAATAAATGGGCCAGATGTTTCCGGAACATTTTATGCACTTAATTGCGCTACCATAATAAACCCCAATTACTGCTACTTTTATTTGCCTACTATTCAGACAATGATGCCTGGCATATGCTACATCACAATATAAAGAAGAAGATGTAAGATTTACTGCAGTGTTAGCACTTTATATAGAAAACTTCACAGTCTACATGGATGAATGAGAACCATTGGAGATAAATGCTGCAGGGATGCAGAGTTTTCCGCTAGACAATATACTCTGCATATTCAGGCTTTATATGAGGGAGAAACTCATTAAAAATGAATGCCTTAATTTTTCATCATAGCTGACATACAACATGGGCATTAGATCAATGGTGGGGGCATTATTCTGAGTATCACAGACAACCGTCAAACCTTATAGTACTTACTATTTTATTAGTTGGTGGAATAAGAATCGGTTTGAGGGTGCAAAAGGTTGTCTCACTTCAGCAAGTGGCATTTATCATGTAGAGAAAGCTAATACAAGGTACTTACTAATGTATTGTTATTATCCATATGGCTTCCTTTGTTGTCTTGATTAATTTTTCCATCAAATTAGACACTCCGTTTCCATGGTTACAGAACACCCTGTATCCATCAGTGGTGGTCGTGCTTGCACAATATAGGAAAAAGCACCAGCCTATGTGAGCTCCCATGGTCCTGGCCACTAGAGAGGCTGATGCTTTTTCCTATAGTGTGCAAGCACGACCACCGCTGATGGATTGCAGGGTGGTTTGTAACCCCTGGATACAAGCAGTGTATAATGTGATAGAAAAATGAATCCAACCAGAAAAGGAAGCAATATGGATAATCACAATACATTAGTAAGTGGCTTGTATTAACTTTCTCTACATGATAAATGCCATTTACTGAAATTAGACAACCCCTTTAAGTAATATAGAGGGGCCAATGCCCTTCCAGCAGAACTGGAAGGGCATTGGGCTACAAAAACATAACTTTTATTGTATCATTTAAAAAAAAAAAAAACTTGCCTCAGTGAGGTTTTTTTTCACAGAGAGGCTGGCAGCTTTCATTACATGTCTATTTTAGTGAATACTTGTTTCCATCGTGAAATATCAATCTTGGAGAATCTTTCCTACTGTAAACTATGTCGTTCTTCTGTTATGCCTCCTAGAAATGTAAGAATATACACACAGGGACACTGTGCAAGGACAAGGAGAACATTACCCACTCAGTTCATTCAGAAATGTCTAGGAAAAATGGTAGAATTATAAGAAAAGATGTTCTAGGATTGCTATTTCATGAGAAATACAAGTATTCACTAAAACAGCCAACTGTAGTAAAAGGTGTCATTTGTTGATAGACATTCATTCGCTAAACATATGGTCAAACTTTGTGACCTTTGACTTACACTGATGATGTCATATGTGTGAGTAATTGCACTGCCTTTATGTCTGGGTATGCTTGATAAAGGATTAAAGGGGTATTCCGGTTGGCACACAGGCTAGGGGATAGATAGCAGATTGGTGGAGGTCCTACCACTGGGACCCCCATGGATCACGAGAACAGGCGCCCCATACCCCCTACAGCCCACCTGAAATGAACAGAGCGGCCAGTCGCACATGCACTCAGCAGCTCCATTCATTCCTAAGGGAGTTGCCGAGATAGCCAAATACAGCGCTCACCTATCTCCAGAACTCCCATAGAAATAAATGGAGTGGCTGCTCGCATGTTCAACCAGTCATTTTAGGAAGGCAGCAAGGGGCCTGCAGGAGGCACAGCCTCCCATTCTCCTGATCATGGGGGTCACAGCGGTTGGACCATCACCGTTCTTGTAGTTATACCTTATCCTGTGGATAGAGGTAACTGGTACCTACCGTAATACCCCTTCATGCTACAACTGCTTCACTGAAGAAGTGATAGTAACCTTTGGCTGTGGTAACATTTACATCAACCACCTTGTTTTATTGATGCATGATGATTTGCTTCATGCAATAATAATACTCGAATTACAATTGAAAAAAAAATCTGGGTGCTGTGGACTCTAAGGCCCCATTTACACAACTGTGTCCATTTTGCAGACCGCAAACTGCGAATCCGCCAAACATGGACACTAGTGATGGACGAACATCGGCCGGGATGGTTCACGAATGCGATCAAATTGACAAATTTTATTTTAGGCCATGGGAGTACCGGCCCCAAACAATAGGCATTCACCGGACAGAAAACATCAAATGATTACGTGCTGGAGGTATATTATTAGATGGTCTTTAGATATCAATTTTACTGCAGGCCAGTGGAGTACAGGCACCATAAATTATTAATTCAATGTACAGAAAAGAACAAGCTTTGTCTTTTTCTCATTGTCTGTTGCTAGTAGAGGCCTAAGCCTGGCAGGCAGGTTCCCCCCGAAGTATCTTGCTGGATGAGCAGCCAATACTGCACTTGCATCAATCTTGACAGGATTCGGCTCCAAGTATAGAGGATTTTGTAATTTTTTTTATGCTTTCTCCATCGCAACACCCTCCACGTTGTTGAATAAACTGAAGACTGGCCGTTTCTCTCCTAAGAAAAAAATTAAAAGTTATTATAACATTTTTTAAACATTTTATTATGAAATTTATTCCATATATATTATAAAATTTGGTGTCTCCATGATCAATCTGCAGCCTGGGGGTCCCAAACTTGGGTTCTACATACTTCCAAAATAAAGTGGGGTGAATACATGACGGATGATTTTCCCAGGAGCTGCTTTTGGGAGCCACAGTTCATTTCTGAGACGTCTGTGTGGGAATCCGAAGACCATCTCCATCTCCGTGCACCACAGGATGTCCTCCTCCTCCTGTGTTAAAAAATGAAATTTTTATTATAACATTTATTAAACATTTTATTATTAAATTTATTAAATGAAATAAGGATGCCCTCCTTTCCATTCCATGATGACTGGGAACCCCTGACGAAGAGACTGGGCCCTGGTTGGTTTGAATCTTGATTAAATTTGCAACTCTTCCGGGCTCCAAACAATCTTGAAGCTTTGTCTTCTTCTCATTGTCTGTCGCTAGTAGAGGCCTAAGCATGCCAGGCAGGTTCCCCCAGAAGTATCTTGCTGGATGGGCAGCCAATACCGCACTTGCATCAATCTTGACAGGATTCAGCTCCAGGTGGAGAGTATATTTTTTTGTTGGAATGCTTTCGCCATCGCAACACCACGTTGTTGAATAAACAGAAGACTGGCCGATTCTCTCCTGTCTTACGCAACATTTAATTTTTATTATTAAATGTATTAAATATTTGAGCATTAATTTTATTAAACCAAAATTTGATTAAAATTATAAGAAAGTTTACTTAAATTTGCCAAACCTGGCCTAATAACTCAAGTATGAACTCAGCCTTACAGGTCGATGTTAGTGTCAAGAAGAAGCGTACTCCTTTTACACCTTTGTCAACTGATTCCACATAGATGTCTACAGAACCTGTTCAACTACACTCTTATACAAGTAGAGGATGGAGAGGATGTCAGCAGTAAGTTTGTGTTGACGTCACTGATTATTTTGCCCTTCCTCTGATCCGTCAGAACAATAACCCACAAAAATCAGAAGGCCGCAAAGTGGCAAAATGAAAGTGTGGAGGTGGCAGCAGTATGAGGAGGCCACCGAGTGGCACAATCACAGAGTATCTAGTTGGCAGCAGTACGTGGAGGCCTGCGAGTGGCCAGGATACATAGTATGGAGATGGCAGCAGCAGCATGATACAACAGAGTGGCACGGTGACATAGTGTAGACATGGCAGCATCAGTAAGCCACAGAGTGGCAAGGTGACAATGTGGAGGTGGGTGGCAATAGTAGCACTCGCTGAAGATGGTGGGTGAAAGAAGGAGCACTTGGCATCAGATGTTTGGCATCAGGTGGGTAACATCATCAGAATAGTAGCTGAGGCAGGTAGCCAGAAGAAAACAGTCTCTTTTGTCAAAATGTTGGTGTGGCACCATGGATGATGTAGTCTGATGCATCAAGCATTGGTGTGTTAAAAGTATGTGCTATATGTGGGCACTTTAAACTCTTGCTAAATGTCATATAAAATGTATTATGGTATCATGCTGCAGTTCCCTTTAACAGGCTGGCAGTGTAATTTACTTTTACGCTGGGTTCAGACCTGAGTGTACTTGAACGTACGCTCTGTATGCACGATTGTTCGGGCGTTTGCAATCGCGCATACAGAGACAAGTGAACGCCCATTGTTTCGCGTTCCCGCTGAAGTCTATGTACGGGAACGCGCGACAAGACGCCCCAAAGAAGCTCCTGTACTTCTTGGGGCGGCGGGCGTTTTACAGCGCGATAGTACGCGCTGTAAAACGCTCAGGTGAGAACCATTCCCATAGGGAATTATTGGTTCTTGCCTGTTGAGCGTTTTACAGCGCGTAGGAACGTGCTGTAAAACTCTCAGGTCTGAACCCAGCCTTATTCGCTCCTAGGCGGTGCAGGAACCACTTAGATATATAGCTGGGGGGGAGGGGGGTAAAGTTAGTGTGTCCGATGTTAATGAAGAGATTAGGAAGTTAATGGAGGAGGTGGACATTTTTTTTTTTACACCAAAATAATTCACAAAAGATTTTAGCGCATATCAGTGCAGCACTTAACGCCGAATGCAAGTTTTTTTAACAACCAAAATATTTCAAAAGAGATTTTAGTGCATATCAGTGCAGGGCTTAACGCAGAATACAAGATTTTTTGCCACCCAAATATTTCTAAAAATATTTTAGTGCATATCAGTGCAGCACTTAACGCTGAATACAAGATTTTTTGCCACCCAAATATTTTAAAAAAGATTTTAGCGCATATCAGTGCAGCACTTAACGCAGAATACAAGATTTTTTCTGAAGTGAACGGGACGTAGCGGAGGAAGTAGGTCCGCGCTGGAAGAGCAAGACGCGGACCTCGTGTGGTTTCTGTGCTGCAGAAAAGTCCCTGTAGTGTCCAGTAAACAATACCGTAGATAGATGCGGGCTAGTGTGAATTATTTCACATTTTTGTGCAGGGTTAGTGCATAGTGTATTCACCTGTATTGGTGTGCCACTCTTATGGACGTCGTAACGTAATTGCGCAGTGTGTGAAACGTAAATACAAAATTTTAACACAACATAATTCAGTCCATACCGCAAAAAGGATTTTCCCACATATAACTGCAGCACTAAACGCTGAATATAACTTGATTTCTGTACAGAAATATGCCACTAAAAGCTTTTCCTCATATAACTGCAACAGTGAAAGCTGAATATATTTTTATTTTTCTACTGATATACGTAAATCCATTTATTTCAAGATATAAGTGCAGCAGCGAATGGCGAATGTATATTTCTTTTTCTACTGCTATACGGCAGTAAAGGCTTTACCAGATATAACTGCAACAGTGAATTGAGAATATATTTTTATTGTAGTACTGAAATACGCCACTATACTCTTTCACCAGAAATAACTGCAGAAGTGACCTGAGAATATATATTTCTTGTTGGACTCAAATAGGCCACTATACGCTTTTAACAGAAATAACTGCAGAACTGAACTGAAAATGCATTTTTTTTGTTGGACTGAAATAGGTTACTTTACGCTTTCACCAGCAGTGCGTATGTATTTTTATTTTTTTAATGAAATAAGCCCCTTTACTCTTTCACCAGAAATGAATGCAACCGTGCAGTGCGTTTAAATGTTTCCTGTTTTACTGAAATACCGCCCTATGCTCTTTCACAAGAAATGTGTAAGATCCTCACCTGCTTTGCACTCCAGGGGAACCAAGAGGGGTCCTCGTGGAGTTGCGGGACAGGTTATGCGTGTCTCTGATGCACCAGCGCTGACCCCTTTGCGAGCCAGTGCTGAGATGCGTTCGCGTGGACATCGGAGGGGAGGACCGTCGGAGTCCCGGGGACAGAGTGGCCAGGCGAGTGACAAGACGCCGCGGCCAGGGTTGTCTCCGGTGTCTCCTGCGACTTCCGTTTCCGCATCTGGGTCCACGCGCTCGCATACTCTCACTGAGTCAATCATGCGTCCATGTGTACGCACGAGGGCAGGTTCGCAAAGGGATACACGGTCGCGAGTACGCGCTTCTTATGCACTTCGTCGACCAGTGGCGCATATTATACTGACTCACAAGAGCAAAGTGGATTAGGGAGCCAGCCATGGGTTAATCAACTTGTGATTGCCTTAGGCCTTGTACTCAGGTGCAGGGCAATTTGTTCACCTATGGTACTGGACACTTGGCACCCTGGGATTGGTCAGCAGGCATTTAAAAGGAGGTCTCTCAGGGTGATCAGTGCCCACTGTTATTTTCCCTCAACCAGGTATAGGTCACAACTCCTAGTGACTGAAGACTGCCAGGAACTTTGTCCTTACAGCGGACCCAAGATCTGGAGTGACTCGACTGCCAAGTGCACAGCATCATTCAGCACTGGTTGGGACTATTCCTGGAATCTCCTTGCCTGTTTTTTTGTTATTATTCCTTGTTACCAGCAAGTGTCCTGGACGTTTATGTTTCTGGTGAATAAACACCTTTTTGCTTTCATCACTGGTCTGTTTGTTGGTGCCTTGCATTACAGAACAGTGGGCCCAACTAACAGTTGCCATGGACAAGATCCAGCAGCAGCTGAATGAATTAACGGGAGCCGTTAACCTGCTGTTCCAACGACGCCCAAATATACCAGCAGCCGCTGCAGCGCAAATCTAAGAGCAACTGACAACTGTGATGGAGGAGGTTCAGCAGCTTATCCAGGGAGCCTCAGCACTACCCGTCACTATCGCAAGGCATCAAACAGAACCTAAGATCCCTCTGCCTGACCCCTTCACAGGGGAGCGACAGGAGTTCTTAAACTTCAGGGACTCCTGTCTCCTTTATTTCCAGTTACGACCGATGGCTTCTGCCACTCTCAGGCAGAGAATTGGGATTGTAATGTCACTGCTACGTGGAGACCCCCAATGTTGGGCATTTAACTTGCCTCAAGACCATACAGCTTTTTCGTCAGTGGATGCCTTCTTCGAGGCTATGGCTGTGATTTACGATGACCCGGATCGTACTCGCACCGCAGAGACCAATCTTGAGCATATTCAACAAGGCCGCCGCCCAGCTGAAGAATACGCTGCAGAATTCAGGCGATGGGCAGCTTTCACCACCTGGGGCGACGCAGCCCTACGCCATCGCTTCCGTTTGGGACTTTCGGATGCGGTCCGGGATCTTCTTTTGGCCTTGCCTACCCCCTTCTCGTTGGAAATGGCTATCTCTCAGGCAATCGATGCCGACAGGCGAATCCGTGAGAGGCGAGTGGAACGGTCGTCTCGGTTTTCATCCTCTCGACCACATTCCAGGGCCTCTAAAATCGGCCGAAGAGCCAATGGAGGTTGGATCCTCCCATCTCACACAGGCAGAACGAGCTCGTCGCCAACAGAAAGGCCTGTGCCTATTTTGCGGGAAGTCTGGACACCTCGTTAAAACCTGTCCCCTCCTGCCGGCGGGAAACAAATGAACCTAGGGGGCATAGAGGAGAACCCCCTAGGTGCTATTATCCCTCCTCCAAGCCGGGTGATGGTATCCATATCCTTACGGTGGAAAGACAAGGTCCATGAGTTGTCAGCACTAATCGATTCTGGGGCCGCTGGGAATTTTGTGGACTCAACCTTGGTTCGTCGACTTGGCATCCCGTTGATCCAGCCGAAAACCACCATGTCAGTGACCGCGATTGATGGTTCCCCTCTTCAAGATGGTCGTGCAGTGTGGATGACTCCGGGAATACAGGTAACGGTGGCGGCTGATCATCGGGAGACCTTAAGCCTTTTTGTCCTTGACATGCCATCCACTCCCGTGATTTTGGGTTTCCCTTGGTTAAGGCTCCATAATCCAGTAGTGGACTGGCGCTCGGGTCTTATCTGTCAGTGGAGTACGGAATGCCTTACTAAGTGCATTCGTCCCGACCTGTCACTAGCCTCCATGGAAGTATTAAGTACTTTACCACAGCAGTATCATAATTTCCGAGATGTGTTCAGTCCTCAGGGGGCTGATGTATTACCTCCCCACAGGTCATATGATTGTCCTATAGACCTGTTGCCAGGCACCATGCCACCACGAGGGCATCTTTATAATCTCACTGGGCCTGAGGTTCAGGCTCAGCGGGAGTATATTAAAGAGAACCTTGAGAAGAATTTCATTCGTCCATCCACTTTCCCTGCTGGAGCTGGATTCTTCTTTGTGGAGAAGAAGGATGGAGGCTTGAGACCTTGCATCGATTATCGTGCCCTTAATCGGATTACGGTGAAGAATCGGTATCCACTGCCTCTGTGTCATGGAACCATGAACCAGACGTACAACAAGAGATAAGTGGAAAATAAGAAGGTTTTATTGAAGAGCAGCCGTAAGCAAAGTCCGAACGGATGGCTAAACCGAAGCAGGGTCTTGCGGAGACAGAGGTCAGGAACCAGAAGGGTAGTCAGACGAAGCCAGGAACAGGAACCAACGGGGTAGTCAGACGAAGCCGGAATCAGGAACCAACGGGGTAGTCAGACGAAGCCGGAATCAGGAACCAACGGGGTAGTCAGACGAGGCCAGGATCAGGAACCAGAAGCAGCAGCAGTCTTGGAAGCATGTGAACACAGGAGGACCAAGCAAGGAACTGAAGCCACAGACCTCCTATATATATGAGCTGGGCATCCAGCTCCTCCCAGTGGGAAGGAGGAGCCGCAGGGTGGGAGGCTACATGAAAACCCAGAAACCAAGATGGCCGCCAGCACATGTCAAACGAAGGGAACAGCAAGGAGGTAAGACCATGACACTCTGATTGATGATCTGCTTTCTCAGGTGGCAGGGGCCCGAGTCTTCACCAAACTCGATTTAAGGGGTGCTTATAATTTAGTTCGCATTAGAGAGGGTGACGAATGGAAGACCGCATTTAATACCAGAGACGGGCATTACGAGTATCTCGTGATGCCTTTCGGTCTCTGTAATGCTCCCGCGGTCTTCCAGGAGTTCATCAACGATGTTCTCAGAGATTTCTTGGATAGATGTGTTGTTGTCTATCTAGATGACATACTAATCTACTCCTCGGATCTGGTCTCTCATCGGAGACACGTGTGTCAGGTTTTCCAGAAGCTGAGGGAGAACCGCCTCTATGCCAAACTTGAGAAGTGTCTGTTTGAGGTGAAGGAGTTGCCTTTCCTGGGGTACATTATCTCAGAAAAGGGATTGGCTATGGACCCATCCAAACTTTCTGCTGTCTTGGATTGGCCTCAACCTAAGGATCTTAAGGGGTTGCAGCGTTTCTTAGGCTTTGCCAACTTCTACCGCAAGTTTATTAAGAATTTTTCTGCGATAGTAGTACCTCTCACCAACCTCACTAAGAAGGGAGCTAATCCTTCTAAGTGGACGAGAGAGGCAGTCAGAGCCTTTGAGACGCTGAAACAGGCCTTTTGCACGGCACCAATTCTTACTCATCCAGACACCTCCAGACCTTTTGTTCTCGAGGTCGATGCCTCAGAGGTCGGTGTAGGGGCAGTTCTCTCACAGTATTCTGGGGACCCCGAGAGGTTACATCCCTGTGCCTTCTTCTCTCGGAAGCTCTCTCCAGCCGAGTGTAATTATGATATCGGCAATAGAGAGCTTCTGGGAGTAAGATTGGCTTTTCAAGAGTGGAGACATTGGCTAGAGGGTGCAGAACATCCCATCACGGTTTACACTGACCACAAAAATTTGGAGTATCTAGAGAGTGCCAAAAGACTCAACTCCCGACAAGCAAGGTGGGCATTGTTTTTCACCCGCTTCAATTTCCGCCTCACTTATAAACCAGGTTACAAAAACGTGAAGGCAGATGCCCTGTCCCGCTGCTTCCCTGAGGCTGCCTCCGTCCTGGACTCTGAGCCAGAAACCATTCTCCCAACTAAATGTTTTCTTGCTGCCCTGGGGGCCGCAGAAGTAATGGAGGACTTGTCCTCTCTTCTTGAGCCCTCACAGGCAGAGAGTCCACCTGACAAACCCGAGGGTCGATGGTTCGTACCCATTAACCTTCGATTGGAGGTCATCCGACAGCTTCATGACTCAAAGTCTGCCGGGCATTTGGGTGTTAAAAAAAACACTTGCCCTTGTTAAACGTCACGTGTGGTGGCCCAACATGTCCGTGGATGTTAAGGCCTATATCCAGGCATGTACTGTTTGCGCCAGATGTAAACCGTCTCGGTCTGCCCCTTCTGGGACTTTACTCCCACTGCCTATTCCCCAGGCTCCATGGACTCACATTTCCATGGATTTCATCACAGATTTGCCAAGGTCCTCTGGAAGTACGGTAATCTGGGTAGTGGTGGACCGTTTTAGTAAAATGGCCCATTTTATCCCACTCCCTGGATTGCCCTCGGCCAGAGAATTGGCAGATCTGTTCTTGAATCATGTCTTTCGATTACACGGAGCGCCGGATGACATTGTTTCAGACAGAGGAGTGCAATTCATCTCCCGCTTCTGGCGTTCTTTCTGCTCCCGATTGGGTATTAATTTGTCTTTTTCTTCTGGTTTTCACCCAGAGACCAACGGTCAGACGGAAAGGACTAACCAGACCCTGGAGCAATATCTCCGGTGCTTCGTGTCAGACTGCCAGGAGGAATGGGCAGCGTATCTACCCTTTGCGGAGGTGGCTTATAATAACTCTGAGCATGCTTCCACTAAGATGTCTCCGTTCAGGTGCGTGGGGGGCAGGGATCCAAGACTCTCTTCTTTGGCCGGACCCTCCACTGACTCACCGGTGGTGGATCAGTGGTTCAAGGACCCATTTGGTCGTCGGCCCAGCGGAATCTCCGCAGTGCGGTGGCGCAACAGAAGAAATTTGCTGATCGTCATCGCACCGTAGAGCAAAAGTTTAAGGTGGGAGATCAGGTGTGGGTCTCCACCCGGAACATTCCGCTGCGTCAGCCATCTTCCAAGTTGGGTCCTCGATTCATTGGCCCATACCCAGTGACACAAAAGATCAACCGAGTTACGTACAAGGTTGCTCTTCCACTGTCGATCCGAGGAGTGAACACCTTTCATGTTTCACTTCTCAAATCGGCAGCCGACTCCGCTCCCTTCATTCAGACCCCATCCCCGCTGGAGGTCCAAGGGGTACCGGAGTTCAAAGTGAACAGAATTTTGGACTCTCGTTTTGTCCAAAGGTCTCTTCAATACTTGGTGGACTGGAAGGGTTTTGGTCCAGAGGAGAGATGTTGGATACCTGCTCTCCAGGTGCATGCGGATGAGTTGGTGGCAGCCTTTCACCGGGATAATCCGGGGAAAGCTTGCTTGGAGTCTTCAGAGCCGCCTCCTCGAGGGGGGGTAATGTAAGATCCTCACCTGCTTTGCACTCCAGGGGAACCAAGAGGGGTCCTCGTGGAGTTGCGGGACAGGTTATGCGTGTCTCTGATGCACCAGCGCTGACCCCTTTGCGAGCCAGTGCTGAGATGCGTTCGCGTGGACATCGGAGGGGAGGACCGTCGGAGTCCCGGGGACAGAGTGGCCAGGCGAGTGACAAGACGCCGCGGCCAGGGTTGTCTCCGGTGTCTCCTGCGACTTCCGTTTCCGCATCTGGGTCCACGCGCTCGCATACTCGCGCTGAGTCAATCATGCGTCTGTGTGTACGCACGAGGGCAGGTTCGCAAAGGGATACACGGTCGCGAGTACGCGCTTCTTATGCACTTCGTCGACCAGTGGCGCATATTATACTGACTCACAAGAGCAAAGTGGATTAGGGAGCCAGCCATGGGTTAATCAACTTGTGATTGCCTTAGGCCTTGTACTCAGGTGCAGGGCAATTTGTTCACCTATGGTACTGGACACTTGGCACCCTGGGATTGGTCAGCAGGCATTTAAAAGGAGGTCTCTCAGGGTGATCAGTGCCCACTGTTATTTTCCCTCAACCAGGTATAGGTCACAACTCCTAGTGACTGAAGACTGCCAGGAACTTTGTCCTTACAGCGGACCCAAGATCTGGAGTGACTCGACTGCCAAGTGCACAGCATCATTCAGCACTGGTTGGGACTATTCCTGGAATCTCCTTGCCTGTTTTTTTGTTATTATTCCTTGTTACCAGCAAGTGTCCTGGACGTTTATGTTTCTGGTGAATAAACACCTTTTTGCTTTCATCACTGGTCTGTTTGTTGGTGCCTTGCATTACAAAATGACTGCAAATGATTTTAGAGTAAATAACACCCAGCTTTAATCAAAAAATTTTTTTTGGGGGGGGGGCGGGAACTGGTATATCACACTAGTAGAAATTATATGTTCCAATAGCGTTTGTCACTATCTGTAGCTGAGGTAATGCAGCTAAACCGCAAACAAATGCTGCAATACCCAAATGCACTATATAGAAAGTATATTATTGGTATATAACACCCCTGCTTCAATCCGTTTTTTTGGGGGGGCAACTGTTAAATCACACCAGTAGAAATTATTAGTTCCAATAGCGTTTGTCACTCTGTGTAGATGTGGTAATGCAGCAGAACCGCAAACTAATGCTGCACTACCCAAATACACTATATAGAAAGTATATTATTGGTATATAACAGCCCTGCTTAAATCAGTTTTTTGGGGGGCAACTGGTAAATCACACCAGTAGAAATGATTTGTTCCAATAGCGTTTGGCACTCTGTGTGGCTGCAGTATCGCAGCAGAACCCCACACAACTGCTGTACAATACAAATGCACTATAATATACTTTCTATGTTAGAAAGTATATTATAAGTATATCACACCCCTCTATATCACACCTATCAATAGTACACCTATACCAGTCCTTAAAAGGACTTTTGTGGCCCTATTAGCTAGCGTTTGGTGTCCCTAACAGTCTGTCCCTGCTCCCCACAGCAACCTCTTCCTACACTGGCAAAAGACTGAATGTAAAATGGCGGCCAGATCAGGTGTATTTATAAGGTAGGGGATATGTCCATGTGCTGAAACCTCTCAATTGGCTGTCTTGTAACAGTGAACAAATAAAGTTTTCTGTGAAACGACCGCCAGGCGAACCCCAAGGCCATTTCTAATGGACACTTCCCGTGTGCACACCGTATCGCAGTGTCCTATCTTTTGTGGTACAGCCACACGAACTTGGAAGCACATAAAAGGGTGAATGGACCATAATGGTATAAAAAGGCAAATGGATAAAACAAACAATCTTTACTTTTGATAACGTTCCCTACACAGACTGCTTTATGGCGCTATAAAACTGCCAATAACTCCGCATATACATAATATTTCAGATGTAATAAGTAGTAGCTTGCACTTTTACAAACTATGCAAAGGAACAAAAGAAATAAAAATGTATAATTCTAGTCTAAAAAAATTACATCCTACTTAAGATTTATTGTTTGCTTCTGTTTACACCTTAAATTGCAGAGTGTTTTACATCTGCTAGACATTTTATTGATAACCGGAAACTCCAACGTGCAATTGAGAGTACTGACACAGACATCAGACAGCAGACGCTGAATTGAGAAATGATTGTTTCTTCAGAACAAAATGTTTGTACTCGCCCAAAGAAGCACGCTAAATATGTAGAAGTGTAACAACGGCTTCAGTAATGCATGGTGTATTGTTCATATATTGGTAACCAAACTGTAATTTTTTTTTTATCTCGCCTTGTCCATATACCCGATAAAAATGTCACAGAGAGGCATCAGGCAGCTATTTATTATAAAAGCATAGCCCCAATGCCATAGCTATATTTTCCTTTACTTGGGGTCTATATCTAGATACTAGTGTTGATCACGAATATTCGAATTTCAAATTTTTATCGCAAATATAGGTACTTTGAAAATTCACGAATATTTCAAATATAGTTATATATTCGTAATTTCGAATATTCGAAAAAAAATTCCCCTTTTTTTTTTTTTTTTATCTGTACACACGATCCCTCCCTGCTTCTAGCTTGTGGGCCAATAAGAAGGCTGCAATATACTTGACTTTAGGAGTAGTAGTGTTTGCAAATTTTGCTCTATGTTCGTATTTTTTTCGAATATTCGCTATATTGCTATATATTCGTGTTTTAGAATATTATGAATATTTGAAAAAAACAAAGTTATATCAATATTGCGAATATTTGAAGAAAAAATCGAATATAGAGCAATCTAGCTAATATAGTGCTATAATCTTTTTTTTTTATAGTCGTAATTTTTTTCCAATCTGAACTTCAGATGAGAAAAAATTACAACTATTAGACAAAGAAGATTACAGCACTATATCAGCTAAATTGCTCTATATTTTTTTCGAATATTCGCTATATTGCTATATATTCTTGTTTTAGAATATTACGAATATTCGAAAAACGAAGTTATAGCAATATAGCGAATATTCGAAAAAAATTGAATTTAGAGCAATTTTGCTAATATAGTGCTATAAATCTTCTTTGTCTAAGAGTTGAAAAATTTGCAATAAAAAATTTGTATCCTAAAATTCGAATTACGAAAATTCGCATATTACACAATCATTACCTTGCCGATTTTTCGAGTAAAAAAATCGCGAATTTTCGAATTTGCAAATATTCGACGAATATTCTACAAAATATTTGCGAAATATCACAAATTCGAATATGACCCCTGCTGCTCATCACTACTAGACACCAGAACCAAGGAAAAGAGACTTGTTTCCAGAATGCACCTCAACCACCATCACAACCGCATAATATGTGCAATATACACAGCCTATCCAAAAAAAAAAAGTTGCCACCCAAAAAAAGGTCACACAGTCTAATATTTTGTTGGACTGCCTTTAGCTTTGATTATGGCACTCATTCAATGTGGCATTGTTTTGATAAGCTTCTGCAATGTCACAAGATTTATTTCCATCCAGTGTTGCATTAATTTTTCACCAAGATCTTGCATTGATGATGGTAGAGTCTGACTGCTAAGCAAAGCCTTCTCCAGCACATCCCAAAGATTCTCAATGGGGTTAAGGTCTGGACTCTGTGGTGGCCAATCCATGTGTGAAAATGATGTTTCATGCTCTCTGAACCACTCTTTCACAATTTGAGCCCGATGAATCCTGGCATTGTCATCTTGGAATATGCCCGTGCCCCATTGATGGAATAACCTGGTCATTCAGTATGTTCAGGTAGCCAGCTGACCTCATTCTTGGAGCACATACTGTTGCTGAACCTAGACCTGACCAACTGCAGCAACCCCAGATCATAGCACTGCTCCCACAGGCTTGTACAGTAGGCACTAGGCATGATGGGTGCATCATTTCATCGGCTTCTCTTCTTACCCTGATGCACCCATCACTCTGGAACAGGATAAATCTGGACTCATCAGACCACATGACCTTCTTCCATTGCTCCAGAGTCCAATCTTTATGCTCTCTAGCAAATTGAAGCCTTTTTTTCTGGTTTGCCTCACTGATTAGTGGTTTTCTTACGGCTACACAGCTGTTCAGTCCCAATCGCTTGAGTTCCCTTCGCATTGTACGTGTGGAAATGCTCTTACTTTCACTATTAAACTATGAGTTTTACTGTTCTTTTTCTTCGATTTGATTTCACCAAACGTTTAAGTGATCGCCGATCACAATTATTCAGGATTTTTTCCCCGCCACACTTCTTCCTCGAATATGATGGGTCCCCACTATCTTTCCAGTTTTTAATAATGCGTTGGACAGTTCTTAAACAATGCATTGATGCTTGATGCATGCCAATGATTTGACCATTCTCAAACAGACTAACATCTTTTTCACGACCACGAGATGTGTCTTTTGACATGGTTGTTTAACAAATGAAAAACAACTCATTGCACCAGTTGGGGTTAAATAAATTATTGCCAGCTGAAAGATAATCACCCATACAGTAATCATCTAATAGGAGACTCATACATATTTGCTTAGTTAAATTCTTGGATAGGCAGTGTACTTATATTCCCACTAGAAGTTGCAATGTTTATTACTGAGTGATTGCTCAGAACTTTACAACTCTTTGCCTACACTCAGGATGCGCCACTTGCGCTTCCCATGCGACCCCCATGGATCAGCTGTTCTGCAGTAGCCCCAGCGCCAGAACTCAGTACTGGAACTATACAAATCAGGCTGTTGTGCAGTGAACAGAGCTGGTTACAAAGTGAGCAGTGATGCAGTAACCAGCTCACACATATTAACTTTGCTACTAAGATAACATGCAATTACCACTAGGTGGCAGCACAACTCAATAAACTATACATAACAGGTGTCATTTATAAACGGGCCAACAGGTGGAATTGGCATCATATTATGGTATCAATACAATTTAACAGGGCAACAGAAACAATTTTTTTATTTTTATTTTTTGGGGGGGGGGGGGTAATCCTTCTACTACTTTAAAACTCTTGGCCTATCATGTGCATACTTGTAACTATGACATCATAATGTAGAATTCTAAGCATCAGCTGGTGAAAAGCATATGGCCTCTCATATGAAATAATTGTCTTGAATGATTTTGTATGGATTGATATGAGCTACAGCATACCATTACAGCATTAATGTGGTGCTAACAGAATGCTGCTCTATTCAGCACGATCCAGTTACCCTTTGGGTGCACTCCACAAAATTAATTAATGTGCAATACTATTCTACTTTGCTGAGCCAGGGGTTTACTGCACCCACACAAGAAAGATATTTATGCAGAATTTTAATTATATGTGTACTACCATGAATGAATGAATAAATAACGAGGAACACTTCTTTCATTATTTTTGAAAATTGGAGGTGCTACCTAACTTCTTTATTTCCAAAAGTAGATATCCTGTTGAAATTTAAAGGGGTTCTTTGCTTCCTAACCTAAAATTAGTTGAGGGTCTGAATGTGGAACTTGGGGATATGTCACTGCTTAGGCCAATGAATGGCTGCAGCTGTGCATGTGATGATTTATGGAACATCACCCTTTTGGTCCGCAGGGGACCGGATACAGCGGATGAGTGTGTTTTATTTTTCCTTATTGCAAACACATTGGGGTCATTTACTATGTTGAAATACGCCTAAATTGGGTGTATTTCAGGTGCAGATAGCAGCACAACGGTTAGTTGCAAAGCTATCCGCGACTTCACCCTGCTCACGCCAAGTCTAAAATTGTGGACGGGGTGTGGAAAGAGGATGGATCGACAGGCCAGTCTCATTTACCATTTTCTACGCCTGAAAAAGGTCGAAATGTAAGACCACAAGGAATCTGTCCTACATTTAGAACTGCAATATAGAGAATTTTGCAGCACTCTTCCAGTTCAATCAGTGGTATTTTATTCAACAGTTAGGCAGCATACATAGCGATGTTTTGACCCTCAGGTCTTTATCAAGGCTTGATAAAGACCTGAGAGTCGAAACGTCGCTATGTATGCTGCCTAACTGTTGAATAAAACACCACTGATTGAATTGGACCAGTGCTGCAGATTTCTCTACATTGCTGTTCCTACTGGCATCCCGAGCCAGGATTCCTTACCGCGTGCACCTCTTTGCCCTGGATTCATACCAGGTAACTTGAACATTGAATATGGATTTACCCTACTAAGGGACTCGGAGGCCTGCGTGGATCTAACACCAGTTTAGGACTTTATTAAGACCAGCATCTAAAACGTCAGTCTTAATAAATGTGCCCCATTCTGCCCTTAACTTTTTTTTTTTTAAGGAGGTCAAAGATCCCCTTTAAAAAAAAACACATTTGAACTAGCAGATTTTATTTCCTCAATTATCTACAATAACCCCAGCCTTCTCTTTTTTGCTATTTTATATTGGTCTAACTTTGCTTTGTTTCTGAACAGAATATGATTCAGCTGTGAAATGGACATGAATGTCCTTTTGATTATATATGTGTTATTGAGCAAAATTTCATTATGATGTTGCCTTTTACCTGTATGAACTCGCTCGTGCCCAGTTACTTCTGCCCCTGTTATTGTGGATTTCATATACAACTCATGATTGAATCTCACTGCCTGTCCTTGACTTTTGCTTGTACATCCTGTCTCTCTTTGTTCATTTTGATAAAGCAATAGACAAAATGGTGCCTTACCGACGAGAGGTAGAGATTGTGCAGACTAATTATGGCGAAGAGCACTTCTTGATTATTTAATGGATATAGGTATTTCAAATGTAGACTATTTACATGGCTTGATTTTTTTTTTATCTATGCATGGATCATTCACAAATATTCTAAAGAATACACAGAATTGGCACAAATTGGGGCAGAATTATGAAACTGCATAAAAGAAGAACTTTGTTGTCCATAGCAACCAATCACAGCACAGCATATGAAATCAAATTAAAATTTAAAGCTGTGCTATGATTAGTTGCTGGGGCAGCAAAGACAGTTTTTCTTTTACAGAGTTTCATAAATCTCCTCTATGATAAATTATTATGCATTATTAGGCCTGTGTGACGCCTGTGTTGTATTCGTTATATTTTTTTTCTGACCCACTGAAGTCAATGTCCATGGTCTGCATTTTGCAGCCATGTATAGCGCATGTTCTATCTATTTGCGGAAGAGATATACAGATGGTGAAAGCACATGGATGATCCAAGTGCTTTCGGCATCCATATATCCATTCCGAAAAAGATAGAACATGTCCTATTCTTGGTCATAAAATTCAGCCACGGACCCATTGAAGGATAGATTCAGGGGCGTAACTAGAAGTGACTGGGCCCCACAGCAAATATTTGTAAGGGCCCCCCTCAGCGCGCTTCGCACCTCCCTCCTCCTGTGTAAACCCCACTCCTTTGGCACAGTGTAGCGGTATACTGTATATTGTGTGGCACAGTGTAGAGGTATACTATATATTGTGGGGCACAGTGTAGCGGTATACTGTATATTGTGTGGCACAGTGTAGAGGTATACTATATATTGTGTGGCACAGTGTAGCGGTATACTGTATATTGTGTGGCACAGTGTAGAGGTATACTATATATTGTGTGGCACAGTGTAGTGGTATACTGTATATTGTGTGGCACAGTGTAGAGGTATACTATATATTGTGTGGCACAGTGTAGCGGTATACTGTATATTGTGTGGCACAGTGTAGCGGTATACTGTATATTGTGTGGCACAGTATAGAGGTATACTGTATATTGTGTGGCACAGTGTAGCGGTATACTGTATATTGTGTGGCACAGTATAGAGGTATACTGTATATTGTGTGGCACAGTGTAGCGGTATACTGTATATTGTGTGGCACAGTGTAGAGGTATATTGTGAGGCACAGTGTAGCGGTATACTGTATATTGTGTGGCACAGTGTTGAGGTATATTGTGAGGCACAGTGTAGCGGTATACTGTATATTGTGTGGCACAGTGTAGCGGTATATTGTGAGGCACAGTGTAGAGGTATACTGTATATTGTGTGGCACAGTGTAGCGGTATACTGTATATTGTGGGGCACAGTGTAGCGGTATACTGTACATTGTGAGGCACAGTATAGAGGTATACTGTATATTGTGTGGCACAGTGTAGCGGTATACTGTATATTGTGTGGCACAGTGTAGGCTATATGTGTATAACATAAACATACTCCACATGAACACTTACAGTTACATGGCTTGGTCCTTGGGGATCTCGGACACCACTTCCACACTTTGGCCGGGGGCTCGGCGGAGCTGATGTTGTGTTTTATCCTAATGAGAAAGATTTTATAATAAGGATTTGGAGAAGGGGCAGAGGGATAGCAGAGCAGGGAGAGGCTGGTGCCGCTACTAGGGGGTCATACCATGGGGCAGTAATAAAACCCACCATAATGCCCCCCCCCCCCCAGTAGTAATAATTCTCCTTATAATGTGACAGTGCAAAAAATACCCCCTTGTAATGCCCCCAGTTGAGCTAATGTCCCCATAGTGCCCCAAAAAATGTGCCAGTATAAAATACCCCTATATAGTGCCCCCAGTAACTTCCCCCATAGTGCTCCTCTCCCCCCTTCCTGCTAGTGCACCAGTATAAAATGCCCCATATATAGTGCCCCAGTAGATGCCGCTCAGTGTCCGGCCTCTGATAGGCTGCCGGCCTAGTGTCCCCCATAATGCCCCCCAATAATGTGCCAGTAAGTGCCCCTATCATGTGCCAGTATCAAGTGCCTCTCCCCCCCCACATGTCCCAGTATCATAGTGCCATCTCCCCCCATGTGCCAGTATCAAGTGCCTCTCTCCTTCCCACCCCCCATGTGCCAGTATCAAGTGCCTCTCTCCTCCCCATGTCCCAGTATCATAGTGCCATCTCCCCCCCCCCCCCACTAAAAAGTGCCAATATCAAGTGCCTCTCTCCCTCCCCCCTCCCTATGTGCCAGTATCAGGTGCCCCCCCCCCATGTGCCAGTATCAAGTGCCAACCCCCCCTCTCCCCTCCAGGTGCCAGTATCAGGTGCCTCCCCCCCCCCCTATGTCCCAGTATCATAGTGCCATCTCCCCCCCCCCACCACCACCACAAAAAAAGTGCCAGTATCAAGTGCCTCTCTCCCTCCCCCCCCCCCCAATGCCAGTATCAGGTGCCTCTCTCCCTCCCCCCCCCATGCCAGTATCAGGTGCCAACCCCACTCCCATGTGCCAGTATCAGGTGCCAACCCCCCCCCCCCAGGTGCCAGTATCAGGTGCCAACCCCCCTCCCCCCATGTGCCAGTATCAGGTGCCTTCCGCTCCCCCATGGCAGTAACAGTCGGGTATTAAAAAAAAAATAATAAACACTTCTACTTACCTCCATGTCAGCGATGCGATGCAGCCTCTTCCTGTGTCCCGCCTTGTATTCTGTCCCGCCCTGTATGCCCTTATATGGAGTCAGTGCTTGTATTTCAGAAAAGAGTCTGCTGGGATTCGAACCCAGGACCTTCTGCTTCAGAGGCAGAGCAGCTATCCACTAGACCATAAGAGCTGCCTTGAGGCTGAGTGAAAAAATATGAGACTTCTACTGTTATAGCTGGCTAAGTGTACATCTATACACATGGCAGCTGTTCATATATAGAGATGTAGCAGAGCTGAATGTGCAGGGACAGCTGTCATATACAGATATAGCAGTGCTAGGCTGTGAGGGTAAATGCTTTGCCACTGATTCACTTATAGATTGGAGGTTGTGGGTTCGAATCCCAGACCAGGAGACTTTTAGCAGACAGTAAAATTAGATCACTCTAGCGGCTGTGAAGGGGCCCTGAACACGATATTTATCTAACTTGAAAATAAACTGTCACACACGCTGCTTGGGGCGCCGGGCCCCCTTGGCAGCCCGGGCCCCGAAGCAGCTGCTTCCCCTGCTTCCCCGGTAGTTACGCCACTGGATAGATTTCTAGGCCAAAAAGCACTATCCTATGCGGTTCGGAAAGAGATGCTTTATTTTTTCTGAGATCACTAGGATTGTGTTTTTTTGGTCTAGAAAGGTATCCATACTAAAAAATAATGAGGTCACTGAGTGGCACGAGCAAGCTGTTGTGCCTACAGCCGGGGCATGCTCCAAGGAAGATCACACCTCATTGCAAGAAACTGAAGGTGTATAGGAAAGTATGAAGGACTTCCATCTTCTACGTCACCTATATCTGGACATTGCAAGCAAGAAACAGCTCCATAGAAGTAGAGGTAGGAGCTACATATATACAATTTAGTTATTGCGGTTGTGGCATTAACCCACTGCTTATAAGGAGGTATGTTGAGTTTGTTTAAGGATAATAGGAACGGTTAGGACGGTGGTTGTCAAGATAACAAGTCGATTGTTATGTGTTGTTGGCATTTATCGGCATTAGTAGCGGTACTGCTGCGGTACCGTGGCTCTGTCAAAGTGTACGTGTAGGAGAGCCAATCACTACTATTTATTGTCATTTTACATTTTTGGCACTTAGATTTCTTTTTGTTGTATTATAACATAGTAACATAGTAACATAGTACATAAGGCCGAAAAAAGACATTTGTCCATCCAGTTCGGCCTGTCATCCTGCAAGTTGATCCAGAGGAAGTAAAAAAAAAACCTGTGAGGTACAAGCCAATTTTTCTCACTTTAGGGGAATAAAAAATTCCTTCCCGACTCCAATCAGGCAATCAGAATAACTCCCTGGATCAACGATCCCCTCTCTAGTAGCTATATCATGTAATATTATTACACTCCAGAAATACATCCAGGCCCCTCTTGAATTCCTTTATTGTACTCACCATCACCACCTCCTCAGGCAGAGAGTTCCATAGTCTCACTGCTCTTACCGTAAAGAATCCTCTTCTATGTTTGTGTACAAACCTTCTTTGATCTAGAGGCAGAGGATGTGCCCTCGTCACAGTCACAGTCCTGGGGATAAACAGATGATGGGATAGATCTCTGTACTGACCCCTGATATATTTATACATAGTAATTAGATCTCCCCTCAGTCGTCCTTTTTCTAAAGTGAATAATCCTAATTTTGATAATCTTTCAGGGTACTGTAGTTGCCCCATTCCAGTTATTACTTTAGTTGCCCTCCTCTGGACCTTCTCCAGCTCTGCTATGTCTGCCTTGTTTACAGGAGCCCAGAACTGTACACAGTACTCCATGTGTGGTCTGACTAATGATTTGTAAAGTGGTAGGACTATGTTCTCATCATGGGCATCTATGCCCCTTTTGATGCAACCCATTATCTTATTGGCCTTGGCAGCAGCTCCCTGACACTGTTTTTTGCAGCTTAGTTTGCTGTTTATTAAAATTCCTAGATCCTTTTCCATGTCAGTGTTACCGAGTGTTTTACCATTTAGTATGTACGGGTGACTTGCATTATTCCTTCCCATGTGCATAACTTTACATTTGTCAGTGTTAAACCTCATCTGTCACTTATCTGACCAAGCCTGCAATCTATCCAGATCCCTCTGTAGTAGTATACTGTCCTTTTCAGTGTTAATTACTTTACACAGTTTAGTGTCATCTGTGAAAATTTATATTTTACTATGCAAGCCTTCTACAAGATCATTAATAAATATATTGAAGAGAATAGGGCCCAATACTGACCCCTGAGGTACTCCACTAGTGACAGTGACCCAATCTGAGTGTGTACCGTTAATATACACCCTCTGTTTTCTATCATTGAGCCAGTTTCTTACCACTTACAGACGTTTTCTCCCAGTCCGAGCATTCTCATTTTATATACTAACCTTTTCTGTGGTACAGTGTCAAACGATTTGGAGAAGTCCAGATACACGACATCCATTGATTTGCCGCTGTCAAGTCTAGAACTTACCTCCTCATAGAAACTGATTAAATTAGTTTGACATGACTGATCCCTCACGAAGCCATGCTGATATGGCGTTATTTGCTTATTTCTGTTAAGATGCTCTAACATAGCATCCCTCAGAAAACCTTCAAACAGTTTACCCACAACAGATGCTAAACTTACCAGCCTATAGTTTCCAGGCTCTGTTTTTGGACCCTTTTTGAATATTGGCACCACATTTGCCATGCGCCAATCCTGTGGGACATTCCCTGTCAGTATAGAATCTGCAAATATCAGAAATTAGGGTCTGGCTATGACATTACTTAATTCCCTTAGGATACGGGGGTGTATGCCATCCGGTCCTGGTGATTTTAATCTTTTTAAGTCACTGTTGTACTTCTTCCTGGGTCAGACAGGACACTTTTAATGGGGAATTAATTTCAACATTCAGCATTTCATCTGACAGTTTATTTTCCTCAGTGAATACATTGGAGAAAAAAATATTTAACAGCTTTGCTTTCTCCTCGTCACTCTCTGCGACTCCCCCCTCATTACTCTTTAAAGGGTCGACACCTTCAGATTTATACTTTTTAACATTTATATAATTGAAGAACATTTTAGGGTTAGTTTTACTCTCTTTGGCAATTAATCTCTCGGTCTCTAGTTTGTCCGCTTTTATTAGTTTTTTTACATGTTCTTTTTTTTTCCTTATAGTTTTTCAGTGCTTCCGTGCTACCCTCCTGTTTTAGTGTTTTATATGCTTTCTTTTTGTCATTTATTGCTTTCTTTACAGTTCTGTTTATCCACATTGGTTTCTTTTTGTTCCTTAACCTTTTATTCCCATACGGTATGTACCTCTCACAATAAGATTTTAGGATGCTTTAAAAATATCCCATTTTGTGGCTATATTCTTATTTGTGAGGACTTTATCCCATTAAGTTAGGCCTATGGCCTCTCTTAGTTGGCTAAATTTAGCTTTTTTGCAGTTTGATATTTTTGTTCCTCCCTGTAGAAACGCTCTTTTGAATGATAATTGGAAGGTTATTACTTTATGGTCACTATTTCCCAGGTGTCCCCCAACCTGCATGTCTGTTGTTCTGTCAGGTCTATTGGTTAATACTAAGTCCAGTATGGCCGTCGCTCTAGTCGGGTCCTGAACCAGTTGGGAGAGGTAATTGTCTTTGGTTATTGCCAAGAACCTGTTTCCTTTATGAGATATACAAGTTTCAGTTTCACAGTCTATATCTGGGAAGTTGAAGTCCCCCATAATAACCACCTCATTATGATTTGCCGCCTTGTCTATCTCATTTAGTAGTAGATTTTCTGTGGACTCTGGTATATTAGGTGGTTTATAGTAAACTCCTATTAGTAATTTATTATTGTTTTTAGCTCCATGTATCTCTGCCCACAGTGACTCCACATGTTCATGTCCCTCACTTATATCTTCGCGGAGTGTGGGCTTTAGACAAGACTTTACATAAAGGCAAATCCCTCCCCCTCTCCAGTTTTGACGATCCTTTCTAAACAGACTGTAACCCTGTACATTAACTGCCCATGTCTATCATCCAGCCATGTCTCAGTTATTCCCACTATGTCATAGTCCTCCTCACACATCACTAATTCCAGTTCACCAGTTTTATTAGTCAGGCTTATGGCATTAGTATACATACAATTGAGAGGTTTATGTATATTTTTTACCCTACACCTTTCCTTCTGAACTGTTCTAGTCCCTCCTTCCATTCCTCCCCCAGTCCCACTACCTTGCCCCCGGTCTCTATCTGCACTATCTTCCCCTCCTATAATGTCATTTCCCTCCCCCCAGTCCCTAGTTTAAACACTCCTCCAACCTTCTAGACATCTTTCTCCCCAGCACAGCTGCCCCTTCCCCATTGAGGTGCAGCCCGTCCCTACGATAGAGCCTGTAGCTGACAGAGAAGTCGGCCCAGTTCTCCAGGAACCCAAACCCCTCCTTCCTACACCAGTTCTTGAGCCACTTGTTCATCTCCCTAATCTCCCGCTGCCTTTCTTGTGTGGCCCGTGGTACAGGTAGTATTTCGGAAAATACTACCTTTGAGGTCCTTGCCCTAAGCTTTTGACCTAAATCCCTGAAATCATTTTTAAGGACTCTCCACCTACCCCTAACTTTATCATTGGTTCCGATATGGACCATGACCGCTGGATCTTCTCTAGCCCCTCCCAGTAATCTGTCAAACCGATCCGCGATGTGTCGAACTCTAGCACCAGGAAGACAGTACACTGTTCGGCGATTACGGTCTTTTTGACAGATTTCCCTATCTGTTCCCCTAATAATTGAGTCTCCCACTATCAGCACCTGTCTGGCCTGCCCTGCTCTCCTGGTCCCCTTCTTACCGGAGGAGACATTCCCCTGACTGGTAGAGGAAGTGTCCGGCTGCGGCAGTGCCATCCCTGGACTGACATCCCCCTCATCTGCCAAACGTGCAAACTTGTTGGGGTGTGTCAGATCAGGGCTAGCCTCCCTGGCACTCTTCCCTCTACCCCACTTTCTAAATGTTACCCAGCTAGCTACCTAACTTCCCTCAGCCTCCTCTCTATCACCCTCCCCCTCATCTACCCCAAAGAGTGCTTGCTCGGTGAGAAGCAAACTCTTTTGCAAATTGTCAACGCCTCTCAGTGTTGCAACTTGCCCATTTAGAGACTCGATTTGCGATTCCAAACGGGTAATTTGCTCACATCTTGAACAAAGATATGCACCCTGGAATGGCTGCTCCAGGACTGCATACATCATGCAAGATGTGCACTGGACTGCGTTGTCAATTGTGCAACACATACTAAATGGGGATTACACCACAAAGACGAAAAATACAATATAATGTAGTTCTAAGAAAATGGCTAATTGCAGTCCCCCACTGAAGTCCCTGAATCTAAAGTCACTTAATCTTAAGTCACACACTTACGCAACCACACTTAATCAACCACACGTCGCAGTCAAACTCGCGTTATATATCTCCTTATATAAATATAAATGCAGCTCACTACACCAGCCTGGTTTGTTTTCCCTCTGGATTCAAAAATAGTGATACATAATTCTTTATTTTTCTGTCAAGTAAAAGTTTCTTGGATAGATTATCTCTACATCCTGACCGTTTAATAGACTTTGGAAAAATAAGTATTTACAGTAGATAAAGTGGGTCCATCTTTTTAGAGAGAACCAATATATAGATTTTGACTTATATTAAAGCATTGATTAATCATGTTTTGGCCATTATGATAAGCTGCTGAATTAAGTACATTTCCAAAGGCCCCTAACAATACATTTTTCAATGTGAATATTAGGATTGGATGTATAAATAATGTACCCTTGATAAAGCACTTGTTCTGTATTCTTGCAGTAATTTTGATATCTTACTTTGTGCATTAACCCATAGAAGAACCTCGGCATACATGTACGGAGCTGGTGGACGTAACTTAAGGACCAGCGCCATACATTTACTGCAGGCTGATCGGGTGGGTGCAGGAGCTGCGCCCACCCGATCAGTGGCACGGACCTGGCAGTCACTGACAGCCAGGCCCCTTCTGCATTTACCGGCATTGATGAAAACACTGATGCTGGTGCATTAACCCACATGCAGGGGGTTTGCGGAGGGTACAGGTTCCCTCCGCATCCCCATCGGGTCCCCGCACTACAGTGACGGGCACCCAATAGCAGAGAAGGCAGCCCAATGCCTTCCATAGGCATCAGGGCTTGCCTTTTATGGAATCCTGTGAGACCCCAAGGCTGTAAATGCTGACAGGCAATGCATTACAATACAGTAAAAAAAAAAAAAAACTTTCACATAATAAAACACATACAAGTGTAAAAAAAAATAATAAAAATAAAATAAAAATAAAAACAGATGTTTTGGGTATTTCCATGTCCTTAATGACCAGCTCTATAAAAATATCACATGATCCACCCTGTCACCAGAAAGCCGTAAAAATTTAAAATAAAATATGTGCTAAAGCAACCATTTTTCGTCACCTTTCATCACAAAAAATATAATACCAAGTGATCAAATAGTTATATGTAACCTAAAATAGAGTATCAATCAAACTGTCATCTCATCCCACAAAAAATGAAACCCTATTTAAGACACTCGCCCAAAAAATAAAAAATAAACTATTGCTCTCAGAATATGGAGACACTAAAACATGATTTGTTTTGTTTCAAAATGCTATTATTGTGTAAAACCTAAATAAATTAAAAAGTATACACATTATGTATTGCCACATCTGTAATGACCTGCTATATAAAAATATCAATGACCTAACCTCTCAGGTGAACACCATAAAAAAAGTAAAATAAAAAGTTCCAAAATAGAAATTTTTTGTCACCTTACATTACAAGAAGTGTAATACTAAGCGATCAAAAAGCCATATGCACCCCAAAATAGAAACGGTCAAACCGTCAACTCATCCCGCAAAAAATGCATAAGACAATCGCCCAAAAAATTTTAAAAAACATGGCTCTCAGAATATGGAGATACTAAAACATGATTTTTTTTTGTATACAAAATGCTTTTATTGTATAAAACTTAAATAAAATTTAAAAAAGTGTTTGCCTGGTGGTGGTCTGATCTGAGGGGACACAGTAATTTGTTTGGTATCACTTACATTTTTTTTTTCTCTTTTATAAGTTATTTGATCTGTACTCTTCATAGCCATACTATTAGGCTGTATGTATAATACTCGTTTTTGAACTATTAAATCTGTACTTTATAGTACCTCCCTAAAAACACTTTTTGTACTTGCATTTTATTATGTTTATCCGGCTGTTTGGTCTCCACCACTGTGTTGGTGTTTTTAACTGTTTTTAATTTATTTGAGCATTCCTAATATGTAAGCCCCACAAAGTAACTTCATAACTGAAGAAGTCCTTAAAAAAGTGGATTTTGAAAATTTTCTTAAAAATTTTAAGATTTGCTTCTAAAATTTTAAGCCCTCTAATGTCCACAAAAAGAGTAAAATGGCATTTCCAAAACGATCCAAACATAAAGTAGACATATAGGAAATGTAAAGTAATAAATATTTTATGGGGTATCACTATCTGTTTTAAAAGTTGCACATTTTTCAGATTATTTCTTTGTAAATTTAGGATTTTTTTATGAAAAAAAATTAAATATTTTGACTGAAATTTTACACTATCAAGAAGTACACTGTGTCACAAGAAAACTGTCTCGGAATGGCTTGGATAAGTAAAAGTGTTTCAAAGATATTACTACATAAATTGACAATTAAAAAAAAGGCCTGTTCCTTAACCCCTTAAGGACACAGGGCGTACAGGTACGCCCTTGTGCCCTGGTACTTAAGGACACAGGGCGTACATGTACGCCCTGTGCATTTTCGATCACTGCCGTGCGGCTGGCAGTGATCGGAACCCGGTGCCTGCTCAAATCATTGAGCAGGCACCTAGGCTAAATGCGCGGGGGGGTCCCGTGACCCCCCCATGTCGGCGATCGCGGCAAACCGCAGGTCAATTCAGACCTGCGGTTTGCTGCGATTTCTGCAGTTTCTGATCCCCGCGGTCCCTGACCGCGGGGATCAGAAACTTTTGCATTCGTAAAATATAAATGTATCCCTCCCCCCTGCACCCCTGAGTTATTCGAGCACGGTGGGAGGTGCAGGGGGAGGGTTGCGGGCGGTTGCGGGCGGTGCGGGCGGTGCGGGAGGCGGGCGGTGCGGTAGGCGGGATCGCGATCCCCCGCCCGCCTCCCATTGCGTAATCGTTGGCGTCTAGTGGGTATACCAGGGTGCCAGCACATTGCTGGCACCCTGGTATAAACGGCTGACATCGGTGATGCGATGTCAGCCGTTTAACCCTTTCCATACAGCGGTCCGTACGGACCGCTGTATGGAAAAGGTTAACAGTAAGAGGGAGCTCCCTCCCTCTCCGATCGGGGGGCTGCTGTGCCTTTGCAGTCCCCCGAATGGAGAGGGAGAGAGCTTCCAGGCAGCCCCCCAAGCCCCGTCCTTACCCTTCCCCGTCTGCGCAGTTCTGGCCACTACTGAGCAGACGGGGAAGGTTCCCATGGCAACAGGACGCCTTCTCAGGCGTCCTGCTGTCCATGGTGCTGAACAGATCTGTGCTGAAAGCATAGATCTGTTCAGACAAAGTGTAAGTAAAATACAGTACAGTACAATATATACTGTACTGTATTATGCAGACATCTGACCCACTGGATCTTCAAGAACCAAGTGGGTCTGGGTCAAAAAAAAAGTGAAAAAAGTGAAAAATAAAGTAAAAATCAAAAAACACATTTATCACTGATTAAAAATGAAAAAAATAAAATTCCCTACACATGTTTGGTATCGCCGCGTCCGTAACGACCTGATCTATAAAACGTAATGTTACTTTACCCGAACGGTGAACGCCATAAAAATAAAAAATTAAAAACTATGATGAAATTGGAATTTTGCCCACCTTACTTCCCAAAAAAGGTAATAAAAGTGATCAAAAAAGTCGCATCTACGCCAAAATTGTAACAATCAAACCGTTATCTCATCCCGCAAAAATCATACCCTACCCAAGATAATCGCCCAAAAACTGAAAAAGTTATGGCTCTTAGACTATGGAAACACTAAAACATGATTTCTTTTGTTTCAAAAATGAAATCATTGTGTAAAACTTACATAAATAAAAAAAAAGTATAAATATTAGGTATCGCCGCGTCCGTATTGACCGGCTCTATAAAAATATCACATGAACTAACCCCTCAGATGACCACCGTAAAAAAATTAAAATAAAAACGGTGTAAAAAAAGCCATTTTTTGTCATCTTCCGTCACAAAAAGTGTAATAGCAAGCAATCAAAAAGTCATGTGCACCCCAAAATAGTGCCAATCAAACCGTCATCTCATCCCACAAAAAATTAGACCCTACTTAAGATAATCGCCCAAAAATTTAAAAAACTATGGCTCTTAGACTATGGAGACACTAAAACATTTTTTTTGTTTTAAAAATGAAATTATTGTGTAAAACGTACATAAATAAAAAAAATTGTATACATATTGGGTATCACCGCGTCTGTGACAACCTGCTCTTTAAAATTACGTCATGATCTAACCTGTCAGATGAATGGTGTAAATAACAAAAAAAAAAAACGGTGCCAAAAAAGCAATTTCTTGTTACCTTGCCGCACAAAAAGTGTAATATAGAGCAACCAAAAATCATATGTACCCTAAACTTTTACCAACAAAACTGCCACCCTATCCCGTAGTTTCTAAAATGGGGTCACTTTTTTGGAGTTTCTACTCTAGGGGTGCATCAGGGGGCTTCAAATGGGACATGGTGTCAAAAAAACCAGTCCAGCAAAATCTGCCTTCCAAAAACCGTATGGCATTCCTTTCCTTCTGCGCCCTGCCGTGTGACCGTACAGCGGTTTACGACCACATATGGGGTGTTTCTGTAAACGACAGAATCAGGGCCATAAATAACGAGTTTTGTTTGGCTGTTAACCCTTGCTTTGTAACTGGAAAAAAAAAATATTAAAATGGAAAATCTGCCAAAAAAGTGAAATTTTGAAATTGTATCTCTATTTTCCATTAAATCTTGTGCAACACCTAAAGGGTTAACAAACTTTGTAAAATCAGTTTTGTATACCTTGAGGGGTGTAGTTTCTTAGATGGGGTCACTTTTATGGAGTTTCTACTCTAGGGGTGCATCAGGGGGCTTCAAATGGGACATGGTGTCAAAAAAACTGTCCAGCAAAACATGTCTTCCAAAAACCAAACGGCGCACCTTTCACTCTACGCCCCGCTGTGTGGCCGTACAGTAGTTTACGGCCACATATGGCGTGTTTCTGTAAACGGCAGAGTCAGGGCAATAAAGATACAGTCTTGTTTGGCTGTTAACCCTTGCTTTGTTAGTGGAAAAAATGGGTTAAAATGGAAAATTAGGCAAAAAAATTAAATTCTCAAATTTCATCCCCATTTGCCAATAACTCTTGTGCAACACCTAAAGGGTTAACAAAGTTTGTAAAATCAGTTTTGAATACCTTGAGGGGTGCAGTTTCTTAGATGGGGTCACTTTTATGGAGTTTCTACTCTAGGGGTGCATCAGGGGGCTTCAAATGGGACATGGTGTCAAAAAACCAGTCCAGCAAAACCTGCCTTCCAAAAACCAAACGGCGCACATTTCACTCTACGCCCCGCTGTGTGGCCGTACAGTAGTTTACGGCCACATATGGGGTGTTTCTGTAAACGGCAGAGTCAGGGCAATAAAGATACAGTCTTGTTTGGCTGTTAACCCTTGCTTTGTTAGTGGAAAAAATTGGTTAAAATGGAAAATTAGGCAATAAAATGAAATTCTCAAATTTCATCCCCATTTGCCAATAACTCTTGTGCAACACCTAACAAAGTTTGTAAAATCAGTTTTGAATACCTTGAGGGGTGTAGTTTATAGAATGGGGTCATTTTTGGGTGGTTTCTATTATGTAAGCCTCGCAAAGTGACTTCAGAGCTGTAGTGGTCCCTAAAAATTGGGTTTTTGTAAATTTCTGAAAAATTTCAAGATTTGCTTCTAAACTTCTAAGCCTTGTAACATCCCCAAAAAATAAAATATCATTCCCAAAATAATTCAAACATGAAGTAGACATATGGGGAATGTAAAGTCATCACAATTTTTAAGGGTATTACTATGTATTACAGAAGTAGAGAAACTGAAACTTTGAAATTTGCTAATTTTTCCCAATTTTTGGTAAATTTGACATTTTTTTATGCAAAAAAAAAATTTTTTTTTAACTTTATTTTACCAGTGTCATGAAGTACAATATGTGACGAAAAAACAATCTCAGAATGGCCTGGATAAGTCAAAGCGTTTTAAAGTTATCATCACTTAAAGTGACACTGGTCAGATTTTCAAAAAATGGCCTGGTCCTAAGGTGTAAAAAGGCTGTGTCCCTAAGGGGTTAAGTCGAAATATGGTAGGGTTCTGAAAGGGTTAAATGATTGTTTATTACTAAATGTTCTAGCACTAGTTGGAGCTAATCTTGCAGTAGCTCAGTCTGTATAGCTACAGCAAGAGGAAAGTATTTGAGAGTATTAACTGAGAGGATGTGTTCAAGACTTAGACAACACAAATAGGTTATGGATAGAGTTGAGCGAACACCTGGATGTTCGGGTTCGAGAAGTTCGGCCGAACTTCCCGAAAATGTTCGGGTTCGGGATCCGAACCCGATCCGAACTTCGTCCCGAACCCGAACCCCATTGAAGGCAATGGGGACCCGAACTTTTCGGCACTAAAAAGGCTGTAAAACAGCCCAGGAAAGGGCTAGAGGGCTGCAAAAGGCAGCAACATGTAGGTAAATCCCCTGCAAACAAATGTGGATAGGGAAATGAATTAAAATTAAAATTAAATAAATAAAAATTAACCAAAATCAATTGGAGAGAGGTCCCATAGCAGAGAATCTGGCTTCCCGTCACCCACCACTGGAACAGTCCATTCTCAGATATTTAGGCCCCGGAACCCAGGCAGAGGAGAGAGGTCCCGTAACAGAGAATCTGGCTTCATGTCAGCAGAGAATTAGTCTGCATGTCATAGCAGAGAATGAGGCTTCACGTCAGCCACCACTGCAACAGTCCATTGGCATATATTTAGGCCCAGCACACAGGCAGAGGAGAGAGGTCCCGTAACAGACAATCTGGCTTCATGTCAGCAGAGAATCAGTCTTCATGTCATAGCAGAGAATCAGGCTTCACGTCACCCACCACTGTAAGAGTCCATTTTCATAAATTTAGGCCCAGCACCCAGGCAGAGGAGAGAGGTCCCGTAACAGAGGATCTGGCTTCATGTCAGCAGAGAATTAGTCTGCATGTCATAGCAGAGAATGAGGCTTCACGTCAGCCACCACTGCAACAGTCCATTGGCATATATTTAGGCCCAGCACCCAGGCAGAGGAGAGAGGTCCCGTAACAGACAATCTGTCTTCATGTCAGCAGAGAATTAGTCTGCATGTCATAGCAGAGAATGAGGCTTCACGTCAGCCACCACTGCAACAGTCCATTGGCATATATTTAGGCCCAGCACACAGGCAGAGGAGAGAGGTCCCGTAACAGACAATCTGGCTTCATGTCAGTAGAGAATCAGTCTGCATGTCATAGCAGAGAATCAGGCTTCACGTCACCCACCACTGCAACAGTCCATTTTCATAAGTTTAGGCCAAGCACCCAGGCAGAGGAGAGAGGTCCCGTAACAGACAATCTGGCTTCATGTCAGCAGAGAATTAGTCTGCATGTCATAGCAGAGAATGAGGCTTCACGTCACCCACCACTGCAACAGTCCATTGGCATATATTTAGGCCCAGCACCCAGGCAGAGGAGAGAGGTCCCGTAACAGACAATCTGGCTTCATGTCAGTAGAGAATCAGTCTGCATGTCATAGCAGAGAATCAGGCTTCACGTCACCCACCACTGCAACAGTCCATTGTCATAAATTTAGGCCCAGCACCCAGGCAGAGGAGAGAGGTCCCGTAACAGACAATCTGGCTTCATGTCAGCAGAGAATTAGTCTGCATGTCATAGCAGAGAATGAGGCTTCACGTCACCCACCACTGTAAGAGTCCATTTTCATAAGTTTAGGCCCAGCACCCAGGCAGAGGAGAGAGGTCCCGTAACAGAGGATCTGACTTCATGTCAGCAGAGAATTAGTCTGCATGTCTTAGCAGAGAATGAGGCTTCACGTCAGCCACCACTGCAACAGTCCATTGGCATATATTTAGGCCCAGCACCCAGGCAGAGGAGAGAGGTCCCGTAACAGACAATCTGGCTTCATGTCAGCAGAGAATTAGTCTGCATGTCATAGCAGAGAATGAGGCTTCACGTCACCCACCACTGTAAGAGTCCATTTTCATAAGTTTAGGCCCAGCACCCAGGCAGAGGAGAGAGGTCCCGTAACAGAGGATCTGACTTCATGTCAGCAGAGAATTAGTCTGCATGTCATAGCAGAGAATGAGGCTTCACGTCAGCCACCACTGCAACAGTCCATTGGCATATATTTAGGCCCAGCACACAGGCAGAGGAGAGAGGTCCCGTAACAGAGGATCTGGCTTCATGTCAGCAGAGAATTAGTCTGCATGTCATAGCAGAGAATGAGGCTTCACGTCAGCCACCACTGCAACAGTCCATTGGCATATATTTAGGCCCAGCACACAGGCAGAGGAGAGAGGTCCCGTAACAGACAATCTGGCTTCATGTCAGTAGAGAATCAGTCTGCATGTCATAGCAGAGAATCAGGCTTCACGTCACCCACCACTGCAACAGTCCATTGTCATAAATTTAGGCCCAGCACCCAGGCAGAGGAGAGAGGTCCCGTAACAGACAATCTGGCTTCATGTCAGCAGAGAATTAGTCTGCATGTCATAGCAGAGAATGAGGCTTCACGTCACCCACCACTGTAAGAGTCCATTTTCATAAGTTTAGACCCAGCACCCAGGCAGAGGAGAGAGGTCCCGTAACAGAGGATCTGGCTTCATGTCAGCAGAGAATTAGTCTGCATGTCATAGCAGAGAATGAGGCTTCACGTCAGCCACCACTGCAACAGTCCATTGGCATATATTTAGGCCCAGCACACAGGCAGAGGAGAGAGGTCCCGTAACAGACAATCTGGCTTCATGTCAGCAGAGAATTAGTCTGCATGTCATAGCAGAGAATGAGGCTTCACGTCAGCCACCACTGCAACAGTCCATTGGCATATATTTAGGCCCAGCACACAGGCAGAGGAGAGAGGTCCCGTAACAGACAATCTGGCTTCATGTCAGCAGAGAATCAGTCTGCATGTCATAGCAGAGAATGAGGCTTCACGTCAGCCACCACTGCAACAGTCCATTGGCATATATTTAGGCCCAGCACACAGGCAGAGGAGAGAGGTCCCGTAACAGACAATCTGGCTTCATGTCAGCAGAGAATCAGTCTGCATGTCATAGCAGAGAATGAGGCTTCACGTCAGCCACCACTGCAACAGTCCATTGGCATATATTTAGGCCCAGCACACAGGCAGAGGAGAGAGGTCCCGTAACAGACAATCTGGCTTCATGTCAGTAGAGAATCAGTCTGCATGACATAGCAGAGAATCAGGCTTCACGTCACCCACCACTGCAACAGTCCATTGTCATAAATTTAGGCCCAGCACCCAGGCAGAGGAGAGAGGTCCCGTAACAGACAATCTGGCTTCATGTCAGCAGAGAATTAGTCTGCATGTCATAGCAGAGAATGAGGCTTCACGTCACCCACCACTGTAAGAGTCCATTTTCATAAGTTTAGGCCCAGCACCCAGGCAGAGGAGAGAGGTCCCGTAACAGAGGATCTGACTTCATGTCAGCAGAGAATTAGTCTGCATGTCATAGCAGAGAATGAGGCTTCACGTCAGCCACCACTGCAACAGTCCATTGGCATATATTTAGGCCCAGCACCCAGGCAGAGGAGAGAGGTCCCGTAACAGAGGATCTGACTTCATGTCAGCAGAGAATTAGTCTGCATGTCATAGCAGAGAATGAGGCTTCACGTCAGCCACCACTGCAACAGTCCATTGGCATATATTTAGGCCCAGCACACAGGCAGAGGAGAGAGGTCCCGTAACAGAGGATCTGGCTTCATGTCAGCAGAGAATTAGTCTGCATGTCATAGCAGAGAATGAGGCTTCACGTCAGCCACCACTGCAACAGTCCATTGGCATATATTTAGGCCCAGCACACAGGCAGAGGAGAGAGGTCCCGTAACAGACAATCTGGCTTCATGTCAGTAGAGAATCAGTCTGCATGTCATAGCAGAGAATCAGGCTTCACGTCACCCACCACTGCAACAGTCCATTGTCATAAATTTAGGCCCAGCACCCAGGCAGAGGAGAGAGGTCCCGTAACAGACAATCTGGCTTCATGTCAGCAGAGAATTAGTCTGCATGTCATAGCAGAGAATGAGGCTTCACGTCACCCACCACTGTAAGAGTCCATTTTCATAAGTTTAGACCCAGCACCCAGGCAGAGGAGAGAGGTCCCGTAACAGAGGATCTGGCTTCATGTCAGCAGAGAATTAGTCTGCATGTCATAGCAGAGAATGAGGCTTCACGTCAGCCACCACTGCAACAGTCCATTGGCATATATTTAGGCCCAGCACACAGGCAGAGGAGAGAGGTCCCGTAACAGACAATCTGGCTTCATGTCAGCAGAGAATTAGTCTGCATGTCATAGCAGAGAATGAGGCTTCACGTCAGCCACCACTGCAACAGTCCATTGGCATATATTTAGGCCCAGCACACAGGCAGAGGAGAGAGGTCCCGTAACAGACAATCTGGCTTCATGTCAGCAGAGAATCAGTCTGCATGTCATAGCAGAGAATGAGGCTTCACGTCAGCCACCACTGCAACAGTCCATTGGCATATATTTAGGCCCAGCACACAGGCAGAGGAGAGAGGTCCCGTAACAGACAATCTGGCTTCATGTCAGCAGAGAATCAGTCTGCATGTCATAGCAGAGAATGAGGCTTCACGTCAGCCACCACTGCAACAGTCCATTGGCATATATTTAGGCCCAGCACACAGGCAGAGGAGAGAGGTCCCGTAACAGACAATCTGGCTTCATGTCAGTAGAGAATCAGTCTGCATGACATAGCAGAGAATCAGGCTTCACGTCACCCACCACTGCAACAGTCCATTGTCATAAATTTAGGCCCAGCACCCAGGCAGAGGAGAGAGGTCCCGTAACAGACAATCTGGCTTCATGTCAGCAGAGAATTAGTCTGCATGTCATAGCAGAGAATGAGGCTTCACGTCACCCACCACTGTAAGAGTCCATTTTCATAAGTTTAGGCCCAGCACCCAGGCAGAGGAGAGAGGTCCCGTAACAGAGGATCTGACTTCATGTCAGCAGAGAATTAGTCTGCATGTCATAGCAGAGAATGAGGCTTCACGTCAGCCACCACTGCAACAGTCCATTGGCATATATTTAGGCCCAGCACACAGGCAGAGGAGAGAGGTCCCGTAACAGACAATCTGGCTTCATGTCAGCAGAGAATTAGTCTGCATGTCATAGCAGAGAATGAGGCTTCACGTCAGCCACCACTGCAACAGTCCATTGGCATATATTTAGGCCCAGCACACAGGCAGAGGAGAGAGGTCCCGTAACAGACAATCTGGCTTCATGTCAGCAGAGAATCAGTCTGCATGTCATAGCAGAGAATGAGGCTTCACGTCAGCCACCACTGCAACAGTCCATTGGCATATATTTAGGCCCAGCACACAGGCAGAGGAGAGAGGTCCCGTAACAGACAATCTGGCTTCATGTCAGCAGAGAATCAGTCTGCATGTCATAGCAGAGAATGAGGCTTCACGTCAGCCACCACTGCAACAGTCCATTGGCATATATTTAGGCCCAGCACACAGGCAGAGGAGAGAGGTCCCGTAACAGACAATCTGGCTTCATGTCAGTAGAGAATCAGTCTGCATGACATAGCAGAGAATCAGGCTTCACGTCACCCACCACTGCAACAGTCCATTGTCATAAATTTAGGCCCAGCACCCAGGCAGAGGAGAGAGGTCCCGTAACAGACAATCTGGCTTCATGTCAGCAGAGAATTAGTCTGCATGTCATAGCAGAGAATGAGGCTTCACGTCACCCACCACTGTAAGAGTCCATTTTCATAAGTTTAGGCCCAGCACCCAGGCAGAGGAGAGAGGTCCCGTAACAGAGGATCTGACTTCATGTCAGCAGAGAATTAGTCTGCATGTCATAGCAGAGAATGAGGCTTCACGTCAGCCACCACTGCAACAGTCCATTGGCATATATTTAGGCCCAGCACCCAGGCAGAGGAGAGAGGTCCCGTAACAGAGGATCTGACTTCATGTCAGCAGAGAATTAGTCTGCATGTCATAGCAGAGAATGAGGCTTCACGTCAGCCACCACTGCAACAGTCCATTGGCATATATTTAGGCCCAGCACCCAGGCAGAGGAGAGAGGTCCCGTAACAGACAATCTGGCTTCATGTCAGCAGAGAATCAGTCTTCATATCATAGCAGAGAATCAGGCTTCACGTCACCCACCACTGTAAGAGTCCATTTTCATAAATTTAGGCCCAGCACCCAGGCAGAGGAGAGAGGTCCCGTTAACAGAGGATCTGGCTTCATGTCAGCAGAGAATCATTCTGCATGTCATAGCAGAGAATCAGGCTTCACGTCACCCAACATTGGAACAGTCCATTGGCATATATTTAGGCCCCGGCACCCAGACAGAGGAAAGGTTCATTCAACTTTGGGTAGCCTCGCAATATAATGGTAAAATGAAAATAAAAATAGGATTGAATGAGGAAGTGCCCTGGAGTCCAATAATATATGGTTAAGGGGAGGTAGTTTATGTCTAATCTGGACAAGGGACGGACAGGTGCTGTGGGATCCATGTCTGGTTCATTTTTATGAACGTCAGCTTGTCCACATTGGCTGTAGACAGGCCGCTGCGTTTGTCTGTAATGACGCCCCCTGCCGTGCTGAATACACGTTCAGACAAAACGCTGGCCGCCGGGCAGGCCAGCACCTCCAAGGCATAAAAGGCTAGCTCTGGCCACGTGGACAATTTAGAGACCCAGAAGTTGAATGGGGCCGAACCATCAGTCAGTACGTGGAGGGGTGTGCACATGTACTGTTCCACCATGTTAGTGAAATGTTGCCTCCTGCTAACACGTTGCGTATCAGGTGGTGGTGCAGTTAGCTGTGGGGTGTTGACAAAAGTTTTCCACATCTCTGCCATGCTAACCCTGCCCTCAGAGGAGCTGGCCGTGACACAGCTGCCTTGGCGACCTCTTGCTCCTCCTCTGCCTTGGCCTTGGGCTTCCACTTGTTCCCCTGTGACATTTGGGAATGCTCTCAGTAGCGCGTCTACCAACGTGCGCTTGTACTCGCGCATCTTCCTATCACGCTCCAGTGCAGGAAGTAAGGTGGGCACATTGTCTTTGTAGCGTGGATCCAGCAGGGTGGCAACCCAGTAGTCCGCACAGGTTAAAATGTGGGCAACTCTGCTGTCATTGCGCAGGCACTGCAGCATGTAGTCGATCATGTGTGCCAGGCTGCCCAGGGGTAAGGACAAGCTGTCCTCTGTGGGAGGCGTATCGTCATCGTCCTGCCTTTCCCCCCAGCCACGCACCAGTGATGGACCCGAGCTGCGTTGGGTGCCACCCCGCTGTGACCATGCTTCATCCTCATCCTCCTCCACCTCCTCCTCATCCTCGTCCTCCTCGTCCTCCAGTAGTGGGCCCTGGCTGGCCACATTTGTACCTGGCCTCTGCTGTTGCCAAAAACCTCCCTCTGAGTCACTTCGAAGAGACTGGCCTGAAAGTGCTAAAAATGACCCCTCTTCCTCCTTCTCCTCCTCCTCCTGGGCCACCTCCTCTTCCATCATCGCCCTAAGTGTTTTCTCAAGGAGACATAGAAGTGGTATTGTAACGCTGATAACGGCGTCATCGCCACTGGCCATGTTGGTGGAGTACTCGAAACAGCGCAACAGGGCACACAGGTCTCGCATGGAGGCCCAGTCATTGGTGGTGAAGTGGTGCTGTTCTGTAGTGCGACTGACCCGTGCGTGCTGCAGCTGAAAATCCACTATGGCCTGCTGCTGCTCGCACAGTCTGTCCAGCATGTGCAAGGTGGAGTTCCACCTGGTGGGCACGTCGCATATGAGGCGGTGAGCGGGAAGGCCGAAGTTACGCTGTAGCGCAGACAGGCGAGCAGCAGCAGGATGTGAACGCCGGAAGCGCGAACAGCAGCTCTGACATGTCGGGGTAGTTGTGAATGAACTTCTGCACCACCAAATTCAGCACATGCGCCAAGCAAGGGATGTGCGTCAAATTGGCTAGTCCCAGAGCTGCAACGAGATTTCGCCCATTATCACACACCACCAGGCCGGGCTTGAGGCTCACCGGCAGCAACCACTCGTCGGTCTGTTGTTCTATACCCCGCCACAACTCCTGTGCGGTGTGGGGCCTGTCCCCCAAACATATGAGTTTCAGAATGGCCTGCTGACGTTTACCCCGGGCTGTGCTGAAGTTGGTGGTGAAGGTGTGTGGCTGACTGGATGAGCAGGTGGAAGAAGAGGAGGAGGAAGCCGAGAAGGAGGAGGTGGCAACAGGAGGCAAAGAATGTTGCCCTGCGATCCTTGGCGGCGGAAGGACGTGCGCCAAACAGCTCTCCGCCCGGGGCCCAGCTACCACTACATTTACCCAGTGTGCAGTTAGGGAGATATAGCGTCCCTGGCCGTGCTTACTGGTCCACGTATATGTGGTTAGGTGGACCTTGCTACAGATGGCGTTGGGCAGTGCACACTTGATTTTATCGGATACTTGGTTGTGCAGGGAAGGCACGGCTCTCTTGGAGAAGTAGTGGCGGCTGGGAACAACATACTGTGGGACAGCAAGCGACATGAGCTGTTTGAAGCTGTCTGTGTCCACCAGCCTAAATGACAGCATTTCATAGGCCAGCAGTTTAGAAATGCTGGCATTCAGGGCCAGGGATCGAGGGTGGCTAGGTGGGAATTTACACTTTCTCTCAAATGTTTGTGAGATGGAGAGCTGAACTCTGCCGTGTGACATGGTTGAGATGCTTGGTGACGGAGGTGGTGGTGGTGGTGTTGGTGGTACATCCCCTGTTTGCTGGGCGGCAGGTGCCAACGTTCCTCCAGAGGCGGAGGAAGAGGCCGAGGCGGCAGCAGCAGAAGAGGCCGAGGCGGCAGCAGCAGAAGAGGTAGCAGGGGGAGCCTGAGTGACTTCCTTGGTTTTAAGGTGTTTACTCCACTGCAGTTCATGCTTTGCATGCAGGTGCCTGGTCATGCAGGTTGTGCTCAGGTTCAGAACGTTAATGCCTCGCTTCAGGCTCTGATGGCACAGCGTGCAAACCACTCGGGTCTTGTCGTCAGCACATTGTTTGAAGAAGTGCCATGCCAGGGAACTCCTTGAAGCTGCCTTTGGGGTGCTCGGTCCCAGATGGCGGCGGTCAGTAGCAGGCGGAGTCTCTTGGCGGCGGGTGTTCTGCTTTTGCCCACTGCTCCCTCTTTTGCTACGCTGTTGGCTCGGTCTCACCACTGCCTCTTCCTCCGAACTGTGAAAGTCAGTGGCACGACCTTCATTCCATGTGGGGTCTAGGAGCTCATCGTCCCCTGCATCGTCTTCCACCCAGTCTTGATCCCTGACCTCCTGTTCAGTCTGCACACTGCAGAAAGACGCAGCAGTTGGCACCTGTGTTTCGTCATCATCAGAGACATGCTGAGGTGGTATTCCCATGTCCTCATCATCAGGAAACATAAGTGGTTGTGCGTCAGTGCATTCTATGTCTTCCACCGCTGGGGAAGGGCTAGGTGGATGCCCTTGGGAAACCCTGCCAGCAGAGTCTTCAAACAGCATAAGAGACTGCTGCATAACTTGAGGCTCAGACAGTTTCCCTGATATGCATGGGGGTGATGTGACAGACTGATGGGGTTGGTTTTCAGGCGCCATCTGTGCGCTTTCTGCAGAAGACTGGGTGGGAGATAATGTGAACGTGCTGGATCCACTGTCGGCCACCCAATTGACTAATGCCTGTACCTGCTCAGGCCTTACCATCCTTAGAACGGCATTGGGCCCCACCATATATCGCTGTAAATTCTGGCGGCTACTGGGACCTGAGGTAGTTGGTACACTAGAACATGTGGATGTGGCAGAACGGCCACGTCCTCTCCCAGCACCAGAGGGTCCACTAACACCACCACGACCATGTCCACGTCCGCGTCCCTTACTAGATGTTTTCCTCATTGTTATGGTTCACCACAACAACAAAAATATTATTTGGCCCAATGTATTGTATTCAAATTCAGCGGGATATAAATTTGAGGCCTAGTATTTAGGCGCTGGGTGACCGGTATGGATTTACTAACAGAATTAGACTTGGAAATGCACAGTAGCGTGTGTGTGAAGTTATTCTGAATGACCCTATGTGCACCTTGAATATTATATACCCTTTTAGGGATAGATTTCAAATAGCTCTGATATAGCAGGAACCACTAAATTATGAAATTGCTAAATTGGGAATTGTACTTCAACCCAGAACAAAAAATGTGCTTTGACGGACACTAAATAACTTTCCCAGCCACAACAGGACAGCGGTAACGAGAGATTTAGCGGGATATAAATTTGAGGCCTAGTATTTAGGCGCTGGGTGACCGGTATGGATTTACTAACAGAATTAGACTTGGAAATGCACAGTAGCGTGTGTGTGAAGTTATTCTGAATGACCCTATGTGCACCTTGAATATTATATACCCTTTTAGGGATAGATTTCAAATAGCTCTGATATAGCAGAAACCACTAAATTATGAAATTGCTAAATTGGGAATTGTACTTCAACCCAGAACAAAAAATGTGCTTTGACGGACACTAAATAACTTTCCCAGCCACAACAGGACAGCGGTAACGAGAGATTTAGCGGGATATAAATTTGAGGCCTAGTATTTAGGCGCTGGGTGACCGGTATGGATTTACTAACAGAATTAGACTTGGAAATGCACAGTAGCGTGTGTGTGAAGTTATTCTGAATGACCCTATGTGCACCTTGAATATTATATACCCTTTTAGGGATAGATTTCAAATAGCTCTGATATAGCAGAAACCACTAAATTATGAAATTGCTAAATTGGGAATTGTATTTCAACCCAGAACAAAAAATGTGCTTTGACGGACACTAAATAACTTTCCCAGCCACAACAGGACAGCGGTAACGAGAGATTTAGCGGGATAATTTTGAGGCCTAGTATTTAGGCGCTGGGTGACCGGTATGGATTTACTAACAGAATTGGACTTGGAAATGCACAGTAGCGTGTGTGTGAAGTTATTCTGAATGACCCTATGTGCACCTTGAATATTATATACCCTTTTAGGGATAGATTTCAAATAGCTCTGATATAGCAGGAACCACTAAATTATGAAATTGCTAAATTGGGAATTGTATTTCAACCCAGAACAAAAAATGTGCTTTGACGGACACTAAATAACTTTCCCAGCCACAACAGGACAGCGGTAACGAGAGATTTAGCGGGATATAAATTTGAGGCCTAGTATTTAGGCGCTGGGTGACCGGTATGGATTTAGTGACAGAATTAGACTTGGAAATGCACAGTAGCGTGTGTGTGAAGTTATTCTGAATGACCCTATGTGCACCTTGAATATTATATACCCTTTTAGGGATAGATTTCAAATAGCTCTGATATAGCAGGAACCACTAAATTATGAAATTGCTAAATTGGGAATTGTATTTCAACCCAGAACAAAAAATGTGCTTTGACGGACACTAAATAACTTTCCCAGCCACAACAGGACAGCGGTAACGAGAGATTTAGCGGGATATAAATTTGAGCCCCAGTATTTAGGCGCTGGGTGACCGGTATGGATTTAGTGACAGAATTAGACTTGGAAATGCACAGTAGCGTGCGTGTGAAGTTATTCTGAATGACCCTATGTGCACCTTGAATATTATATACCCTTTTAGGGATAGATTTCAAATAGCTCTGATATAGCAGAAACCACTAAATTATGAAATTGCTAAATTGGGAATTGTATTTCAACCCAGAACAAAAAATGTGCTTTGACGGACACTAAATAACTTTCCCAGCCACAACAGGACAGCGGTAACGAGAGATTTAGCGGGATATAAATTTGAGGCCTAGTATTTAGGCGCTGGGTGACCGGTATGGATTTACTAACAGAATTGGACTTGGAAATGCACAGTAGCCAGTAGCGTGTGTGTGAAGTTATTCTGAATGACCCTATGTGCACCTTGAATATTATATACCCTTTTAGGGATAGATTTTAAATAGCTCTGATATAGCAGAAACCACTAAATTATGAAATTGCTAAATTGGGAATTGTATTTCAACCCAGAACAAAAAATGTGCTTTGACAGACACTAAATAACTTTCCCAGCCACAGCAGGACAGCGGTAACGAGAGATTTAGCGGGATATAAATTTGAGGCCTAGTATTTAGGCGCTGGGTGACCGGTATGGATTTAGTGACAGAATTAGACTGGGATATGGCCAAAAAATAACCACACTATTGCTGGTTAAATGCACTTGGTGACGGGCGCAGCTTGCCCCTGATGTAGTATATGGCCAAAAAATGAACAGACTATTGCTGGTTAAATGCACTTGGTGTGACAGCTTGACCAACCACACTACTGAGGGTTAAATGCACTTGGTGACGGGCGCAGCTTGCCCCTGATGTAGTATATGGCCAAAAAATGAACAGACTATTGCTGGTTAAATGCATTTGGTGTCACAGCTTGACCAACCACACTACTGAGGGTTAAATGCACTTGGTGACGGGCGCAGCTTGCCCCTGATGTAGTATATGGCCAAAAAATGAACAGACTATTGCTGGTTAAATGCACTTGGTGACAGGCGCAGCTTGCCCCTGATTTAGTATATGGCCAAAAAATGAACAGACTATTGCTGGTTAAATGCACTTGGTGTGATAGCTTGACCAACCACACTACTGAGGGTTAAATGCACTTGGTGACGGGCGCAGCTTGCCCCTGATGTAGTATATGGCCAAAAAATGAACAGACTATTGCTGGTTAAATGCACTTGGTGACGGGCGCAGCTTGCCCCTGATTTAGTATATGGCCAAAAAATGAACAGACTATTGCTGGTTAAATGCACTTGGTGTGATAGCTTGACCAACCACACTACTGAGGGTTAAATGCACTTGGTGACGGGCGCAGCTTGCCCCTGATGTAGTATATGGCCAAAAAATGAACAGACTATTGCTGGTTAAATGCACTTTTGTGTCACAGCTTGACCAACCACACTACTGAGGGTTAAATGCACTTGGTGACGGGCGCAGCTTGCCCCTGATGTAGTATATGGCCAAAAAATGAACAGACTATTGCTGGTTAAATGCACTTGGTGACGGGCGCAGCTTGCCCCTGATTTAGTATATGGCCAAAAAATGAACAGACTATTGCTGGTTAAATGCACTTGGTGTGATAGCTTGACCAACCACACTACTGAGGGTTAAATGCACTTGGTGACGGGCGCAGCTTGCCCCTGATGTAGTATATGGCCAAAAAATAAACAGACTATTGCTGGTTAAATGCACTTGGTGTGACAGCTTCACCCTGATGTAGGCTTTAGCCAAAAAACAACCACACCATTGAGGGTTAAATGCACTTGGTGACAGGCGCAGCTTGCCCCTGATGTAGTATATGGCCAAAAAATAAGCAGACTATTGCTGGTTAAATGCACTTGGTGTGACAGCTTCACCCTGATGTAGGCTTTAGCCAAAAAACAACCACACCATTGAGGGTTAAATGCACTTTGTCGCAGCTTGTGCTGGCGCACCACAAGACACAAAATGGCCACCGATCACCCCAGAAAAATGTGACTGACAAACGGTCTGGGCAGCCTAAAAACAGTGAGCAATTGAGTATCAGCAGCTCAATGATCCACAGCTGAAGATCGATCAATAATCAAGTACTTTGGAGGAGTTAATCTGCCTAATCTCGCCCTACTGTCGCAGCCGCAACCTCTCCCTACGCTAATCAGAGCAGAGTGACGGGCGGCGCTATGTGACTCCAGCTTAAATAGAGGCTGGGTCACATGGTGCTCTGGCCAATCACAGCCATGCCAATAGTAGGCATGGCTGTGATGGCCTCTTGGGGTAAGTAGTATGACGCTTGTTGATTGGCTGCTTTGCAGCCTTTCAAAAAGCGCCAAGAAAGCGTCACAAAAGCGCCAAGAAAGCGACGAACACCGAACCCGAACCCGGACTTTTACGAAAATGTCCGGGTTCGGGTCCGTGTCACGGACACCCCAAAATTCGGTACGAACCCGAACTATACAGTTCGAGTTCGCTCATCCCTAGTTATGGACATGGCATTCATAAAAGTATTAATATTCATGTTAAAAAATAATCAATTTTGATTTATTGCACTGCATATTGATGTCAGCCATCCAAAAAAATCTAGGATGTGGTTTAATACCTTAAGTTTTGCTACAATGAGGGACATTTATCAAGACTGATGTATCCATATACCATAAATCTGTGTCCTGCCATGTGCTAGATACAGATGTCTACGCCAGCTACAATCTTGCATAGGCTTTAGCTATAACTTTTGCCACTTTCTGGCGACTGTTACAGTAAATACGGATTGCGGCATGAACCCCACCCCTCCCACTAAGCTCCACCCCTTTCTAAAAGCACCAAGAAGCTTAAAAAGTGACAAATTAGGCTGCACATATGGCGTGCCCCATAATTTTTTGACTTATTTGTTCCACAATAGTGGCATAAATATCTTGATAAATGCCCCTGAATGTGTCTTAAACTTGAGTGTGATCCCATGATATTATTTTTTTCATGCAGATCAATTTATTTATTTGTTCTTGTTTTATGATAAAAGTATAATAGTGTACTATAATATAATCTTATAATGTTTACAGCTTTAATGAATCAAATAACTTATTGTCCATTTCAAAATATACCATTTTTTTCTATAATAAAAATTGATAATTTCAAAAAATAAGTTAAACAAGTTAGGCCAATCTTGAAGCATCATTATTTTTAATCTAATTTAGAAAAACGAGGTTAGACATTTGTTATTGTGAAATGAACAAAATTGTGAGACTCAAAATTGTTTAAAATACAAATTAGAATCCTTTAGGATCACAGAACCACAGATATACAGGTAAAGAGACAAACACAAATCTCTCTATACATATTCATTTCCACATCCTAACTGCCTTCAATAGGAGCAGTGATTAGAGATGAGCAAATAGATTTTTATAGAATTTCAATTCAACCTGAATTAGAAATTTTGTGTAGAATCAGAATTTTATGTGATTCGATTCGGGAGAACTGTTGCTAGGAAAGGAAGCTACAGAAAAAGAGTGAGAAAGAGAGAACCAGAATGTTGTTAACAGCTTTTCAGGGAGATTGAAGCACTTTAGATTTAGGTACAATTGTTTCGGACCTGAATCAAATCGGACACCAGATTCGGATAAATCTGATCCAAATTAAATTTCCAGAAATATTCTCATCACTAACAGCAGTGTAGATATTTTTCAAGATCAATTATTATGAGCTATCTCTGAAAGCTGAAAGGTGGAATTAGATTATTTGCTATGGCCAACTAAGTCATTTTTCATTTGCACAATCTTTTATAAATCTCTCCGCAATTAATCTGATTGAGAAAGTTCGAAAGTTCTATATTATTATTCTCAGTTTGATAAATACCTTTCTGGTGTGCATTAATATCAACATACAGATTATGTCTTAAGTTTTTGAACATACACAGGAACTATAAAAAAAAATTCTAGATCTAATCTCCATAATTTATGTGAGTTAAATATACTTCTGAAGCAGTTGGAATGATTAGAGACAGATATCTCTACAGTCACCATAGACTCTTCTCTCTGTGGACAACCTGCTCTGACAAATGATTGTAGAAGACCTAGTCATAAGAGCATGTTACACTTGTAAAGATATCAATAAAGAGTGGGTGCTATACACCACTTCTGCACTTTATTTTTTTATTTTTTGGGGGGGCAGGCTTTGTGGCCAGTGATGGCCAGTTCGCAGTGTTCGCCAACGAACACATGCGGACTGCCATCTTAACTCACAAGTCCGGCGATGCACAGGTAAGCCCTTACCTGTGCCGCAAGCCAGTCTGAAACAAATGTGGTCACCGGGAGCAGGCAGTTACGAGAACAGCACGATGAAGGCCCCCGGCGGCTATTCTCGGAACTGCCTGGTCTCGATGACTGCATTTGTTTCAGACCGGCTCGAGGCACAGGCACAGGTAAGGGCTTACCTGTGCATTGCCGGACTTGTGAGTTAAGATGGCAGCCCGCATGTGTTTGTTGGCGAACACTGCAAACTGACCATCACTGTTTGTGGCATATCATGATAAGGCTCCATTCACACGTCCGCAATTTCGTTCTGCATTTTGCGGAACGGAATTGTGGACCCATTTATTTCTATGGGTCTACACTTCCGTTCCGCAAAAAAATAGAACATGTCCTATTCTTGTCCGCAATTGCAGACAAGAACAGGCATATTCTATTAGTGCCGGCAATGTGCGGTCCACAAAATGCAGAGCGCACATTGCCGCTTTCCGTGTTTTGTGGATCCGCGGCTCCATGTATCTGCAAAACACGTTGCGGACGTGTGTATGGAGCCTGGTAATACTGGTAAGTTCTACTCAGTGACACACCTCCAATAAGCAAAACTAAGAGTTGGGTTCATGTCAATACCTACTTCAAACTAGAGCAATCACACGCTATTAAGAAACTCTTTGTTTTGTCAAATAAATAGAAAGGTACTGTAACAACATTTTAAGATACATTGGTGTGCTAAAATGTCTGTGCAACAATGTTACTGTGCCGGCTGTAAACTGTTAGGCTTGAGCAAAAAATAATATTTTGATGTAATTGTGAAAACAAGCCCCACAATTCCAAGAAACAAATCAATCAAGTTGCCGCCAACAGAATGTGAGAATGATAAAAAAACATAACTGCTAGCATATTGCAATGGGACTTTTATACAATGACAAGGAGCTTCTAAACATTGGCTCCCTATCGGAAAATCCATGCAGCAGATGGCAAAGTGCTAGTAGCACAGGATGCCGTCAAACACTTGGAAAAACACCAAAGGGAGTTCCATGAGACATAGCACGATAACAGAAAGTTTATGGACATAAGGCATTCATCTGCATAGCCTGTAGTAACGTTCTTTAGAAAGAAGACCAGAGTCTATGTCAAGACAGTGGGAAGCGAATTCACATATTAAATGGAAATTTGTTAGGGCGGATGAGAGCAATAATGCATTTCTTTGATTAAGAGATGAAATGTAAAATAACAATGTTGGGACACATTTTGTGATGAAAATTTTTGACTGTGGTCTAAGTTAAAAGCCTTCAATGCCATAAGTGATTCTTTAAAAGTTTAGTTCAAAGTTTAGTTTTGTATTTTGGGAAAATATAAAGCCAAACTATTTCTGGTTCAGCAAAAAAGATGACAATTTTCTTGTACTTCTTAAACCTGTTAACCTGTTACAGATGCCTCTGCTCAGGTATACATTTTAACCAGGATTACAGAAAACTGTTTTCCTTAAGTACTTGAACTGTGCTTCTGGTTTGTTCATCCCACAGATCACTGAGTTTATGTTGTTATGTAACAGACCTGCTAACTAAAGAACGAGCATGTAGATGTGTTTAGCGTTATTTATTAAATGTATGTATCAAATGAAAAAGAAAAGTAGTTTAGAAGAATTCTGCTCACATAAGAGGAAGATAGGCTCATTCTGTTGTACATCATTCTTCCTCAGTGGTAACACTCAGGTCTTTGTTTTCTCAGTTCAATGGTGGTACAAGAGATGAGCGAATTTTTCAAAAATTAGATTTGTCCGGTTGGGCAATTTAAAAAAAAAATGTTGGTTTGATCTGAATTTATTTGCGGCAAATCATGTAAAAAAATGGCTATTTCATGGCTGCAGAGAGAATTTATAGTGGTGGAGAACACTGTGCCTTGGAGTAACACGCATAGGGAGTCTTCTGTGGTAGTGAAATAATACTGTGAATCAGTATGACATACAGATGACAGGCATCACTCTTAGAATCACTGCATACTTCAACTTTTTGGGCAGTCACGGGGCCAAAACTGACCAAATAACTGAAGTGTGAAAACAGCCTTACAGGTTGATGTTAGCGCCAAGAAGAAACACACTCCTTTTAAACCATCGTCATTTGATTCCACATAGATGTCTACAGAACCTGTTCTATTAAACGCTTATACAAGTAGAGCCCCCCAACAAAGTGGAGAGGGTGTCATCAGGAAGTTTTTATTGACATCCCTGATTATTTTGCCCTTCCTCTGATCTGTCAGAACAATAACCCCCAAGAAACGGATGCTATCTGTTGAGCCCACGCCTTCACTCTGTCAGCATTTGGTCAGTAATCCATCAGTATTGCTAATGCCAAAAAAAACAGCAGTGGATCCAAAACAGAGATGACAAGTGAATGGAATATTTGCAAGTCTTCTGTGTTTTGTACCCACTCCCACTATTCGCTACCAAATCACAAACCAATTCTGATGGAACCATACAGGCCATACAGCAGCTACATTGTGCGTCATTTTTCCTTCCTTCTGACAGTTCAGAAGAAGAGTCAAATAAATGATGATGTCATCAAGGCCGAAAGGCTAAATAGTGGCAGGTCATGAATTGGGGAGGGTGGGAACAGCATGAGAAGTCCATAGAATGGCACTATGAAATAGTGGCGAGGAGGAAGGAGACCAGAGAGTGGCCCAATGACAGAGCCAAGAGGTGGTGGCAGTATCAGAAGGAGGCCACAGAGTGGCACAATGACAGTGTGGGGGTGAAAGCATCAAGACGCCACAGAGAGGCACAGTGACAGTGTGGAGTTGGCCACAGCAGCATCAGGAGACCACAGAGTGGCAAGGTGACATATTGTGGAGGTGACAGCAGCATCATGACACCACAGAGTGGCAAGGTGACATATTGTGGAGGTAAGAGCATCATCAGGAGACCACAGAGTGGCAAGGTGACATAGTGTGGAGGTAGAAGCAGCATGAGGAGACCACAGAGTGACCCGGTGACAGATTGGAGGGTAGCAGCATCAGAATAGTAGCTGAGGAAGGTAGCCAGAAGAAACCGGTCTCTTTTGTCAAATTGCGAGTTTGGCATCATGTATGATATATTCTGATGCATCAGGCATTGGTGGGTGGAAATCCTGGCTGATCCACGCCTGAATCATCTTGACAAAGGTCAGTCTATACATTTTGGATGAACAGGTGAGTTCTCCTTGGGGTAACTATGGCCCTCGCCGCACTAAACACTGGCTCTGATGCCACAATACTGGCTGGGCAAGTACAGCTTTTCCAGGGCAAACTCTGCTAGTTGGCTGCCCAGTAGTCCAACGGATCTTCAATGTGGGGTGGCAGGGTATTGTCCAATTATGCCACCACCTGCTGATTCGGGTCCTGCTCTAGGTCTAGCTGCTGCTGCTAGTGAGTAGTTTCTTCACTAGGCAGGTGAAGAAAGCTGCTCATTAGCGACTCTAGACTCAAGTTTCTGCTGATGGAGCTGGAACGGCTCCTACCAGCCCCCCCTCCCGCAGCTATTGCAGAGGAATGTGAGCGCAGAGGGCCCCCCGACAGTCACTATGCAAGCAAGTGAGCATGCATCGGGCCATTTGTGATGAGGAGGGACTTCCTGCCTCCATCTCCACTGCATACTGCCACGGTGTGTCTGGGTCATCTGCTTCATCTTCCTCATTGTCTTGAAGCTCCTAAGGCTGCTTTTGCTCCTCCTCTCTTGTCAACTGTGTGTAAAAAACACCCATTTTGCTTCACATTGCTTGTGCTCCAATGTCCTACTCCTCCTCCAGTTCAGCCCCCACAGGGCTCATGTGGCTATGAGATCTAGGCGACACGTTTCCAGTCCCCTGACCAGCCAGATTTACCAGCATCTGTTCCAGGACATGAAGCAGTGCAATTTCGTTGTTCATCCTGTAGTCCTGGTGACTGACAAATAACGTGGCCTCTTTGAAGGGTCTGAGCAAACGGCAGGTGTCATGCATGAGCTGCCACTGGCTTACATCGAAGTTACACAGGGGAGTACTCCTGTCCTCTTGGATCATCAAGAAATTGTTTATGGCCTTTCACTGTTTGTATAGTCAGTCCAACATATGGAGGGTGGAATTCCAACGGGTGGAAACGTTGCATATCAGCCTATGTTGGGGGATTCCGTTCTGCCTCTGCAGCACAAGGTGGGTGTGCTTTGCGGTGTATGTGTAGCTGAAGTGCATGCAAAATTTCCTGGCCATTTTTAGGATGTCTTGCAGATGGGTGAAAGACTTCAGGAACCGGTTGACAATTAGATCGAACACATGTGCCATGCAGGGCACATGGCTCAGCCCTCCTTGATACAGCGCCAACACCATGTTTTTCCTGTTGTTGGTCACCATGGTTCAAATTTTAAATTGTTGCGGAGAAAGCCAGGACTCAAATTCTTGATGAAGGACATGGACCAGTTCCTCCCCTGTGTGACTCCATTCACCCAGGCGAACGAGGTGCAGTACAGCATGACACTGCCATGCCCTGCACATGTGGTATGCTGGAGGGGCACTGTGATTTGTCCCTGCAGTGGAGGCTGAGGACACGGTGGAGGATGAGGAGGCAGAGGCAGACAATGTCGCAGGATCATCGGCGAGAGAACGTGGAGGCGGAAGCGACGTCACCTGGCCAAGTTGCTGGTGTGGCTATGCATTCACACAGTAGGCCATAAAGAACATGTATTGTCCCTGACCGTAGTTACAGCTCCACACGTCGACACTGCCATGCACTTTGGCAGACACTGAAAGGCTCAAGGTTTGTCCCACCTTCTGTTCTACATATTTGTGCAGGCCTGGTACTGCCTTTTTGGCAAATAAATGACGGCTTGGGACTCTGCACCTCGGCAGAGTTCACCACTTGGAAAGGGAGGGGCTGCATCACCAGCAACTTGGACAGGAGCACATTCAGCTTCTGCGCCATTGGATGACTGCATTCATACTGTTGTCTCTTGGCAATCGCTTCTGTGATCGATTGCTGATGGAATTACTGACGAGGAGTAGGAGGAGGAGGAAGAGCATCAGGACCAGCAGATGATGGCAAGGACAGACAGCTTCCTATGGCTGAGGTGGTGGAGCCTTGAATGCCTGAAACCAGGTGTGTGTTACTGAGTGATGTAGTGGTTGCTGCGGCAGCCTTGACTACCATATCGGAGCCACGGTTCTCCCAGGCCACTTTATGGTGACACTGCATATGTTGAGGCAGGGCCATGATGCCAACATTTGCACACTGGCCAAGCTTTACCTTCTGCCCACAGATTCTACATATGGCCATGTTCCCCTCTTCTGGCGGCTTAACAAAAAACTGCCACACCGCCAAGTAGGTGATTTTACCCCCAACACTACGCACTGACTGATTGCTACCGCTGCTGCCTCAGGTAGGCTCCAGCGAAGCGGGTGGTCTACCCCTGGCACATTTGGCTACCAACCTCCCACTGCTGCCACCCTGCTGACTCCTGGCCATGCTAGCAACTTGCTGGCTCCGCCTCTGCCTCACAGGCAAACTTACACCCTCTTCTCCCGATGATGAAGCCCCTTTGTCACCCAGCTCCCAAGTGCCATCAGCTACATCATCATCATCGAGTACTGTCTGCACGTCACTGATGTTCTTCTCAGCCGTCTCTGGGTCAGGACCCTCACAGCTTGCAACATCAGCTCCCACGGCACTCTCCTCATGACTACTTGCCCTGCTGACTGTCCTCTAGTAGCTTGTCCTCTCTGTGGGGCTCTTCTCTGGCTGAGGGAACCTGAAAAGGACAGAGGAAGTTTGAGGATAGGTGAGGGCACAGAGCATGCTCCCGGACCATGCCAACTAAGGGTTGTGTCTGACGAACCCACCGACTCTAGGTTGGGGGTATCTGATGTCACTTAGGACGAAGTGGATGACTGAGTCAACCATTCAAGAACTGCTGGGTTGCTGGTTAAGACACTACCACTAGATGGCACAGGGAGCTCTAGCCTCTTGCTGCAACTGCTGCTGCCACTCCCCTTACTTTGCTGCAACTTGTGCCTACGCCAGAAACGTTTAGGCCTCTGCCACTCACCTGTGCAGGTCCTGGCACTTCTCTGTCTGACATTCTGTTATGATATGTTATAATACACACAAAAAGGGCTTTAGAACATATAACTGCACGACAAATAGGCCCTTTTTTACGCATGAACATTTGGGCCACAGAAGCCTGCCTTTTTCCACTTATACACTCCACAAAACGCTTTAGAACATATAACTGCACCACTGAACTGCAAATATATTTATCTTTTTTCCATTTATACAATTCACAAATGAGCCTTAGAACATATAACTGCACCACTGAACTGCAAATATATGTATCTTTTTTCCATTTATACAATTCACAAAAGAGCCTTAGAACATATAACTTGCACTGCTGAACAGCAAATAGGCCCTATACACGACACAAAAGGCTTTAGAATGCATAAATGCACCACTGAATGGCAAATAGGCCCTTATTTGTTTCCACTTATACACAACACAAAAGGGCTTTAAAACATATAACTGCACTGCTGAAAGGAAAATATATTTTTATTTTCTCCACTTATAAACACCACAAAAGGCTTTAGAACATATAACTGCATCACTGAACGTCAATTTTTTTTTTGTGCCACTAATACACGACAAAAAGGGCTGTAATTTTCGCACTTCACCACACAACGGCTAATAAGCCCTTTTTCCCACTAATATAAGCCAACAATTGCTTTATAACATATTACTTCACGGCACAAGGGCAAATAAGACATAGAAATATTTTCTTGTAATAAACCCCGCTAATGGCTGTATCAAACAGCATTTGCACCTCAATAAAAAGAATGGTTTGCTGAAATTACAAAGCTGTATAATGACAATTTGGATCCCCAGTCTTTGCAGCAAGGTGTAATAGGATTGTTCCTATTACCCAGGCTGTAACCTCCCTTACTGAACCCTATTCTACAGAAATGCTGTGCAATGATTCCTCCCTATCTTTTCCCTACACCTTGAATAATCTTTCCCTGAACTTTTAAATAGTTTTTTTTAGCACAATTAAGCTTTGTCTAGCACTGTCCCTAGTGCTTGCTGACGTCTCTTCCTGCACTAAGTATACTGGAAAATGGCAGAATTCAAGATGGCTGAGGCTCTTTATAGGGCTGTGACATCACAGGGCTGGCTAGCTGCTGATTGGCTGCATGCATGGCATTATGGGTGAACCCTCATTCCTAGAGTTCCTTGCTCCATGTCTGCACACATGCAGCAACCATTTTATAAAAAAAAATTGATTTGCTACCACGAAGCGTGAGAAAATTTGGACCGATGCAAATCAAATTTTTCCTGAAATTTGGATTAAATTCCACTTTGTCAACTTCGATTCGCTCATCTCTAGTGGGTAGAACAAAACAATTCTGGTGTAGAAATACAATAATAATATCTCGGTGAATTCCTTGGAAATAAAAAGGAAGTAATTGTAGAAGAATCTGTATAAACGAGTAACGATTAACAACCACTGTTCTGAGTGGTTATGGCATCATGACTTCTTGTTCAGTTGAGTCGATCACATCAGATTTGTCCCATCTGGAAGGCATACTGCTATTATTCAAAGGGGTCTAACCCTGAAAACAGGATACAGATGGACTGTTGGACGTTTCCCCATTATGTTAGAGAAGTACCTATAAGGGGACCAGAGTTAGCAATCACACTTGTGCTATAGTATTTGGGAGATCTTAATGCTCCTGTCCCACATAACAAGACATCAATATTATGAATGGTAGATGGAGACCTGTTATATGCTTTGCATTGTGGCCCAATTATGCCTCTGCCTACCACTTCTTTGGTATGCAATTTGTCCCTGTTTAGTTCTGTACCTTATATTAGCATACAGTCCAATTGAAAAGAGATTGCTGTTTAATAACAAGTGGACTTACTACATTTTTAACCCTTTTAGGACCGGAGCTGGCTACACTAATAATCTTGTCATTAGACTATGAAACCAATAGATGGTGATGTTCATGAGTAGTGCAAATCACACATTTTCCATGCAAATGTTTTTTCAGCTGAAAAACAAAGCAGATTCTGCTCATTTGCATGTCTTTCCTATATGCCCATGTTTATGCAAATTAGTTTTTACATGTCAAAACTGTATAGGAAGGTTATTGAATATTATGTTAAGACAATCAGAAAACTTTTTGTCTCCCTAATGATATTGATCTAGGTGCGCAGGTCTACCTAAGCAATCCAACAGATCTGAAGTAACTTTGAGGCTTACTGGCAGATGAGAGCTGGTTTGGAATGTCTTATAGTGCACAAAGCTGCCATTGTAAGGTATGCTGATTACACCTGTCATCTGTCTAATGGATAGATTGATGGCTTGCATATGCCTGGCTTTTGGCATATAGACTTTGTGTGGTTGTCTATTGTATGCCGTAGTTAATAGGAGTCCAGGATGCATCCAGACAACCTCTTAATGCTGCTTCCAAACCATTTTGATGGGGTTTGCATCAATTTCTAACCTTTTTTGTGTACCAGACACTCTCTTCTTCAGAGCAGCGGGTGCATGGTTTGATGCTCGGGTCTCCCATTGACTTTCATTGTATTAAATTGTACTCGAGCAGTATTTGGCCAAGCACTCGGATGTGCAGAGCATAGTGATTCTCGAGCCGAACAGTAGTTTTGAGACAATGGCATTTGAGGGGTTAAATGTCTGCAAACAGCATTATCACTGATCGCAGACATGTACAGAGGCGGTCCTGAAGGGGTTAATTGCTTAGAAGCTATAATTAAAAATAAATTATACAATGAGTTTCTTTTTATTGCTTAAAATGTTGTTCTGACCCGACGTTGATCAGACAATCTGAACACCAAATTGTGTCTTGAGATCCCAAACCTCAATACCCAGTTCCTTGTCCTAACTGATGTCATTGAAGGTCTCTTCCTCCACCCAGCCACGTACAATACCAAGGGTCCCCGAAAGGTGACAACAAGCCCCCTGGGACGCCTGCTGTGTTTGGTCTTCCACCTCCTCAAAGCCACCTTCTTCCTCTGACTCCTCTGCTACAGACTCCCCTCTCTGCGTTGCCTCTCTCTGCTTTATTATAAGGTGTGTTAAGTAGTACTATTCCTATCAGTTTAATCCCTGTACGTCCCCTATCAGGGGACGTGTATATGGAATCGATTTTAGGAACCAGGAGATGGAAAAAGATGCTTGGTCGGTCCTCCTACTTCAAATTTGGGGCACTGCACGTGCAATCGAATGTGCCACCAGATAGGAGTGGTGTGTTAAGTAGTACTATTCCTATCAGTTTAATCCCTGTTATGTCCCCTATCAGGGGACGTGTATATGGAATCGATTTTAGGAACCAGGATAATGGAAAAAGATGCTTTAAACAGTTTAATCCCTGTTACGTTCACTAGTATTATTATTATTATTATTATAAGGTGTGTTAAGTAGTACTATTCCTATCAGTTTAATCCCTGTTACGTCCTCTATCAGGGGAAGTGTATGGAATAGATTTTAGACAACCGCAAAGAGTTGTCAATACTTGACACACTCATGACATAAATTTTTTTCCTCTATGCGTCAATTTTGGTGTAGTGATGACTGTGCTCGTGCGCACGTTTGGGAGATTGCAGGCGATGGTTTTTTTTCAAAGCCTATGGTCGTGCTGAGGTAGTTCAGTGACAGTTAAGTGACCCAGAAAACAATGATTCTGCAGTGTGGGCCCATTGTTGACCTAGTAGGCTTTAATGATCACCTTTAATGATCACAAAGAAAATTAATGTTTTTTCTATGCAAAATTATCCAGCGATCGCTTTTGGTCTGTTCACAATGAAGCAACGACCTTATCATCTGGGGTGTGCCAACATTGCCATTGCCAACACACTCATAGAGGTGGTCGCTTCATTGTGCTATGCAAGTCCCTTCACCACAACAAGGTAACGATCACGAAGGGGAATTGACACATGTATGTGCCTTTTTGGGGGGGGGGGGGGTTTGAAGCCACAGTGCAGCACCAGAGGCCAGAAAAATTAGGCATGTACACATGCCTGAAAAATTAGGTATTGTTGCAGCCGCTGCTGTAGCAGCGGCCAGAAAAATTGATATTTCCCAGGCAGAAAGTGCCCTAAAACATTGCGGCTTGAACCCTAGTTGGTGGCGGATAAGTCACGCAAGTCATCCGGCATTCAGAGATAAAATACAGCAGCGTGTGGACCATTTTTAGCCCAAGGCAGGTCATCTCCGTCATCAGGCCTTTTTTTTCTATAAATCGTCCTGTCCTTGCCGGTGTGGTCGTGGGAGGAGGAGGATTACTTTCACCTCTTCCCCTGTTAGATTCTCGTTGTGCTGTGACATCACCCTTATACGCTGTGTAAAGCATACTTTTTCATTTATTTTGGAACTGCTGCATCCTTTCCGACTTCCGATAATTCGGTAACATTTCAGGCACTTTCTGCTTATACCGGGGGTCTAGTAGCGTGGACACCCAGTACAGGTCGTTCTCCTTCAGCCTTTTCATACGAGGTTCCCTCAACAGGCACAACAGCATGAAAGACCCCATTTGCACAAGGTTGGATGCCGAGCTACTCATGTCCCGTTCCTCGTCCTCAGTGATCTCACTGAAGGTCTGTTCTTCCCCCTAGCCACGTACAACACCACGGGTACCAGATAGGTGACAATGAGCACCCTGGGATGCCTGTTCTGGTTGGTCTTCCTCCTCCTTCTCAAAGCCACATTCCTCCTCTGACTCCTCTTCCTCACACTCCTCTTCCAGCGTTGCCGCAGGTCCAGCAAGCGATGCTGATAAGGCTGTTTCTGGTGGTGATGATGGTGACCACAACTCTTCCTCTTCACGCTCATCTACGGCCTGATCCAGCACTCTTCGCAGGGCACGCTCCAGGAAGAAAATAAATGGGATGATGTCGCTGATGGTGCCTTTGGTGCGACTGACTAGGTTTGTCACCTCCTCAAAAGGACGCATGAGCCTACAGGCATTGCGCATGAGCGTCCAGTAATGTGGCAAAAAAATTCCCAGCTCTGCAGAGGCTGTCCTAGCACCACGGTCATACAAATACTCGTTGACAGCTTTTTCTTGTTGGAACATTAGGAGTGTTGAATTCCAACGTGTCGGGCTGTCACAAATCAAGCGCCTTACTGGCATGTTGTTTCGGCGCTGAATGTCTGAAAAGTGTGCCGTGGCCGCGTAGGAACGCCTGAAATGGCCACACAACTTCCTGGCCTGCTTGAGGACGTCCTGTAAGCCTGGGTACTTATGCACAAAGCATTGTACGATCAGATTACACACATGTGCTATGCACGGCACATGTGTCAACTTGCCCAAATTCAATGCCGCCAACAAATTGCTTCCGTTGTCACACACCACTTTGCCGATCTCCAGTTGGTGCGGAGTCAGCCACTGAACCACCTGTGCGTTCAGGGCGGACAGGAGTGCTGGTCCGGTGTGGCTCTCTGCTTTCAGCCAAGTCAACCCCAAGACGGCGTGACACTGTCGTATCCGGGATGTGGAATAGCCCCTGGGGAGCTGGGGGGGTGCCATTGATGTGCAGCAAGACGCAGCAGCAGAAGAGGACTCAGCTGAGGAGGTTATGGAAGAGGATGGAGTAGGAGGAGTAGAGGAGGTGGCCGCAGTCCTGCCTGCAAGTCGTGGCGGTGTCACCAACTCCTCTGCAGTGTCACGCATTCCATGCTTGGCAGCCATGAGCAGGTTTGCCCAATGAGCAGTGTAGGTGATATACCTGCCCTGACCGTGCTTTGCAGACCAGGTATCAGTGGTCAGATGGACCCTTGCCCCAACACTGTGTGCCAGACATGCCATGACTTTCATTTGCACAATCAAGTACAGGTTGGGGATTGCCTTTTGTGCAAAGAAATTTCAGCCAGGTACCTTCCACTGCGGTGTCCCAATAGCTACAAAATTTTTTAAGGCCTCAGACTCCACCAGCTTGTATGGTAAAAGCTGGCAGGCTAAGAGTTCAGACAAGCCAGCTGTCAGACGCAGGGCAAGGGGGTGACTTTGTGACATTGGCTTCTTACGCTCAAACATGTCCTTGACAGACACCTGACTGTGGGCAGATGAGCAGGAACTGCTCAATGACGGCATTCTGGTGGTGGCAACAGCATGCGTTGATTGGCGTGCTGTCTGGCTGACCCCGGGTGCCTATACATGCTGTCTGACTGTGCCACTGGCTCCTTGCGACGACCTCCCCCTGCTTCCAACTCGTCTCCTCCTCCTCTCTGTCTCCCCATCTGAACTTTCCCCCTGTTCTTCTTCTCTTTGAGCGTGCACCCACGTGACATCCACGGACACACCGTCATCATCAACCGCTTCACTTGTATCTGATAACTCAGCAAAGGAAGCAGCAGCGGGTACAACATCATCATCATCATCACACCGTACGTCCATCTGTGTAATGCTGCCTGACTGAGACATATCCCCGTTATCTACATCCTCTTGCAATAATGGTTGCGCATCACTCATTTCTTCCAACTGATGTGTAAATAACTCCTCTGACAGATCAAGTGAAGCGGCTGTGGTGCTAGTGTTGGTGGTGGCGGCAGGCGGGCGACTGGTAACTTGAGAGGTGCCCGAAGCTGAGCTGGAGGAGGATGGTGCATCAAGGTTCCGAGCGGAAGCTGTAGAAGATTGGGTGTCCTGTGTTAGCCAGTCAACTATGTCCTCAGAACTTTTCGAGTTCAGGGTACGTGGCCTCTGAACACTGGGCATTATTCTAGGGCCAAAAGGAATCACAGCACCACAACCACGACGGCCCCTGTGGGGTGGACTGCCTCTGCCTGTCATTTTTTTTTAGATTAGTTAAGTTATACTATGCGTGCAAGCTACTGTGACACCAGATATGAATGGCGCTGAAGTGACACTATGCACTGGCACTGGGCCATAGACACACAAACACGTGTGTGCAACTGACTGCTAGTTATTCAGTCCAAATTGTTGTTTTTCTTTAAATATAATGAAATGTGACACCAGATATGAGTTGCGCTGAAATGACACTATGCGCTTGCAGCTGGGCCTTAAACACACAAACACGTGAGTGCAACTGACTGCTATTTATTCAGTCAAAATAGTTGTTTTTCTTTAAAGATAATTAAATGTGACACCAGATATGAATGGCGCTGGTGACACTATGCAAGTGCTTATGAGCCTGACACACACGCTGGCAGGCAGGCAACTGCAATTTGATTACACAGGAAAAAATAAATAAAAGCAGACATGTTCTAGCCCTAAAAATGGCTTTTTGGGGTGCTGTCCTTACAGCAGAGATCAGATGAGTCCTTCAGGACTGTAGTGGACACTGAATACACTTGCCTAGCTATCGATTTCCCTATTAAATCAGCAGCAGCTACACTGTCCCTCCTCTCACTAAGAATGTAGCTTCCAAATGAATCTAAAATGGATGCTGTCCAGGAGGTGGGAGGGTCTGGGAGGGAGGGTCTGCTGCTGATTGGCTGGAATTTGTCTGCTGACTGTGAGGTACAGGGTCAAAGTTTATTCAATGATGATGTATAGGGGGCGGACCGAACATCGCAAACAAGCTATGTTCGCCGGGAACTGTTCGCGGGGAATAGTTCTAAACATCTCTATAGGTGACCTGTTTATCATTTTGTGATCTTCCATACTGACCACTATTGCTTGTTTGCTACTTTGGTAAATGGTTATCTGAAATTAACATTATTCGTTGCAATGATGTTTTTTTTTTTTTTTTTCACAACTGATTTAAACTGAACATCTGATGTGTAAAATTATATGAACCTGCAGTAGATAGGCTGGGTTCACATCCATGCTGTAAGTACCCATTTTTTGTTCCATTCTAAGACCGAAATGGTAGATCCAGAGACAGTATATGATACCGACTGCCCCAAACATTCCCTAGTAGAATCCCTTAGGTTTAATTTTGATGCACCAAATAGCACAGTGTGTTGTACAATACCGAATAGCACAGCGTGTTGTACAATTTTTTCAAAAATTTGGGTTGGAAATCAGGAAAGAATCTCCTTACACAACCTCCAACTATCATGTGAACATCACCTTACTCACCTGATTCTTTAAAACTACCTAGCAAATGGATAACAGAATCCATAGAAGGGAACATTTCTTTGTGTTCTTAACAAAACTGTATATAAAACTAAATATAAACCATGGCTCAAAGAAAATCAATGAGCAAAACATGACAATCTCTGTAGAGTGCTGCAAAATAGGTTGGCACAAGAAAAGCAAAGGCACATAACATAAAACTATACAGTACATCTTTACACACAGCCTAGATAGTGAGATCCATAGTATTTGCATACCATGCAGGATAGCTCATAGTTAACAACACTATTAATTCCTGAACTCAGTTGGTGTAAGGTGTACATTTTTTGCTTCAAAAACATGATCATTTCACTTTGAAGTGTTTAAAACACTTTATATACAGTATGCACGAGTGATTGCCCAAAAGCCTATGAGTTTTCCCGCTATGCAGATGTGCGTTGCAATGCTTGATGTGAATTTCCCAGCTCACTGATTAGATGTTGTTACCCAAGAGCTTTAGATACTATTTGACTGGAAATAATCTAGCATTCATTGTTTTCTTTGTAAAGGTAGACTGGCTCTGACACTACTGCGGCATTATCCTGCTGTAGTTAGTCATATAGCAGCCTTGTTGTTCTGTATTTCAAGGGAAATATGAATGTAAAAAAATGTATAATAGCTAATGCACTGACCCTGAAAAGCATTTAAAAGTGTGAAAGGAAAAACAAAGATATATGGAATAGTGCATGCTATGTAAAGATGTAATAAGTCCAATAACTGCAGGTAAGTATTTTGTGGTGCTCGCGTACTAGGATTGGGCCGACACTCCATGTAGGTTATCTGCAAGACAGACATAATATATCGCAGTTGCGTTTTCAGATCATCGAGGGTGTAAAACAGCCAAGGAGAAGAGGTGACAGGAACTCACTATTGAGAAAAAGAGAGGCCTATTGGATCCATAGGCTCCAAACCTTGGAGCCTATGGGTCTAAACCGTGACTATGAATAAAACAGTTTTTTATAAAAAAATTATAATTTTATTTTTATTTTTTTCAAAAACAAATTCAGTTTTTTATGACATTTTTACGATTTAGTTGATCGATTTTGTTTCAGATTCTATTCACGTTTGTGTGTAGATAATGTGGATAGGTTTTCGAGGTGGATATATTCATACATGTTTCTCTATAGGTGAAGTGATGCAAAATTGCGCTGCATATTGTGAATGCAAGCAGGAGAAGACCATATCCATGCTGAGAATTAACTATTGCCATATTTGTTTGAATTGTGTGTCTATATGTTTCTTAGGGGGTGTGTCCTAAGACATCAAGATCACGTGATGCGCACACCTTGATGAGGGGCTTGGGTATTAAAGGGTATTTAAGGGTGGTTTTGTAATGTGTGTATTACTGTTTGATAAAGACAACGCAAGTTTTGAAACGCATCACAGGACTATGTGACAATAAACAGAACTTTTGCAGATAACCTACAGTTAATGCTGGCCCTTTCTTGCTATATAAAGATTTGTCTGCACACACATATGTTCTCTTTTCATATATACTTATTATGCTCCTAGAACCATTGCTGTAGTTATGATCTATGAACCATTAGCGTATGTAGAAATTAGAGATGAGTGAATCGAAGCTGACAAAGTGGAATTTGTTCCGAATTTATGAAAACTTTGATTCGCACTGAATGCAAATTTTCTTGCGATTTGAGGGAACCAATCAAATTTTTTCATAAGATGGCTGCTGCATGTGTAAGAAGATGGAGAAATGAACTCTGGGAAGGCGGGATCACCCATAATACCATGCATGCAGCCAAACAGCAGCCATCCAGCCCTGTGATGTCACAGCCCTATAAATAGCTGCAGCCATCTTAGATTTTGCCATTTACCAGTGTACCAGTGCAGGGAGAGACGTCTGCAGGTGCTAGGGACAGTGTTAGAAAAACGTCAGTGTGCTAAATGGATTTACAAGTGCAGGGAAAGATTACTCAAGGTGTAGGGAAAGGAGAGGGAGGAATCATTCCACAGCATTTCTGTTGAACAGGGTTCAGTTAAGGAGGTGGCAGCCTAGGTAATAGTAACAATCCTATTACACCTTGCTGCACTGGCTGGGGACCCAAATTACCATTATACAGCTTTGTAATTCCAGCGAACCGTTCTTATTAGGGTGCAAGTGCTGTTTGATACAAGCATTAACAGGGGTTATTACAAGGATATATTTCTAAAGCATTTTTTGGCTTGTAATAATGGGGAAAAAAGGGATCATTAACCGTTGTGTGGTAAAGTGAAAAAATTACAGTCCTTTTGATCGTGTATTAGTGGCAAAAGTAAAATATATTTGCCGCTCAGCGGTGCAGTTATCTGTTCTAAAACCCTTTTTTTGTGTATTAGTGAAAAAAGAAAAAAATATATTTGCCATTTAACAGTGCAGTTATCTGTTTTAAAGTCTTTTTTTTCTGTGTATTAGTGGAAAAAGTAAAAATATCTTCGCCGCTCAGCGGTCCAGTTGTCTGTTTTAAAGCCCTTTTTTGCGTGTATTTGTCACGGCTGGCGGTGGGGGAAACCCCCAGCCGTGCGGTACCCGTAGATGTTGGGTCGCTGCAAGGCCAGGACCACAGGATCAGGGAGCAGGTCACCTCCTAAAGTCTCCCTGATCTGACCCTAACTCCTAACCTGCATGGGCCGACCTTTAGGGTAGGAGGACCCATGCGCTGGAACCTCGGGTCCCTACTATCCCTCCGCAGGTCCCTAGGCTAGGAGCTGGATAGACTACCTGTTCCTCCAGAACACGGAGGAACAGGAGCCTAGAAAGGCCAAGCTGGTAAATAAGGGGAAACCAATACACCTTATGGCAGTGGCAGGTATGTGGAACTACTACCTCACCTACCTGCCATAAACACACAGCCCGGAACCCATGCAAAAGTGCTGTCTGTCTAACAACCACAGAAAAGACAACAGCACACAACATACATCACACGGGGAACCAGGGAACCATAAGGTGCAACAAACCAGCAACCACATACACATAAACATAACATCAGACAAGGTAACAAAGGTTTTACTAACAAGGTTTTATGACCAGAAGGTTGGTCCTCACCAGGCAGATGGAGGAGACAGGAGGCTGCTCCAGCCAGCATGGCTGAGAGCAACCTACTGAAGCCTGCAGGAGTCTCAGGCTATATAGGCCGAAAGGCCACACCCACCAGTCAACCACACCCAGTGACAACACACACACTGGGAAGGGAGTTAACCCTTCCTACACCACAGAAGGGAAAACACCAACTAAAAGGGGAATAGCACACACACTCACTCACCTGTCACCGCTGGCAACGGCATGCGTGGCCACCGTGTCCTGCAGAACAACCAGCAGGCAGAGACCCTGCCACCACATGCACAACACCAGACGTTGCCGCGGACAACCACAGGTGAAGGGAGGTGTCCAAGTGCATACAACCTCGTGCACAACAAACAGACCAGGAAGTGCACACAAACACAGACGAAGGACGTGCACACCAAAACACGATGCCAAGGGCAACCGCACGCATGCCTGTTATTCGCGGCAACCGCACCTGAGGCAAACCACTAAGTGCCCCCAGCTGCGGTTGCGACAACACCAGACCGCGGATAACTGCATGCGGCTCCCAAGGAGTCACGACCATGACCAGGGGTCGTGACACTCCCTCCCCTCAAAGCCCCCCCCAACCGAAAAGGGAAGCTGGTGGGACCAAACAACAGGGAGGGGGGGAGGGGCAATGCCTGATAACCACCAGTGTCTCCCTCCAGAGCTGCCGCCAACGGACCTGGACCGTACACAACAGTCCCAGGTCGCCAGCCAACAGAGCAGACTGGAAGAGAGAACACTGGAGGCACTGCCAGATAGATGCCCGTATCTCCCCCCGGAACTGCCGCCAACAGACCTGGACCGTACACAACAGTCCCCAGGTCGCCAGCCAACAAAGCAGTCCGGAGGAGGAACACAGGACACCAGACCGATGCCCGTATCTCCCCCCAGAACTGCCGCCAACAGACCAGACCGTACACAACAGTCCCCAGGTCGCCAGCCAACAAAGCAGTCTGGAGGAGGAAAACAGGACACCGCGTCCAACTCAGGAGGACGTTCCTACTCCAGGTCGCTGCCAGCAGACACTCCCCAACCAGCACACCTGCCGGAACACCGAAGGAATGCTGCCAGCAGACGACCAGAGATAGGAACCCTGAGAGGGACGAGGGGTCACCAACACGGACACGGTTAGCAAGGTGGCGGGGAAAAGCCACCAACCGCGCCGTTAACGGTGAACCCCGTAACGCTCTCCCTCCGGAGAACGCGCATGCACCCCAACGGTCAATGGATGCATGCTTCACCCTCTTTCGAGGGAAGACCAGGTGAGGTGCCAGTTCTGGTCATACTGTCACGGCTGGCGGTGGGGGAAACCCCCAGCCGTGCGGTACCCGTAGATGTTGGGTCGCTGCAAGGCCAGGACCACAGGATCAGGGAGCAGGTCACCTCCTAAAGTCTCCCTGATCTGACCCTAACTCCTAACCTGCATGGGCCGACCTTTAGGGTAGGAGGACCCATGCGCTGGAACCTCGGGTCCCTACTATCCCTCCGCAGGTCCCTAGGCTAGGAGCTGGATAGACTACCTGTTCCTCCAGAACACGGAGGAACAGGAGCCTAGAAAGGCCAAGCTGGTAAATAAGGGGAAACCAATACACCTTATGGCAGTGGCAGGTATGTGGAACTACTACCTCACCTACCTGCCATAAACACACAGCCCGGAACCCATGCAAAAGTGCTGTCTGTCTAACAACCACAGAAAAGACAACAGCACACAACATACATCACACGGGGAACCAGGGAACCATAAGGTGCAACAAACCAGCAACCACATACACATAAACATAACATCAGACAAGGTAACAAAGGTTTTACTAACAAGGTTTTATGACCAGAAGGTTGGTCCTCACCAGGCAGATGGAGGAGACAGGAGGCTGCTCCAGCCAGCATGGCTGAGAGCAACCTACTGAAGCCTGCAGGAGTCTCAGGCTATATAGGCCGAAAGGCCACACCCACCAGTCAACCACACCCAGTGACAACACACACACTGGGAAGGGAGTTAACCCTTCCTACACCACAGAAGGGAAAACACCAACTAAAAGGGGAATAGCACACACACTCACTCACCTGTCACCGCTGGCAACGGCATGCGTGGCCACCGTGTCCTGCAGAACAACCAGCAGGCAGAGACCCTGCCACCACATGCACAACACCAGACGTTGCCGCGGACAACCACAGGTGAAGGGAGGTGTCCAAGTGCATACAACCTCGTGCACAACAAACAGACCAGGAAGTGCACACAAACACAGACGAAGGACGTGCACACCAAAACACGATGCCAAGGGCAACCGCACGCATGCCTGTTATTCGCGGCAACCGCACCTGAGGCAAACCACTAAGTGCCCCCAGCTGCGGTTGCGACAACACCAGACCGCGGATAACTGCATGCGGCTCCCAAGGAGTCACGACCATGACCAGGGGTCGTGACAGTATTAGTGGAAAAAGGAAAAATATCTTTTCCGCTCAGCGGGGCAGTGATATATTCTAAAGCCCAGATTACCGTGTATTATTGGCAAAATAAAAAGAAATTTCCCGTTCAGGGCGTAATTGCCATTCAGCGGTGAGGTGAGATATTTTACAGCCCAGTTTCCTGTGTATTACTGGCAAAATAAAAATATATTCGCTGTTCATCGTTGCACTTATCTGTTGAAACGCCTTTTGTGTAAAACTATAAAAAAAAATTGGGCCTTATTGTCGTTCTGCGGTATAGTGATATATTCTAAAGCCCAGTTTGCTGTGTATTAGTGGTGAAATAAAAATATATTCACCGTCCTACGTTGCACTTATCTGTTGAAAAGCCTGTTGTGCTCTGTATAAGTGTAAAAAAAAAAATAGGGCTTAATTGCCCTTGTCCGGTGCAGTGATATACTCTAAAGCCCAGTTTGCCGTGTATTACGCGATTCATTGTTGCACTTATCTGTTGAAAAGCCTTTTGTGTAAAAATAGAAAAAAAATGAGGGTGTAATTGCCATTCAGCAGTGCAGTGAGATATTTTACAGCTCAGTTTACAGCCCAGTTTGCCATATATTACTGGCAAAATAAAAATATTGAAAAGAAATGTATAAGGCTGGCACTCAATTATATGGAATCAGTTGAAAATGGCTATTTATTCAATAAAACACAATTCAATAAACAATCAATTGATAAAATGTACAATATAAATTAATAAAAAATGTACAATGTGAAATAAGCAATATTAAAAACCGCCAATAGTCAATGCACACGCTGTGGGCTATAGTCTTGGGGGTATTATCAAATGCTCCCCAAGAGGCTCAAGATGTATCTGAGAGATCAAATAATGTCCTCCTTGGAATGATCCTCTAGTTCAAGTACAGACTTGTTCCAGGGACGGCGCTATGGCCGGATAGCAGACGGCTGTCAGGAAAGATATCCTGGATAATGTGGATATACCACGCAATATGTATCAGGCTGCAGGTGGGGAGTAAAGCGGGGACCGGTTTGTCTTACCCTGTTGGTCGGGTCCGGTGGCTGGAGAGTCTGTTCCTCTTACCGCTACTCACCACGATGCGCCGGCTTCTGCTCACGCTGTTCGGCGTCCTCGCTCGAGATTGATGTATCACGTGGGGATAATCTCGCGGGACTTGCCTGTTTGGTGGTTCGATTTACTTTTCCCTCCGGCTGGTTTCAAAACGGATTTCTATGGAGCGCTCCAATATCCAAGAGGTTTTAAAAACTTGCTCGGTAACTCCGGATCATTCCTTATAGGGGTGAACTCTCCAGACGCGTTTCAGGGACGTCTCTCCCCTTCCTCAGTGGCTCTACCCCCATTGAAATGTAGCTTCCTTTTATGGTCCACTCGGTATCATCAAAAGCCTGGTGAACTGGATAACCCCAACGCACGTTTCGCGTTAGCTTCAGGGGCAAAGATGTGTCCCCTGAAGCTAACGCGAAACGTGCGTTGGGGTTATCCAGTTCACCAGGCTTTTGATGATACCGAGTGGACCATAAAAGGAAGCTACATTTCAATGGGGGTAGAGCCACTGAGGAAGGGGAGAGACGTCCCTGAAACGCGTCTGGCGAGTTCACCCCTATAAGGAATGATCCGGAGTTACCGAGCAAGTTTTTAAAACCTCTTGGATATTGGAGCGCTCCATAGAAATCCGTTTTGAAACCAGCCGGAGGGAAAAGTAAATCGAACCACCAAACAGGCAAGTCCCGCGAGATTATCCCCACGTGATACATCAATCTCGAGCGAGGACGCCGAACAGCGTGAGCAGAAGCCGGCGCATCGTGGTGAGTAGCGGTAGGAGGAACAGACTCTCCAGCCACCGGACCCGACCAACAGGGTAAGACAAACCGGTCCCCGCTTTACTCCCCACCTGCAGCCTGATACATATTGCGTGGTATATCCACATTATCCAGGATATCTTTCCTGACAGCCGTCTGCTATCCGGCCATAGCGCCGTCCCTGGAACAAGTCTGTACTTGAACTAGAGGATCATTCCAAGGAGGACATTATTTGATCTCTCAGATACATCTTGAGCCTCTTGGGGAGCATTTGATAATACCCCCAAGACTATAGCCCACAGCGTGTGCATTGACTATTGGCGGTTTTTAATATTGCTTATTTCACATTGTACATTTTTTATTAATTTATATTGTACATTTTATCAATTGATTGTTTATTGAATTGTGTTTTATTGAATAAATAGCCATTTTCAACTGATTCCATATAATTGAGTGCCAGCCTTATACATTTCTTTTCAATATCACCTCTTGACTGCTTGGGTGAGCAGTTTTTTAGGCTAGAGCACCAGGTCCATTTGGAAAAAGTAGTGAGCTATCCTCTATTGTCTTACCAAAATAAAAATATATTTGCCGTCCTACGTTGCACTTATCTGTTTAGAAGCCTTTTGTGCAAATCTAAAAAAAAATTAGGGCCTAATTGCTGTTCTGCGCTGCAGTGATATATTCTAAAGCCCAGTTTGCCATGTATTACTGGCAAAATAAAAATATATTTGCCATCCTGCTTTGCACTTATCTGTTGAAAAGCTTGTTGTGTTCTGTAAAAGTGTAAAAAAACTAGGGCCTTTTTGTCCTTGTGTGGTGCAGTGCTATACTCTAAAGCCCAGTTTGCCGTATATTAGTGGCAAATAAAAATATATTTGCCGTCCTGCTTTGCACTTATCTTATTTGCCGGGTATTACTGCCGAAATAATAATATATTCGCCGTTCATCGTTGCACTTATCTGTTGAAAAGCCTTTTGTGTAAAAGTTTAAAACAATTAGGGCCTAATTGCCATTCTGCGGTGCAGTGATATATACTACAGCCTCAGTTTGCTGTGTATTACTGGCAAAATAAAAATATATTCGCTGCCCTGCTTTGCACTGTTGAAAAGCCTGTTGTGTTCTGTAAAAGTGTAAAAAAAAAAAAATAGGGCCTAATTGACCTTGTGCGGTGCAGTGATATACTCTAAAGCCCAGTTTGCTGTTTACTAGTGGCAAAATAAAAATATATTCAACGTCCAGCATTGCACTTATCTGTTGAAAAGCATTTTGTGTAGTGTAAAAATAGATAAAAGTTAGGGCCTAATTGCCATTTAGCAGTGCAGTGATATATTCTAAGGACCTGTTTGCTGTGTATTAGTGGCGAAAAAAATATATATTTGGGGGCGTGGCTTGGCCGTCCGGCAAGATGGATGTGTGAGTGAGGAGCTCCGCTGCCCAGCCACCACATAGAAGCACCATACGCACAGGGCCCAGGTCCCATGGGGAAATCGTTACCCTCCAGAAGACCGAGAGGAAGCCCGGCACCCCTCTTAAGGACCCAGGACATTGCAGTCCTCCTGGATCACCGTGCAGCTGTTCCATCCACCCCAGGAGGCCTGTGGCGCGAATCTGCGGCGGGAACCAGTGCCGGAGGAGAGGACGGTGAAGTGCTCCTAACGCAGCGTGCAGCTTGGAGCAGCCCCCTAACAGTGAGTGCCTTATCCCTATCCCCATTAGCGGAGGAGTTCTCCTACAAGCCGAGAGAGCAGAGGGAGCCAGACAGCGCAGGGGACAGCCGCAAGGGGTGAATCGCCTGATAGGCATGCCGCCCAAAATGGCGCCGAAGCGCAATAACCCTCCAGCTACCCCAATGCAGCGCAGAAGGGACTGGGCAGAGGCTCCTGATGATCAGGATCACACTCAGGGAAGGGAGAAGAGTATGGGAGATGATGTGCCCTGGGACTCACAGTCAGATATGAAGATGGCGTCCCGCAATTATCGCAGGTCTCCGCTTCCCTGCGACAGTCACTACAGCACCTCCCTACTAAAGAGGACTTTAAAAACCTAATAGCTGAAGTAAGGGACACATTTAAGGCGGAAATCTCGTCCTTACGTCAGGACTTTCAACATGTTACAGCCAGGGTGGATTCCATAGAAATTGAGCATGACAATACACGGAAATATATTGCTCATCTCCAATCTACTGTGGAGAAATGCACCCAAGCGGTCCGTGATAATACGAGACATTTGGAGGACCTGGATAATAGGGGTCGCAGACACAATATCAGGGTGAGGGGCCTGCCTGAACCAGAATCAGAAGAGAATTTGCATGAGGTTCTGAATGGATTATTCAACTTCATCCTAGAGTCCCCGGCGACTCACATTATAAAGATGGACCGCGCTCACAGGGCATTGCAACCCAAGAATATGTCTGCGCAACCCCGGGATGTTATTTGCCGTGTTACAGACTTCCAAGTGAAAGAAGACATAATGGCTAAGGCCCGTGCTTTAAAGGTTATTAACTTTCAGGGGGTGCAAGTGCAACTATACCAAGATTTATCGTGGCTTACTCTACAAAAAAGACGCCATCTCCAGCCACTACTGCTATCCATGAGGCAGAAGAAAATCCCATATCGTTGGGGTTATCCGTTTGCACTTATTGCTAACAAAAATGGGAAGGCTGTGCCAATGCGGGCTCATGCAGATTTACCCACGTTTTGTGCTGCCCTAGAGGTTTCGGAGCCCCAAATCGACGACTGGGAGGTCCCTGATCCACAGATGGCACCCCTTCCAATTTGGAGTCAAGTGAAACACAAAACCCGCAGGTCCCAGCCAAGAGAAGAATCCAGGGGACTTGCTATGAGAGATGAACTGACCTGACTTGCTATGTCCTGAGTCACAAAAGGACGCTTGCTTCCTGCAATCTACCTCGCTATAATGGGCGGTTGTTGTTCCTCATTTATTTCTAATACCTAATTGTTCAAGAACCACTTATTTCTGGACTTTTTAAAGGGCTCGCGTGCTTCGAACACCGTTTAAGCAATGTTTGGCTTTTCATGTCGGATGAGCCCAACCATGCTACCACAGGGGGGAGTGTTCCTGTCGGCCCTCCTCCTTCTCTCAGCTCTCTATAGGGTAGGAGTGAAGAGAATGGGCTATATTATGTGTTTTATGCCTTTTTTGATTGCCCCCATCTGGACGTCGAAGTCCAATGTTTGGATATTTCCTGTTTATATCTGTTACATGTACCTGTCTTTTGTGTTCCCATATATCCCTGTGTGTCATGTGTCACATTATCCGTTCACTGTATCTGACGATGCTATTGATGATTTATTCCAGATTCTCATTTGGAAGGGTCGGGAGGAAGGATACCTTCTGCCTCAATAGCAAGTATCTGGCACAGCCATTATTTCCGTTATGATTAAATGTATGTCCTTGAACGTTAAAGGCCTGAACTCCAATGTAAAACGGAGGCTGGCCTTGACGGAATGTTGTGCCCAGAGAGCGGATATAGTCTTCCTCCAGGAGACGCATTTTGATAGCACTGGAACATTTAAGTTTGCTATGGGACTGTTTCCAAAGGCCTACTCGGCCTCTAGTGGGCAGAAGAAAGTAGGGGTGGCGATCCTTGTATCTGCTAACTGCCCACTTCAAGTGACAAACCAGATCTCTGATCCTCAAGGGCGGTTTGTAATATTGCAGGCTACCATACATGGCACTCCTATAGTATTATGTAACCTCTATGAGCCTAACACCAAGCAGATATCCTTTATTAATAGGGTGTTAACCAAAATATCTCATTTACTACCGGCAGCGATCATTGTGGGAGGTGACTTTAATGTCTCATTCTCTGAATCGCTTGATAGGCAGACATTGTCAGGGAGGCCCCCTTCCAGAGAACAAGCTAGGCTTTCGCGCCTTTTTAGACGTTTAGTTAGACGATTTGGGTTGTTTGATTTATGGAGAGTGAATTATCCTACCTCTAAAACATACACGTTTTATTCACATCCTCACAGTATGCATTCCTGCATTGATTATTTCTTTGGTAATGTTCCTACAATGCGTTTGATGGTAGATGCTGATATTGGTTCTATTTCATGGTCAGACCATGCGCCAATTTTTTAGAAGCTAAATACTAAGCATCCGATTACTAGAATTTGTCATTGGAGGTTGAATGAAAGCCTGCTTTCTAATCCTGTAACTAAGCAGGAGCTACGAGAGGGTCTGTCGGAATACTTTGCTATCAATCAGAAATCAGTCTCTAATGTAGCTATTTTATGGGAGGCGCATAAGGCTGTCTTTAGGGGTAGTTGCATAGCCATTGGTTCCAAATTAAAAAGAGACAGGAACTTGCAATATTACTCGATCAAAAAGGACTTGGAAAGTCTGGAGAGTCAATTGGGATCCCGCAGTTCCCGCCATCTTCTAAGGCATATAGTTTTGCTGAGAGCCAAGTTGAGAGACCTGGCATTGGTAAAGACAGACAAATTACTCTTATACTCCAGGCAGCGATATTATGCCTGGGGGAATAAGTCGCACACACTTTTAGCGAAACAACTGCGGGATTCCAACTTAGTGAACACCCCGGCTGCCATGAGGCAGGCTGATGGTTCAATTACCACCGACCCGAATAAAATAACAGCTCTGTTCCAAAAAAACTATGAAAGTTTATACTCTCTCCCCTTACAGGTAGCGAGGGATCCTATACAGCAACGCGGTCAGTTCTCTACTTTTTTACAAAAATGTAAGCTACCAAAACTGTCTAGTGATCTTGCAGCTACCCTCAATACTCAAATTACTGAGGAGGAAATAACCGAAGTGATCAATAATTTACCAAATCGTAAGTCTCCTGGACCAGATGGTATATCGTATCTTTATTATAAGACGTATATGGATATTTTTCTCCCTCACATGGTTAAGGTCTTTAACTCCTTCCTGGGGGGTTCCCCTATAACGAACACGATGCTGCAGTCCTTTATTACTCTCATACCTAAACCGAACAAAGACCATATGGAATGTACGAACTATCGTCCTATAGCCCTCCTTAACTCGGATCTCAAAATATTTACAAAGCTATTGGCAAACAGACTTGTGAGTCTGCTTCCGAGTCTGATACATAAGGATCAGGTCGGCTTTGTGTTACATCGTGAAGGAGGAGACAACACGAGGAGGACTATAGATCTGATAGATGTCCTTAATAGAAGGAAGCAGCAGGCATTAGTGCTGGGACTGGACGCAGAAAAGGCCTTTGATCGCCTGAGTTGGCCGTTCATGTTCTCGACGTTACAGTGTTTTGGTATAGGGGGGCCCTTCTTGAACAATATACGAGCCCTTTATACCTGTCCCACAGCCTATGTAAAAATGACACATACCCAATCTAAAATAATACCCATCCACAATGGCACGAGGCAGGGCTGCCCGTTATCTCCATTAGTTTTTGTGTTATGCATTGAGCCGCTGGCAGCGTTAATAAGGGCCCATCCCGACATTCAAGGGGTTGAAGTGAATAAAGTAGCCTTTAAATTGTCACTCTTTGCAGATGACATTCTCCTAACACTAACCAATCTACATGTCTCGCTACCGAATTTATTTCAGATCATAGGGGAATATGGGAAGTTATCTGGGTATAAGATAAATAAAGCAAAAACAGAAGCACTGCCTATTAATCTCCCCCCAGATATCCTAAATCATTTACAAAACAATTACCATTTTAAGTGGAATGATACTACCCATAAATATTTAGGAGTGACACTAACAAAAACATATGGTACCCTGTACACTCACAATTTTATCCCGCTTTTTAAAGAACTTAATACACTTATGACTAAGTGGATGTCCCTACCCATCTCTTTGCTGGGACGTATTGCGGCGGTCAAAATGACCATATTACCCAAACTACTATATGTAATGGAGACTATACCAGTTCTGATACCTAAGAAAGATTTGAGAGCATTACAATCCTCTATCCTTCGGTTTGTCTGGAATGGGAAGAGGCATAGAATTGCATGTAGCACCCTAACCGCTCTTAAAACGCAGGGAGGTTTGGGGCTCCCAGACATATCAAAATACTATTGGGCGACGCATTTGCATCGAATCCCGGCGTGGACCTCACTTCAGGCATTTTCTAGATGGATGGAGATTGAAAAACTCTGGTTAGCCCCAATTCACCCCAATGCTCTCCTGTGGTCTCCTCTACCTAATGATAGCTCTCTCCAGTTGCTTGGTCCTATGTCTCACACATATTCCATCTGGAAGTGTTGTAGATGCATATTCCCACTGGTTTCCGACAGGCCCTCTCTGACTTCATTTTTATTCAACCCTGTGTTCCCGATAGGCATGCAGGGTATGCATTTTAAACCATGGTTCTCTAATAAACTATTTAGATTTGCTGATATAGTGGATCATAGAACTCTGGAGATCATGTCTTTTGACTTGCTTAAGGAAAGGTATGGTCTCCCCGAGTCCTCTAGATGGCAGCATTTGCAAATAAATCACCTGCTTAGCTCTATGTTTCGAGGCACCAAAGTGTCCGTCCCGACACAGTTTGAAAAACTGTGCAAACTGTCGACGTCTACCAGGGGTCTTATATCAGATATTTATGTCCTCCTTTCAACCCCGGAGCTGCCCCAGGTTTTACGACATGCGTATATGGCTAAATGGGAGAGGTACCTTGAACGCGACATCGCGCCAAGCGAGTGGCAGCTTATCTGGCGCAGAGCTGCAATGTCGTCCACTTGTGTGACCTTCAGGGAGAATTCATATAAAACATTAATGTTCTGGTATCATACACCCCAGATGCTTAGGCATTTGAACCCGGCGGTCTCTGGTACTTGTTGGAGGTGTGCTTCTGGTCAAGGATCTTTATTCCACATCTTTTGGGATTGTCCAGTTATCTTCCCATTGTGGAAGGAAGTCCAGCATCTTTTAACGCAGCTTTTTAATGTCACGTTTTCATTGGACCCTTACATATTTCTATTGAACATGCCTCCAACAACGCTAAAGAAGCCAGTGCTTGGTTTAGTACTTCATGTCTTGTCAGCGGCATAGCGACTTATTGCCCAGTTTTGGAAAAGGCAGGACATACCTACTAAATTAGAACTGTTCACCGGTATCACAGTGTCAAGGAACCATGAACCAGACGTACAACAAGAGATACGTGGAAATAAGAAGGCTTTATTGCAAATCAAGCTGTAAGCAAAAGTCCAAACGGATGGCTAAACCGGAGCAGGGTCTTGCGAAGCCAGAGGTCAGGAACCAGAAGGGTAGTCAGACGAAGCCAGGATCAGGAACCAGAAGGGTAGTCAGACGAAGCCAGGATCAGGAACCAGCGGGATAGTCAGACGAGGCCAGGATCAGGAACCAGAAGCAGCAGCAGTCTTAGAAGCATGTGCACACAGGAGGACCAAGCAAGGAACTGAAGCCACAGACCTCCTATATATATGAGCTAGGCATCCAGCTCCTCCCAGTGGGAAGGAGAAGCCGCAGGGTGGGAGGCTACAAGAAACCCAGAAACCAAGATGGCCGCCAGCACATGTCAAACGAAGGAGACAGCAAGAAGGTAAGACCATGACAGTACCTCCCCCTCAAGGGCCCCTCCTCCGCGGAGTAAGGAACGGTTTCTGAGGGAAGCGTGCGTGGAAGGCTCGGAGCAAGGCAGGAGCATGGACATCTGCGGAGGGAACCCAGGAACGCTCCTCTGGACCATAACCACGCCAATGGACCAAAAACTGCAACCGACCGCGGACCAGGTGTGAGTCCAGGATATTGCTCACCTCATACTCCTCACGATTGCCCACTTGGACCGGACGAGGCCGAGGAACCGAGGAAGTGAAACGATTACACACCAATGGCTTCAACAGGGAGACATGAAACACGTTGGAGATCCGCATGCCAGGAGGAAGCGCAAGGGCATAGGCTACCGGGTTTACCCTGCGAAGCACTCGGAAGGGACCAACAAAGCGAGGCGCCAGCTTGGGAGTGGGCACTCGAAGGTTGAGGTTGCGGGTGGACAACCATACACGGTCTCCGACCTGGTAGGAAGGAGCGGGCGCTCGTCTGCGATCAGCCTGGAGTCTCTGGCGCTGCGCAGAGACCTCAAGGGACCTCTGGATCTGTACCCAAGAAGCACGTAGGACGGAAAGGTGATCCTCCACAGCCGGAATATCCTGGGGAGAGAATACCTCCGGTAACACGGCAGGTTGGAACCCATAATTGGCCATGAAGGGAGACGTCCCAGAGGAAGAGTTCACCGCCGTGTTCCTGGCAAACTCAGCCCAAGGCAGGAGGTCAACCCAATTGTCTTGGTGATCGGAGACATAGCAACGAAGGAATTGCTCCAAGGCCTGATTGGATCGTTCTGCGGCCCCATTGGACTGAGGGTGGTAGGCCGAGGAGAAAGAGAGATGAATCCCCAACTGGGAGCAAAAGGCGCGCCAGAACCTGGACACAAACTGACTCCCCCGATCCGACACAATCTCCTTGGGCAAACCGTGCAACCGGAAGACCTCCCTGGCGAAAATCGTGGCCAACTCTTGTGCAGAGGGTAACTTCTTGAGAGGAACACAGTGGCACATTTTGGAAAACCGATCCACAATCATGAGAATGACCGTATGGCCTCGGGATGCAGGGAGGTCCACAATGAAATCCATCCCCAGGTGTGACCATGGGCGCTCCCCGGTGGCTATGGGTTGCAAAAGGCCCAACGGAAGGTGCCAAGGGGACTTACTCTGGGCACAAACGGAGCATGCCGCTACATATGCGGCGATGTCGGAACGTAGAGAAGGCCACCAGAACAGACGTGAAACAGCCCAGGACAGCTTCTGATTCTTTCCAGGATGCCCCGCGGCCTTGGAGTTATGGTAGGTTCGCAACAACCGAGTGCGCAACTCCTCAGGCACAAAACATCTGCCGTTGGGTCTCCCAGAGGGAGCACCAGATTGAGCCGCCAAAATCTGCTCACCCAGGGGAGAGGTCAGGCTGGTGCGAATGGCGGCCAGGATCTGATTCGGAGGTATGACCGAAGTCGGAATCGACTCCTCCCCGGACAGCTCGGAGTACTGCCGTGATAAGGCATCCGCTCTGATGTTCTTGGAACCGGGTAGGTAGGAGACCACGTAATTAAAACGTGACAAGAACAGAGCCCATCTGGCCTGACGTGGTGTCAATCTCTTGGCCTCAGAAAGGTAGGTCAGATTCTTGTGGTCCGTCAGGATGAGAACCGGAACCACCGAACTCTCGAGCAAGTGCCTCCATTCTTTAAGGGCCTGCACGATGGCCAATAACTCCCTGTCACCAATCTGATAGTTGCACTCCGCGGAAGACAGTTTCCGGGAGTAAAACCCACAAGGAAGCAGAGGACCCTCTGGTGTTCTACGCTGAGACAGAAGGGCGCCTACTCCCGTCTCAGACGCGTCCACCTCGAGGACAAAGGGCAACCCAGGGTTGGGATGCGACAGAATCGGAGCCGACACAAAGGCGGACTTTAGAGCCTCAAAAGCTCGGATGGCCTCGAGCGGCCAGACCTGGAAATTACTGCCCTTCCTGGTCAGATCCGTGAGAGGCTTGGCTAGCATAGAAAAGTCCCTGATGAACTTCCGATAATAATTGGCGAAGCCCAAAAAGCGCTGCAGGGCACGAAGACCACTGGGCTGGGGCCACTGTAAGACAGCCGAAACCTTCTCAGGATCCATGGAGAACCCCTCAGTGGAAATGATGTAACCTAAGAAGGTTACCTGGGATCGGTGAAATTCGCATTTCTCAAGCTTTCCGAACAGCCTGTTCTCTCGTAACCGTTGCAACACTCGTCTGACATCCATAATGTGGGCCTCCATGGATTCAGAATATACCAAGATGTCATCCAAATAGACCACCACACACTGCTGCAACAGGTCACGGAAAACATCGTTGATGAATTCCTGGAAGACTGCGGGCGCATTGCACAACCCAAAGGGCATAACCAAGGATTCATAATGACCGGTCCTGGTGTTAAACGCGGTCTTCCACTCATCGCCCGCCTTGATCCTTACCAGGTTATATGCCGCCCTCAGGTCGAGTTTGGTAAAGACCGTGGCCCCTTTGAGGCGATCGAACAGCTCGGAAATCAAGGGTATCGGGTAAGCGTTCTTGATCGTGATGCGATTGAGACCCCTGTAATCGATGCAAGGCCTCAACTCACCGCCCTTCTTTTTCACAAAGAAAAATCCAGCCCCTGCCGGGGACGAGGATTTGCGGATGTGTCCGCGTGAAAGCGCCTCCCTCACGTACTCCTCCATGGCCTCATTCTCCGCTAACGACAGTGGATAGACCTTGCCACGAGGAGGAACGGCACCAGATTGTAACTCTATGGCACAATCGTATGGGCGGTGCGGAGGTAGGGCAACCGCGCGCACCTTATCGAATACATCTCGGTACTCTTCGTATTCAGGAGGCAACAGAGAGTCCGAGGAAGTACACAGCAACTTGACAGGCCCATGGATGCAACTAGCCCCACACTGCGGTGACCACGAGAGGATCTCGGCCGATCTCCAATCGAAAGTCGGATTATGCTTCTGGAGCCAGGGGTACCCCAAGACCACCAAGTAGTGTGGAGACGAAATAACCTGGAGACAGACCGACTCTCTGTGAACGGCACCAATGGCTATCCCCACTGGAAGGGTCTCATGAGTCACGTGTGGCGGCAGAAGGGGTCTGCCGTCTATCGCCTCAAGAGCCAGTGGGGAACCTCGAGGCTGCAGAGGAATGGAATTGGCGGCAGCGAACACACTATCAATGAACAAACCACCAGCACCAGAGTCCACCAACGCCTGGGTCGTCACCGAGCCCCCGACCCAGGAGAGGACAACAGTGATCAGTGGTTTGTCAACACGGGAAACCGGGGACGAGGAGACTCCACCCAAGATCTGCCCCCGACAGGATCTCAGGTGCGAGCGTTTCCCGGACGGTTCGGACATGCCAACCGAAAATGCCCACCGAGACCACAGTACATGCATCGGCCCTCGCGTCTCCGGAGTACCCTCTCCCCCTCGGACAGGCGAGCAAACCCCAGCTGCATGGGTTCACCCCCAGACAAGTCATCCCCAGGAGGCGTGGGAGGAGAAGGAGGCACGGGTGGGACAGCAAACGTAGGCGCCAATCTGTTAGAAGACCTCCGCAGGCTCTCCTTAAAGGAAGGTCTCTCCCTGAGTCTGGTGTCAATCAAAATCAGGAAAGAAATAAGAGACTCGAGCCCCACTGGTAGGTCCTTAGCTGCAACCTCATCCTTCAAGGCATCCGAGAGACCATGAGAGAAAGCAGCGACCAGAGCCTCATTATTCCAGCCCACCTCTGCTGCCAGGGTACGAAACTCAATGGCGTATTCAGCTACGGATCGTGAACCCTGTCTGATGGACATAAGGAGCTTCGCAGCAGAGGCAGCACGAGCCGGCACATCGAATACCTTCCAAAGAGAAGCAACAAAACCGGAAAACTCGGCAACCACCGGATTGTTGTTCTCCCATAAAGGGCTGGCCCAGGCCAAGGCCTTGTCCGAGAGCAGCGAGATCAAGAAGCCCACCTTTGATCTCTCAGTAGGAAAGGCATGTGGCAGCAACTCGAAATAAATGCCCACCTGGTTAAGGAAACCTCGGCACTGAGTTGGCTCTCCCCCAAAGCGCTGTGGAAGGGGGGCAGAACCGATCATACCCCGAGACACCGCAGGCGCAGCAACAGGTGTCGGGGTAGACTCTGGCGCAACAACCGGAGCGGCAGTAGGAGCGGGCCCAGGAGCGACAACAGACCCATCGGCAACGGAAGCGAAATGAGCCGTGCGTTCAAGCAGGGTTTGCAACGCCACAGCGAACCGACCCAACAGGTGATCCTGCTGATCAAGTCTGGCAACCAGCGTAGGTAGCGAGGATGGCCCTGTACCGTCAGAATTCATGGCTTGGTCCTAATGTCAAGGAACCATGAACCAGACGTACAACAAGAGATACGTGGAAATAAGAAGGCTTTATTGCAAATCAAGCTGTAAGCAAAAGTCCAAACGGATGGCTAAACCGGAGCAGGGTCTTGCGAAGCCAGAGGTCAGGAACCAGAAGGGTAGTCAGACGAAGCCAGGATCAGGAACCAGAAGGGTAGTCAGACGAAGCCAGGATCAGGAACCAGCGGGGTAGTCAGACGAGGCCAGGATCAGGAACCAGAAGCAGCAGCAGTCTTAGAAGCATGTGCACACAGGAGGACCAAGCAAGGAACTGAAGCCACAGACCTCCTATATATATGAGCTAGGCATCCAGCTCCTCCCAGTGGGAAGGAGAAGCCGCAGGGTGGGAGGCTACAAGAAACCCAGAAACCAAGATGGCCGCCAGCACATGTCAAACGAAGGAGACAGCAAGAAGGTAAGACCATGACACACAGAAATTAGAAGAATGGAATACTTGACAGCAGTCATTAACAGTAGATAAGTTTAATAAGGTCTGGCAACCCTGGGATACCTTCTTTGAAAATAGTGGTTGATAACCCCCTTCCTTTGTTGTATGTCTATCCTTATGTGTCTTGTCCTGTCTCCTGTTTTTGTCCTTATAATATGTACTATCATACTAGAGTGTGGGTTTTACCTACCTGGATACTAGGATCTACTACGACATGATGGCATCCGATTGGGATTGCTAGGATTATTACTTTAAGGACCTATTCGTATTGTCCTCCCTGCTACTTTTCTCATTTATAATGTTTGATTGTCAATTGTTTACATGAAAAAATTGTAAAAGTATACTTTTATTTCTGTACTTTTTCTTCAATAAAAAGACAGTTATATAAAAAAAAAAAATATATATATTTGATCTAACATTTGGTTATTTGATCTAAAAGTATGTCAGGCAGGGAAGTGCCAGGCCCTGCACAGGTGAGTGGCAGAAACCAAAATTTCTGGTGCAGGCAGTGGTTTCAGCAGAGTAAAGGGTCGTGACAGCAGGGGTCACTTCGAGAGGCCTGAGCTCCCAGTGTTAGCTAGTGGTCGTGTCGTGACCAGCAACCCAGCTGTTATTGAATGGTTGACTCGATCTTCAACTTTGTCGAAAGTGACATCATACACCCCCAGCCAAGAGTCAGTGGGTTCATCAGATACAACCCTTAGTTGGCATGGCCTGGGAGCAGACCCTGTGCCCTCACCTGTCCCCAACCTGCCTCTGTCCTTTTCTGTTCCCTCACCGCAAGAAGTATTTTATGCTGTAGGCTCGGCTCCACTTTTCAGCGAGGAAGAGCTACTAGAAGACATTCAGCAGCTACTGCCCAGCCAAGATGTGGAGAAGACATCCACAGCTTCCTCTGCTAGACCGGCAAGTAGTGATGAGGAGAGTGGCATGCGAGCTGGTGTTAAGAGTGGTCAGTGATGTGCAGACAGTACTCGATGATAAATAATGTAGCTGATCGCACTTGGGAGCCGGGTGATGAAGGGGTTTCATCATCATCAGGAGAAGAGGGTGGCAGCTGGCACGTGAGCCAGCCAGTCACAAGCGTGGGAGGGAGTCAGTAGGGTAACAGCAATGGTAAGTTGTTAGCCAAACGCGCCTGGGGTAGACCACCCGCTTTGCAGGAGCGTACCTGCCTGGAAAGTGGCAGTGCAAGGGCTCAAGGTGGCAGCAGCGGAAGCAGTCAGTCAGTGCGTAGTGTTGGGGGTAAAATCATCTACTTGGCAGTGTGGCAGGTTTTTTTTAAGCCGGAGAATGAGGTGAACATGGCTGTATTTAGAATCTGTGGGCAGAGAGAGAAGCGTGGCCAGGGTGCCAATGTTGGCACTATGGCCCTGCGTCAACATATGCAGCTTCACCATGAAGTGGCCTGAGAGAACCGTGGCTCCGATGTGGTGGTCCAAGCTGCCGTAGCAACAGCTGCATCACCCTTAGTGATGAGCGGCAGGAGTCATATTCGAATATGCAATATTTCACAAATATTTTGTAGAATATTTGTCGAATATTCGCAAATTTGAATATTTGTTACATTCTACTTTTTTTTTACTCGAAAAATCAGCAAGGTAATGATCGTGTAATATGAAAATATTACACGATCAATGCATGCGTGGGTCAAAAACGAATATATAGCACTATAGAATATAGTGCTATATATTTCTTTTTTAGAATATTCGTCATTTTATTCCATCTGAAGTTATGATTAGGGATGAGCGAACTCAAACTGTATAGTTCGGGTTCGTACCGAATTTTGGGGTGTCCGTGACACGGACCCGAACCCGGACATTTTCGTAAAAGTCCGGGTTCGGGTTCGGTGTTCGTCGCTTTCTTGGCGCTTTTGTGACGCTTTCTTGGCGCTTTTTGAAAGGCTGCAAAGCAGCCAATCAACAAGCGTCATACTACTTGCCCCAAGAGGCCGTCACAGCCATGCCTACTATTGGCATGGCTGTGATTGGCTAGAGCACCATGTGACCCAGCCTCTATTTAAGCTGGAGTCACATAGCGCCGCCCGTCACTCTGCTCTGATTAGCGTAGGGAGAGGTTGCGGCTGCGACAGTAGGGCGAGATTAGGCAGATTAACTCCTCCAAAGGACTTCACTTGATTAATCGATCGATCTGCAGCTGTGCATCATTGAGCTGCTGAAATTCAAATACTCACTCACTGTTTTTAGGCTGCCCAGACCGTTTGTCAGTCACTTTTTTCTGGGGTGATCGGCGGCCATTTTGTGTCTTGTGCGGTGCTGCGACCAAGTGCATCCAAGCTGCGACCAAGTGCATTTAACCCTCAATGGTGTGGTTGTTTTTTGGCTAAAGCCTACATCAGGGTGAAGCTGTCACACCAAGTGCATTTAACCAGCAATAGTCTGTTCATTTTTTGGCCATATACTAAATCAGGGGCAAGCTGCGCCTGTCACCAAGTGCATTTAACCCTCAATGGTGTGGTTGTTTTTTGGCTAAAGCATACATCAGGGTGAAGCTGTCACACCAAGTGCATTTAACCAGCAATAGTCTGTTTATTTTTTGGCCATATACTACATCAGGGGCAAGCTGCGCCCGTCACCAAGTGCATTTAACCCTCAGTAGTGTGGTTCGTCAAGCTGTGACACCAAGTGCATTTAACCAGCAATAGTCTGTTCATATTTTGGCCATATACTACATCAGGGGCAAGCTGCGCCCGTCACCAAGTGCATTTAACCCTCAGTAGTGTGGTTGGTCAAGCTATCACACCAAGTGCATTTAACCAGCAATAGTCTGTTCATTTTTTGGCCATATACTAAATCAGGGGCAAGCTGCGCCAGTCACCAAGTGCATTTAACCAGCAATAGTCTGTTCATTTTTTGGCCATATACTACATCAGGGGCAAGCTGCGCCCGTCACCAAGTGCATTTAACCCTCAGTAGTGTGGTTGGTCAAGCTATCACACCAAGTGCATTTAACCAGCAATAGTCTGTTCATTTTTTGGCCATATACTAAATCAGGGGCAAGCTGCGCCCGTCACCAAGTGCATTTAACCAGCAATAGTCTGTTCATTTTTTGGACATATACTACATCAGGGGCAAGCTGCGCCCGTCACCAAGTGCATTTAACCCTCAGTAGTGTGGTTGGTCAAGCTATCACACCAAGTGCATTTAACCAGCAATAGTCTGTTCATTTTTTGGCCATATACTAAATCAGGGGCAAGCTGCGCCCGTCACCAAGTGCATTTAACCAGCAATAGTCTGTTCATTTTTTGGCCATATACTACATCAGGGGCAAGCTGCGCCCGTCACCAAGTGCATTTAACCCTCAGTAGTGTGGTTGGTCAAGCTATCACACCAAGTGCATTTAACCAGCAATAGTCTGTTCATTTTTTGGCCATATACTAAATCAGGGGCAAGCTGCGCCCGTCACCAAGTGCATTTAACCAGCAATAGTCTGTTCATTTTTTGGCCATATACTACATCAGGGGCAAGCTGCGCCCGTCACCAAGTGCATTTAACCCTCAGTAGTGTGGTTCGTCAAGCTGTGACACCAAGTGCATTTAACCAGCAATAGTCTGTTCATTTTTTGGCCATATACTACATCAGGGGCAAGCTGCGCCCGTCACCAAGTGCATTTAACCAGCAATAGTGTGGTTATTTTTTGGCCATATCACAGTCTAATTCTGTCACTAAATCCATACCGGTCACCCAGCGCCTAAATACTAGGCCTCAAATTTATATCCCGCTAAATCTCTCGTTACCGCTGTCCTGTTGTGGCTGGGAAAGTTATTTAGTGTCCGTCAAAGCACATTTTTTGTTCTGGGTTGAAGTACAATTCCCAATTTAGCAATTTCATAATTTAGTGGTTCCTGCTATATCAGAGCTATTTGAAATCTATCCCTAAAAGGGTATATAATATTCAAGGTGCACATAGGGTCATTCAGAATAACTTCACACACACGCTACTGTGCATTTCCAAGTCTAATTCTGTCGCTAAATCCATACCGGTCACCCAGCGCCTAAATACTAGGCCTCAAATTTATATCCCGCTAAATCTCTCATTACCGCTGTACTGCTGTGGCTGGGAAAGTTATTTAGTGTCCGTCAAAGCACATTTTTTGTTCTGGGTTGAAGTACAATTCCCAATTTAGCAATTTCATAATTTAGTGGTTCCTGCTATATCAGAGCTATTTGAAATCTATCCCTAAAAGGGTATATAATATTCAAGGTGCACATAGGGTCATTCAGAATAACTTCACACACACGCTACTGTGCATTTCCAAGTCTAATTCTGTTAGTAAATCCATACCGGTCACCCAGCGCCTAAATACTAGGCCTCAAATTTATATCCCGCTGAATTTGAATACAATACATTGGGCCAAATAATATTTTTGTTGTTGTGGTGAACCATAACAATGAGAAAAACATCTAGTAAGGGACGCGGACGTGGACATGGTCGTGGTGGTGTTAGTGGACCCTCTGGTGCTGGGAGAGGATGTGGCCGTTCTGCCACATCCACACGTCCTAGTGTACCAACTACCTCAGGTCCCAGTAGCCGCCAGAATTTACAGCGATATATGGTGGGGACCAATGCCGTTCTAAGGATGGTAAGGCCTGAGCAGGTACAGGCATTAGTCAATTGGGTGGCCGACAGTGGATCCAGCACGTTCACATTATCTCCCACCCAGTCTTCTGCAGAAAGCGCACAGATGGCGCCTGAAAACCAACCCCATCAGTCTGTCACATCACCCCCATGCATACCAGGGAAACTGTCTCAGCCTCAAGTTATGCAGCAGTCTCTTATGCTGTTTGAAGACTCCGCTGGCAGGGTTTCCCAAGGGCATCCACCTAGCCCTTCCCCAGCGGTGAAAGATATAGAATGCACTGACGCACAACCACTTATGTTTCCTGATGATGAGGACATGGGAATACCACCTCAGCATGTCTCTGATGATGACGAAACACAGGTGCCAACTGCTGCGTCTTTCTGCAGTGTGCAGACTGAACAGGAGGTCAGGGATCAAGACTGGGTGGAAGACGATGCAGGGGATGATGAGGTCCTAGACCCCACATGGAATGAAGGTCGTGCCACTGACTTTCACAGTTCGGAGGAAGAGGCAGTGGTGAGACCGAGCCAACAGCGTAGCAAAAGAGGGAGCAGTGGGCAAAAGCAGAACACCCGCCGCCAAGAGACTCCGCCTGCTACTGCCCGCCGCCATCTGGGACCGAGCACCCCAAAGGCAGCTTCAAGGAGTTCCCTGGCATGGCACTTCTTCAAACAATGTGCTGACGACAAGACCCGAGTGGTTTGCACGCTGTGCCATCAGAGCCTTAAGCGAGGCATTAACGTTCTGAACCTGAGCACAACCTGCATGACCAGGCACCTGCATGCAAAGCATGAACTGCAGTGGAGTAAACACCTTAAAACCAAGGAAGTCACTCAGGCTCCCCCTGCTACCTCTTCTGCTGCCGCCTCGGCCTCTTCTGCTGCTGCCGCCTCGGCCTCTTCCTCCGCCTCTGGAGAAACGTTGGCACCTGCCGCCCAGCAAACAGGGGATGTACCACCAACACCACCACCACCACCTCCGTCACCAAGCGTCTCAACCATGTCACACGGCAGCGTTCAGCTCTCCATCTCACAAACATTTGAGAGAAAGCGTAAATTCCCACCTAGCCACCCTCGATCCCTGGCCCTGAATGCCAGCATTTCTAAACTACTGGCCTATGAAATGCTGTCATTTAGGCTGGTGGACACAGACAGCTTCAAACAGCTCATGTCGCTTGCTGTCCCACAGTATGTTGTTCCCAGCCGGCACTACTTCTCCAAGAGAGCCGTGCCTTCCCTGCACAACCAAGTATCCGATAAAATCAAGTGTGCACTGCGCAACGCCATCTGTGGCAAGGTCCACCTAACCACAGATACGTGGACCAGTAAGCACGGCCAGGGACGCTATATCTCCCTAACTGCACACTGGGTAAATGTAGTGGCAGCTGGGCCCCAGGCGGAGAGCTGTTTGGCGCACGTCCTTCCGCCGCCAAGGATCGCAGGGCAACATTCTTTGCCTCCTGTTGCCACCTCCTCCTTCTCGGCTTCCTCCTCCTCTTCTTCCACCTGCTCATCCAGTCAGCCACACACCTTCACCACCAACTTCAGCACAGCCCGGGGTAAACGTCAGCAGGCCATTCTGAAACTCATATGTTTGGGGGACAGGCCCCACACCGCACAGGAGTTGTGGCGGGGTATAGAACAACAGACCGACGAGTGGTTGCTGCCGGTGAGCCTCAAGCCCGGCCTGGTGGTGTGCGATAATGGGCGAAATCTCGTTGCAGCTCTGGGACTAGCCAATTTGACGCACATCCCTTGCTTGGCGCATGTGCTGAATTTGGTGGTGCAGAAGTTCATTCACAACTACCCCGACATGTCAGAGCTGCTGCATAAAGTGCGGGCCGTCTGTTCGCGCTTCCGGCGTTCACATCCTGCTGCTGCTCGCCTGTCTGCGCTACAGCGTAACTTCGGCCTTCCCGCTCACCGCCTCATATGCGACGTGCCCACCAGGTGGAACTCCACCTTGCACATGCTGGACAGACTGTGCGAGCAGCAGCAGGCCATAGTGGAGTTTCAGCTGCAGCACGCACGGGTCAGTCGCACTACAGAACAGCACCACTTCACCACCAATGACTGGGCCTCCATGCGAGACCTGTGTGCCCTGTTGCGCTGTTTCGAGTACTCCACCGAACATGGCCAGTGGCGATGACGCCGTTATCAGCGTTACAATACCACTTCTATGTCTCCTTGAGAAAACACTTAGGGCGATGATGGAAGAGGAGGTGGCCCAGGAGGAGGAGGAGGAAGAGGGGTCATTTTTAGCACTTTCAGGCCAGTCTCTTCGAAGTGACTCAGAGGGAGGTTTTTGGCAACAGCAGAGGCCAGGTACAAATGTGGCCAGCCAGGGCCCACTACTGGAGGACGAGGAGGACGAGGATGAGGAGGAGGTGGAGGAGGATGAGGATGAAGCATGGTCACAGCGGGGTGGCACCCAACGCAGCTCGGGTCCATCACTGGTGCGTGGCTGGGGGGAAAGGCAGGACGATGACGATACGCCTCCCACAGAGGACAGCTTGTCCTTACCCCTGGGCAGCCTGGCACACATGAGCGACTACATGCTGCAGTGCCTGCGCAACGACAGCAGAGTTGCCCACATTTTAACCTGTGCGGACTACTGGGTTGCCACCCTGCTGGATCCACGCTACAAAGACAATGTGCCCACCTTACTTCCTGCACTGGAGCGTGATAGGAAGATGCGCGAGTACAAGCGCACGTTGGTAGACGCGCTACTGAGAGCATTCCCAAATGTCACAGGGGAACAAGTGGAAGCCCAAGGCCAAGGCAGAGGAGGAGCAAGAGGTCGCCAAGGCAGCTGTGTCAATGCCAGCTCCTTTGAGGGCAGGGTTAGCATGGCAGAGATGTGGAAAACTTTTGTCAACACGCCACAGCTAACTGCACCACCACCTGATACGCAACGTGTTAGCAGGAGGCAACATTTCACTAACATGGTGGAACAGTACGTGTGCACACCCCTCCACGTACTGACTGATGGTTCGGCCCCATTCAACTTCTGGGTCTCTAAATTGTCCACGTGGCCAGAGCTAGCCTTTTATGCCTTGGAGGTGCTGGCCTGCCCGGCGGCCAGCGTTTTGTCTGAACGTGTATTCAGCACGGCAGGGGGCGTCATTACAGACAAACGCAGCCGCCTGTCTACAGCCAATGTGGACAAGCTGACGTTCATAAAAATGAACCAGGCATGGATCCCACAGGATCTGTCCGTCCCTTGTCCAGATTAGACATTAACTACCTCCCCTTAACCATATATTATTGGACTCCAGGGCACTTCCTCATTCAATCCTATTTTTATTTTCATTTTACCATTATATTGCGAGGCTACCCAAAGTTGAATGAACCTCTCCTGTGTCTGGGTGCCGGGGCCTAAATATATGCCAATGGACTGTTCCAATGTTGGGTGACGTGAAGCCTGATTCTCTGCTATGACATGCAGAATGATTCTCTGCTGACATGAAGCCAGATTGTCTGTTACGGGACCTCTCTCCTCTGCCTGTGTGCTGGGCCTAAATATATGCCAATGGACTGTTGCAGTGGTGGCTGACGTGAAGCCTCATTCTCTGCTATGACATGCAGACTAATTCTCTGCTGACATGAAGACAGATTGTCTGTTACGGGACCTCTCTCCTCTGCCTGTGTGCTGGGCCTAAATATATGCCAATGGACTGTTGCAGTGGTGGCTGACGTGAAGCCTCATTCTCTGCTATGACATGCAGACTGATTCTCTGCTGACATGAAGCCAGATTCTCTGTTACGGGACCTCCCTCCTCTGCCTGGGTGCTGGGCCTAAATATATGCCAATGGACTGTTGCAGTGGTGGCTGACGTGAAGCCTCATTCTCTGCTATGACATGCAGACTAATTCTCTGCTGACATGAAGCCAGATTCTCTGTTACGGGACCTCCCTCCTCTGCCTGGGTGCTGGGCCTAAATTTATGACAATGGACTGTTGCAGTGGTGGCTGACGTGAAGCCTGATTCTCTGCTATGACATGCAGACTGATTCTCTGCTGACATGAAGCCAGATTGTCTGTTACGGGACCTCTCTCCTCTGCCTGGGTGCTGGGCCTAAATATATGCCAATGGACTGTTGCAGTGGTGGCTGACGTGAAGCCTCATTCTCTGCTATGACATGCAGACTGATTCTCTGCTGACATGAAGACAGATTCTCTGTTACGGGACCTCCCTCCTCTGCCTGGGTGCTGGGCCTAAATATATGCCAATGGACTGTTGCAGTGGTGGCTGACGTGAAGCCTCATTCTCTGCTATGACATGCAGACTAATTCTCTGCTGACATGAAGACAGATTCTCTGTTACGGGACCTCTCTCCTCTGCCTGTGTGTGTGCTGGGCCTAAATATATGCCAATGGACTGTTGCAGTGGTGGCTGACGTGAAGCCTCATTCTCTGCTATGACATGCAGACTGATTCTCTGCTGACATGAAGCCAGATTCTCTGTTACGGGACCTCTCTCCTCTGCCTGTGTGTGTGCTGGGCCTAAATATATGCCAATGGACTGTTGCAGTGGTGGCTGACGTGAAGCCTCATTCTCTGCTATGACATGCAGACTAATTCTCTGCTGACATGAAGACAGATTCTCTGTTACGGGACCTCTCTCCTCTGCCTGTGTGTGTGCTGGGCCTAAATATATGCCAATGGACTGTTGCAGTGGTGGCTGACGTGAAGCCTCATTCTCTGCTATGACATGCAGACTGATTCTCTGCTGACATGAAGCCAGATTCTCTGTTACGGGACCTCCCTCCTCTGCCTGGGTGCTGGGCCTAAATTTATGACAATGGACTGTTGCAGTGGTGGCTGACGTGAAGCCTGATTCTCTGCTATGACATGCAGACTGATTCTCTGCTGACATGAAGCCAGATTGTCTGTTACGGGACCTCTCTCCTCTGCCTGGGTGCTGGGCCTAAATATATGCCAATGGACTGTTGCAGTGGTGGCTGACGTGAAGCCTCATTCTCTGCTATGACATGCAGACTGATTCTCTGCTGACATGAAGACAGATTCTCTGTTACGGGACCTCCCTCCTCTGCCTGGGTGCTGGGCCTAAATATATGCCAATGGACTGTTGCAGTGGTGGCTGACGTGAAGCCTCATTCTCTGCTATGACATGCAGACTAATTCTCTGCTGACATGAAGCCAGATTCTCTGTTACGGGACCTCCCTCCTCTGCCTGGGTGCTGGGCCTAAATATATGCCAATGGACTGTTGCAGTGGTGGCTGACGTGAAGCCTCATTCTCTGCTATGACATGCAGACTAATTCTCTGCTGACATGAAGCCAGATTCTCTGTTACGGGACCTCTCTCCTCTGCCTGGGTGCTGGGCCTAAATTTATGAAAATGGACTCTTACAGTGGTGGGTGACGTGAAGCCAGATTCTCTGCTATGGGAACTCTCTCCAATTGATTTTGGTTAATTTTTATTTATTTAATTTTTATTTTAATTCATTTCCCTATCCACATTTGTTTGCAGGGGATTTACCTACATGTTGCTGCCTTTTGCAGCCCTCTAGCTCTTTCCTGGGCTGTTTTACAGCCTTTTTAGTGCCGAAAAGTTCGGGTCCCCATTGACTTCAATGGGGTTCGGGTTCGGGACGAAGTTCGGATCTTTTTCGGATCCCGAACCCGAACATTTCCGGGATGTTCGGCCGAACTTCTCGAACCCGAACATCCAGGTGTTCGCTCAACTCTAGTTATGATTCCTCCCTGCTTAAGTTGCTAGTCAAGCAACTAAATCAGGGAGAAATCATGACTTCAGATGGAAAAAAATGACAAATATTCTAAAAAAGAAATATATAGCACTTCAGATTCAAAAAAACGAATATATAGAGCAATATAGCTAATATAGTGCTATATTCGTTTTTCAGAATATTCGTAATATTCTAAAACAAGAATATATAGCAATATAGCCAATATTCGAAAAAAAAACTAATATAGAGCAATTTAGCTAATATTGTGCTATAATCTTTTTTTTAATAATTGTAATTTTTTTCAAATCTGAACTTCAGATGAGAAAAAAATTCCAACTATTATACAAAGAAGATTATAGCACTATATTAGCTAAATTGATCTACATTAGTATCTTCAAATATTCGCTATATTGCTATATATTCTTGTTTTAGAATATTACGAATATTCTAAAAAACTAATATATAGCACTATATCGAATATATTTGTGTTTTAGAATATTCATAATTTTTTTTTTTTCAATCTGAACAGTTGTTCCACTTTGGCATACTCCTCCCCGACAAGCGTCCCCGCCACCATGGGAATGCCTGGGGGTTAGAATATAGCAAAAAATAAAGGAAGGCAGTTTCAGAATGCAATAATCATCCTCTTAAAAACGTCTCCTTTATTTCATAATATTTGATAGCAGACACATTCATATCATATGCAGTGTTCGTTAACGCATTTCAGACATATCGTCCTTATTCGTAAGAACGAATAAGGACGATATGTCTGAAACGCGTTAACGAACACTGCATATGATGTGAATGTGTCTGCTAACAAATATTCTGAAGCCGCCTTCCTTTATTTTTTGCTTTTCCGTACCTGGGACTCACCCAAAGGCTTCTGAATACAGGTATACAGAAAGGTGAGCTGGAAAAAAAAAGTGTGTGTTTAAAATTTCAATGAAGGGTTAGAATATACAATCGGATCTGAGTTTTCATGATCTAACTGAGATCATGAAAACTCAGATCCGATGGTATATTCTAACCCTCAGGGAGTCCCTCTGAGTCACTTACGCAAATGGCCCACTGCATGCACACTTGCTTGGTAGTGTTGATTGCGAATATTCTAATCGCAAATTTTTATCCTGAATATTGGCACTTCGAGAATTTGAGAATAGCTTTGCAATCGCGAATATTCTAGATTTTTTTTCTTCAGTACCCATGATCTCTTACTGCTTCTTGCTTGTGGGCCAATGAGAAAGCTGCAATATCTTTAACTTTAGGAGTAGTGTTGATCGAGACCAGGTATGCTCAACCTGCGGTCCTCCATCTGTTGCAAAACTACAACTCCCATAATTCCCAGACAGCCTATAGCTATCAGCCTACAGAAGGGCATGGTGGGAGTTGTAGTTTTACAACAGCTGGAAGGCCGCAGGTTGAGCATCACTGATCAAGTCTTTTTGTATTGTAAATTTTTATTGCAAATTTTCCAATTGCCTATTTTTGAAATCAATAAAATAATGACTGGAGATCATGAATTCTAGAATTAAATAATTTATGGCGAATATTTGGCCAAAAACTCAGGATATATCGTGAATTCGAATATTGCCTATGCTGCTCATCACTATTGCTTGTTTAGTGATAGCCGAATTGTCACCATTCCGCAGAGGGATGACTTCTGGCTCTCCACCTTGTTGTACCCTCACTACCGGTCCAAAATAGGGGCCTTTTTTACACCCGCTGAAAGGGAGGACAAACTAAACTACTATAAAGACATCCAATGTAGTCAGTACATCGTCCATCCTCTCGCAGGTCTGGGGCCCTCTGCGCTCATGTTCCAATGCCATAGCTGCTTGGAGAGGGTGGGGTACCAGCTCCATCAGCAGCAGCCTGATTCTACAGTCGCTGATGAGCAGCTTTATTCACCCACATAGTGAAGAGATTACTCACCAGCAGCTAGAGATAGATCAGAAACTGAACCAGTTGGCATACTTGGAGTGCACCCTGCCAGCCGACACTGAAGATCCGTTGGACTACTGGGCTGCCAAACTGAATTTGTGGCCACAACTGTCCGAGTTTGCCCTGGAAAAGCTGTCCTGTCCTTATAGGCATTCTTATTACTACTGGGGGCTCTGTAGTAGGGACTTATTTTTTACTAAGAACACTATGGGGGGCCTGTAGAGAGCTTTATTACCACTGGGAAAACAATAGGGGGCCTTATTTCTACTGGGGGCTCTGTGAGGGTATTATTAATACTCAGGGGCGTAGCTAAAGGCTCATGGGCCCTGGTCCAAGGGTTCAGCTTGGGGCACCCCCTTCCCTTAGTGTTTTGTAGCTAGGGAAGCACATAGCCTTCATGCTACCTGGGGCAAAAAATTTAAACAGACCCCTCCCCCCGAACCCTCCCATGCCAAATTCTTGACCTAAACCCTTGCCTCCAGCCAGAGCTATAACTTGACCAGCATGCACTTTCTATAATACTGGTGTCTTTCTATAATACTGGTGTCTTCTTACGTGGCACAAGGGTCTTTGGGCCCCCTCAGGCTCCTGTGGGCCCGGTAGCGACTGCTATCTCTGCACCCACAATAGCTACGCCCCTGTTAAAACTGGAAGGCTCTTCTACTAATAGAGGCACTCTTGGGGAGCGTTATCAAGGTTGGGGGCACTGTAGGTGGCAGTCTAACTAATGGGGGAATTCTTGGGGAGCATTATCACTCTTGGGTCCAGTAGGGGGCAGTATTACTAATGAAAGCATTCTAGAAGGGAATTATTCCTTCAGGATAGTATTTAGGGGTATTAGGGAGCACAACAAGCAGCAGGATAACACTGTGGGGACTCCAGGTTGAGGGATGATGATAGAAATGTGAGGAACTTAAGATGTCTGTGTGTCACACTCTGCAGAGACGAGGCGCAGCCGAAAGAAGTCTGGACCGAGTAGAGAAGATGATAACAGAGAAGATCTACATCGGAGGAGACGTCACCTAGGAAGCACTGGATGAGAGAGGTATGTTCTGCTTTATAGCAAGTACAGCAAAATGCGGTGTGTGAGGGAGGGGCGGGTTGACTTAGAAAACTGGTCCATATGTATTGGGGCTTGGGCCCCCGGATCTTTTGAGACCCTAGCAACTCCCCTGGTGGTAACAAATCTGTTTTTCCTAAAATGGCGGCTGCACGTGTTGCAAAGTGAAAGTAAGAAGCCCAGGAATGTGAAATCACTTATAATGCCATGCAGCCAGCCAATCCGCAGATAGCCATCCTCTGTGATGTCACAGTCCTATAATACCCTCATCCTGCATGGTTTTCCTCCATTATACTGTGATCTGAACATAGGGAGAGATGTGGAAAGCGTTCATCCGCTAGGGAAAGTATAATAATAATAATCCAGTGGCCATGTTTGACCCATCCACCATGTTCAGCCATCTGGTCTTAACCCTAATAATTTTAAAAGCAAAATATCACTAGGTTCATAGTAGGGAGGGATCAAGGACCTTATAAAGGGTTTCACATTATGGTCATCCCTGTTGTGAATCCCTCCATTTTATTGCTTTGAGAAAGGTTTTATCTCTGGTACCATCAAACAGGATGACGGGCTGCTGCATACACACTCCGGTGACCATGGCATCTGATGGATTAAAATTCTATCACCGGCATTATCGCCAGTCATTTAAATGAATGCCTGGTGTCTGCTCTTTAAAACAGCAGACACCCAGTGACCATGGCACCCACTGCACGCGCCAGTGAGCACCATTTTCAAATGCTTGGCTGCTGTAAATTTACTGTTGGTGGTCATGAAAAGGATCATTTCCAAGCCTTTACACTAAGATTGGGCCACCGAGTAGGAAGAATCAGTGATGACGTCACAGGATGCGGCCAGCGTGATCCCGTACTGATGTCATCACACTCACCACAGGTCCTTTGGTAGGTTTTCTTCAATCAAGATGGGAGTGGACAGCCTCTCTGTAATCAAGTGGGGGAGGCGAGTATTTAAGTATTTTTTTTTCAACCTTGGATTAATCCCCTGAGCACCTAAATGTGAGTCTCAGATGCCGCAATCAGCGTTGAGCATGGCATCTGAGGGGTTAAATGACAGAGGCGGAGTGATCACACGCAATTAATTTGTAATGAATCTAATTTCTTCTTGAAGCTGAATGAAGCTACAGAATTTTTTTTTAAACTTCACTCATCATTAGTGAATACCTTTGAACTGAAAGTTTTTTTTTATTGTTCTTAAATAAAAAAAAAAAACGACTACCATTACTCTGCGACTGGTGCTGCAAAATGTGACATATCCACCAGAGCACTGATCCTGTTACTGAGATTTCTTTCTGCTCTCCCCTTCCCTTCTCTAAGTGTTAGAGATATTAACATGGAGGTGAAGGAGGTTTTACATGGCAATCAGAGTTTCAAGAAGGGGGAGACAATCCAAAGAGGGGCAACTCCAAAGAGGACAATCCAAATGAGAGCTAATAAAGGCATTATAATCCTGGACACACAGAACGCATCCAGCATATACTGCTGAGAGGGACACACATACATGAAATCTAGAAGCACATTGCAAAATTATTCTCACAGAGTCTAACAATTGATTGGAGACTGAAACTTTTCTGTAAATTTCAACATTATATAAGGTAGCCAGTACCATAGGTAAAAAATATTATCTTCCATGTCAGTGTATCCTTTAACTTCAAAGTGAGCTTCAAATGGGACTGTCTTGTCTTGGCCTTTGGCACATTTAAAAAGTGATTTGACCTGACTCCACTAAATATATTTTTGTACTGCACTGTGCAAGAAAAAGATTGGGAAAAAATAAAGTATATAATATTTTTATCATACACAGCTACCCCATACTACCCTACACAATGTAAATGATCTGGAAGACGTAACAATATAGATAACCTCACAAGTTTGTATGTCTACTCAGAAATTTTAGTAACTATCTAGTAATACAGTGATATAATGCATCTTTGACTCAATTATATCTTTCAACACTTAAAACATGTTAGAGATACCTAGAGGTATCACACATGATTTTGTAAAAAATTAACTTTACTAAACAGTATTAATATGATAAATGACATGCTACCTCATGTTCAGTAGGTAGGTATAGGTTTATTGATTTTGTAGAGTGAGAGAATTCTATTTATAAAATTATATAAAATATGTAAAGCAAGACTATGGAAGTCTTGTGCATGCACCGTTAGTATAAGTAGGGGAACATGCCAAACTATAAATCCAAAGAATAAATCCAAAACCAGATTTGTTGATTGCAGCCCAGCTACTCACAGTATCTTCCATAGTCTTGCGTTACTAATGGTCTTACTCATTGATTTATACAATTAGACAGCACTCCAACTGGTAGATACGCTAATTAGTGTATTTATTCAGCCGGACATGATGGTGCACAACAATACAACATTTTGGGCTAAAAGAAAGCCCTTCATCAGGCTGGTGCACAAAAGAGAAAATAGGAGGCAAATCAGTCCATGATTTATAGACATTATACATATATAAATATCGGCATTACGCTAGTAATTTCATATATAAACAATCAAACAATGGTGATACCAGGAATCAATACATAGACCATAATCATATTAATAATACATGATGGTCAATACTAAAACAAAAGTTCATAATACATAGAGCACACCAGTTTAAATAACTGTGCAAGCACAATGGGGCCGAATAGAGACAAAAACAAAGAACAATACTGGAGAGTGAGGTAAACAAGAGTTGCATCCACAAACTGGGAAAGCTGGGGGGAACACTAGTAGCAAATGTGGTGGCAGGAAAAAAGTACTCATTGAGCAACAGCAGGAGAAATACATTCAACCTTCAATACGGTGATCGGGAACTCATTATATTTACTGTAAACACCAAAAATATTTGGATTGGTCCAAACAGGACTAATCCAAATCTACAACCACTACTTTCATTTTCTAGGTGAAATGTTCATATTGTGATATTAGAAAGTCAAACCATGCTAGCTCTCTGCCTCTAGGGTCTTATCTATTTACTTTTTTGTATGCCAATGTTCCTGGTATTTGGGAAAATCAATATGGCCGTTATCCAAGCCTCAGGTTTCCAGACCAGTAGGAAGGTAATGTGTTTTTAGAATGTGACCTTCTAGCTTTCTATCAATTGACCCCAGTAACCATGTTTTATTATGTGTCAACTCGGTAGCTTACAAGGTGCATAGTGTTAGGATCTATAAAAATATGCAGAGCTATAAAAAAAGAATCAGACAGTTCTGCACAATGAGTGCATTATATTTATGGTAACATTCAAATAAGTGACTAACTTGAATCTAAAACCATACAATATTGAAAATGTTATATCCCCATTTAATTTCCATGGGATTAATGAAACTAGTAGAGTACAGCACTTAATTCAGGGAACATTTAAACTACCTGTCTTGTGATCGATGGAACAATTGTGGGACAAACCCTTTAAAGGACTTACCCACCCCAAAAAATATCATGTTTTTCTGATCCACAAAAGCACTGCACTTGGCTGTGCTCTTCTAGCCCCGTAGACATTGACTGTAGTGGCAATGTACATGTGTGAACATTAGAGATGAGCAAAGTGTTTAAAAATTAAATTTGGACGCTTCGCTGAATTTTCCCCAAAAAGTTGCTTTATTCCACAGCAAATAGTCATGAAGTTGCATTAAATCAGCTATATCCCGGCCTACAGAGAGCATGTATCATGGAGTACATCACTGTGCATTTCAGCAAAATGAATAGCAACAGCATAGATAGTCCATTGAAACAGTTGCTGTGCGTCAGTATGACAGACAGCTCACATACAGTACATGTGTCACTATTAGGCTCAGTTCACACATTCAGAAGTAGCAAATATATTAATGTATAAATTATAATTTTTTACAGAATCTTCTCTCAGAAAAATATACATCAGTTTACACAACTTCTGTTCTATAGCATGATGCCCACACATTGCATTACATTTCACGGGGACAGAATCTCTTCAAAAGCATTTGCATTGTCAAACTGACAGTGAAATACAGTACCGTGAAAAAGTGTTAGGCAGCAACAATATTTGGTGCGACCACCATTTGCCTTTAAACCAGCATCAATTCTTCAAGGTACATTTGGAAAAAAAAAATTGAAGGAACTTAGCAGAGAGGTTGTTCCAAACATCTTGAAGAACTAACAACAGATATTCTGTGTATACAGGCTTGCTCAAATTCTTCTGTCTCTTCATGTAATCCCAAACAGACTTGATGATGTTAACATCAGGGCTCTCTGTAAGCCACCTCATCACTTCCAGGACTCCTTGTTCTTCTTTACTCTGAAGATAGTTATTAATGGCATTGGCTTTATGTTTGGGGTCATTGTCCTGCTGCAGAATACATTTGGAGACAGATGCCTCCCTGATATTATTGCATGATGGATAAGTATCTGCCTATATTTCTCAGCATTGATGACACCATTAATCCTGACCACATTAAGGACCATATAAACTGTATTTAGCCAAGGAAACAGTGCAGCAGATAAAACACACGTCGTGTTTACATCTATTCAAAAATAAAAGATGCCCAGCAGTGCCATCAGCTCAGAACTGGCAAAAACCACTAGGACCCAGGTACACTGTGTCCTGAAGTAGACTTCATGGAAGAGTTGCAGCCAAAAAGACATACTCTTGATGTGGAAATAAGACCAAGCAACTCAGCTATGCACAAAAACATAGGAACTGGGGCGCAGAAAAATAACAGCAGGGACTCGGGAGTGTCTGTAACAGAAGGCAGTTTGTTCACTGAAGGGCTGAAGAATACAGCAAGGGGATGGCCACTTTCTATTTATTGTTGATCAATGTGTTTGTGGGACGATTATATGGCACTTACTAATATAGCCTTTGTTAAAATTCTGAACTGTTTACTATATTTCATAGGGTATGTTCCCTTGTTTACAAAGTCTTTTCTGCTGTCCACACAGAGGTCCTGCCGATAAATTGGCTGCTGATGGAGGGTAATGTCTCCTGCATTCATGCACACTGCATCTGCACTAAACTCCCAATAGAACAAGTGCAGTTGGCAGCAGCAGTGTGTTTGAATGGAGGTGATTTTTCCTGGCCACATAACCCGCCATTAGCAGCCATTTTATGGACAGGACCTCTGTGTGGACAGCAGAAAAGACTTTGTAAACTATGGGGAGCATACCCCATCAAGTATAGAAAATTGTGTAGAATTTCAACAAGGATTATATTAGTAAGTGATATACAATCACCTCACAAACACATTGGTCAACATTAACCAGAAAGTGGTCAACTGCTTTAACCCCTTAGGGACGCATGACGTACCGGTACGGCATGTTTCCCGAGTCCTTAAGGACCCATGATGTACCGGTACGTCATGAGTTTAAAATAAGATTGTGGCTCCCCGGGGTTAATCTGAATGGGATGCCGGCTGAAATCATTCAGCCGGCATCCTGTCACAACGCTGGGGGGGGGGGGTCAGACCTGCGGTTTGCTGACCTGCGGTTTGCTGCACTTTCAGCCGATTCTTTTCCCCGCGGATCAAACTTTAAAATGCCCTAAATAAAGTTTTATTAACCCCCCTGCACCCCTGAATGATATTATGTGGGCGGGTGGTGCAGGGGGGATGTCGCAGGCGGTGAGGGCGGTGTGGGAGGAGGGCGGTGCGGCAGGCGGGATCGCGATCCCCCGCCCGCCTCCCCTTGAATAATCGTTGGTGGACAGTGGTTATACCAGGGTGTCAGCACATTGCGTACGGACCGCTGTATGGAAAAGGTTAACAGTTCAGGGAGCACCCTCCCTCTCCCATCGGGGGGCTGCTGTGCCTTTGCAGCCCCCCGATGGAGAGGCAGAGAGCCCCCAGACAGCCCCCCGACAGCCCTGTCCTTACCCTTCCCCATCTGCGCAGTTGTGGCTACAACTGAGCAGACGGGGAAGGTTCCCATGGCAACAGGACGCCTTCTCAGGCATCCTGCTGTCCATAGTGCTGAACAGATCTATGCTAAAGGCATAGATCTGTTCAGACAAAGTGTAAGTAAAATACAGTACAGTACCCTATATAGTGTACTGTACTGTATTATACAGACATCAGACCCACTGGATCTTCAAGAACCAAGTGGGTCTGGGTCAAAAAAAAAAAAAAGTGAAAAAAGTTAAGATGAAAAAAAAAAACATTTATCACTGAATAAAAAAAAATACACTACACATATTAGGTATCACCGCGTCCGTAACGACCTGATCTATAAAACTGTCATGTTATTTTCCCCGCATGGTGAACGCCATAAAAATTAAAAAAATAAAAACTAAGAGGAAATTGAAATTTTGCCCACCTTACTTCCCAAAAAAGGTAATAAAAGTGATAAAAAAAGTTGCATGTACGCCAAAATAGTACCAATCAAGCCGTCATCTCATCCCGCAAAAATCATACCGTACCCAAGATAATCGCCCAAAAACTGAAAAAAACTATGGCTCTTAGACTATGGAAACACTAAAACATGATTTTTTTTTTTGTTTAAAAAATTAAATCATTGTGTAAAACTTAAATAAATAGAAAAAAGTATACATATTAGGTATCGACGTGTCCGTATCAACCGGCTCTATAAAAATATCACATGACCTAACCCCTCAGTTGACCAACGTAAAAAAATAAAAACGGTGTAAAAAAAGCCATTTTTTGTCATCTTATGTCACAAAAAGTGAAATAGCAAGCTATCAAAAAGTCATATGCACCCCAAAATAGTGCCAATCAAACCGTCATCTCATCCCGCAAAAAATGAGACCCTACTTTAGATAATCGCCCAAAAACTGAAAATACGATGGCTCTTAGACTATGGAGACAATAAAACATTTTTTTTGTTTTAAAAATTAAATCATTGTGTAAAACTTACATAAATAAAAAAATTGTATACATATTAGATATCGCCACGTCCGTGACAACCTGATCTATAAAATTACCACATGATCTAACCTGTCAAATGAATGTTGTAAATAACACACAAAAAAACTTGCCAAAAAAGCTATTTCTTGTTACCTTGCCGCACAAAAAGTCTAATATAGAGCAACCAAAAATCATATGTACCCTAAGCTAGTACCAAAAAAACTGCCACCCTATCCCGTAGTTTCTAAAATGGGGTCACTTTTTTGGAGTTTCTACTCTGGAGGTGCATCAGGGGGGCTTCAAATGGGACATGGTGTAAAAAAAAAACAGTCCAGCAAAATCTGCCTTCCAAAAACCGTATTGCATTCCTTTCCTTCTGCGCCCTGCCGTGTGCCCGTACAGCAGTTTACGACCACATATAGGGTGTTTCTGTAAACTACAGAATCAGGGCCATAAATAATGAGTTTTGTTTGGCTGTTAACCCTTGCTTTGTAACTGGAAAAAAATATTAAAATGGAAAATCTGCCAAAAAAGTTAAATTTTGAAATTGTATCTCTATTTTCCATTAAATCTTGTGCAACACCTAAAGGGTTAACAAAGTTTGTAAAAATCAGTTTTGAATACCTTGAGGGGTGTAGTTTCTTAGATGGGGTCACTTTTATGGAGTTTCTACTCTAGGGGTGCATCAGGGGGGCTTCAAATGGGACATGGTGTCAAAAAAACAGTCCAGCAAAATCTGGCTTCCAAAAACCATACGGCGCACCTTTCCCTCTACGCCCCGCTGTGTGGCCGTACAGTAGTTTATGGCCACATATGGGGTGTTTCTGTAAACGGCAGAGTCAGGGCAATAAAGATACAGTCTGGTTTGGCTGTAACCCTTGCTTTGTTAGTGAAAAAAATGGGTTAAAATGGAAAATTGGGCAAAAAATTAAATTCTCAAATTTCATCCCTATTTGCCAATAAATCTTGTGCAACACCTAAAGGGTTAACGAAGTTTGTAAAATCAGTTTTGAATACCTTGAGGGGTGTAGTTTATAGAATGGAGTCATTTTTGGGCGGTTTCTCTCATGTAAGCCTCACAAAGTGACTTCAGACCTGTAGTGGTCCCTAAAAATAGTTTTTTTGTAAATTTCTGAAAAACTTCAAGATTTGCTTCTAAACTTCTAAGCCTTGTAACATCCCCAAAAAATAAAATATCATTCCCAAAATAATTTAAACATGAAGTAGACATATGGGGAATGTAAAGTCATTGCAATTTTTGGGGGTAGTACTATGTATTGCAGAAGTAGAGAAACTTTGAAATTTGCAAATTTTTCCAAATTTTTGGTAAATTAGGTATTTTTTTATGCAAAAATTATTATTATTTTTTTCATTTTACCAGTGTCATGAAGTACAATATGTGACGAAAAAACTATCTCAGAATGGCCTGGATAAGTCAAAGTGTTTTAAAGTTATCAGCACTTAAAGGGACACTGGTCAGATTTGCAGAAAACGGCCAAGTCCTTAAGGTGAAATAGGGCTGAGTCCTTAAGGGGTTAATGTCTGCAGGCAATAATGAAGCATGGTGAAGGTTCCTTGCAAGTCTACGGCCCCTTTCACACGGGCGAGTTTTCCGTGTGGGTGCGATGCGTGCGGTGAACGTATTGCACCCGCACTGAATCCTGACCCATTCATTTCTATGGGGCTGTGCACATGAGCGGTGATTTTCACACATCACTTGTGCGTTGAGTGAAAATCGCAGCATGCTCTATATTGTGAGATTTTCAGCGACGCAGGCCCCATAGAAGTGAATGGGGTGCGTGAAAATCGCATAGCATCCGCAAGCAAGTGCGGAGGCGGTGCGATTTTCGCGCATGGTTGCTAGGTGACAGTCTATTCACTGTATTATTTTCCCTTATAACATGTTTATAAGGGAAAATAATAGCATTCTGAATACAGAATGCATAGTATAATAGTGCTGGAGGGGTTAAAAAGAATAAAAAAGTTAACTCACCTTCTCCTCTTGATCGCGTAGTTCCCGGTCTCTTTACTTCTTGAATGATGAGCTGTGGGCTAAAGGACCTGTGGTGACGTCAGATCACATGCTCCATCACCACGGTGATGGACCATGTGATTGGAGCATGTGATCTGACGTCACCACAGGTCATTTAGCCCACATCTCATCATTCAAGAAGTAAAGAGACTGGGAACTACGTGATCAAGAGAAGAAGGTGAGTTAACTTTTTTTATTTTATTTTTTTAACCCTTCCAGCACTATTATACTATGCATTCTGTATTCAGAATGCTATTATTTTCCCTTATAACCATGTTATAAGGGAAAATAATACAATCTTCAGAACATCAATCCCAAGCCCGAACTTCTGTGAAGAAGTTCGGGTTTGGGTACCAAACATGCACGATTTTTCTCACGCGAGTGCAAAACGCATTACAATGTTTTGCACTCGCGCGGAAAAATCGCGCATTTTCCCGCAACGCACCCGCCTCTTATCCAGGCCAAAAATAAGACGCCCGTGTGAAAGAGGCCTAAGGCTGCATTTTAGCAAATGGAATTGAGGATCAGGTCAGGATTAATAGTGTCCTCAATGCTAGGCAAAGGGTCATCACACAAAATATTGACTGGATTTCAATTTTGTCAGTTGATGACACCTCTAATTTTTAAATCATTCTTACTTTTTCAGAATTTTTTCCACACCAGTGTATATTGCTGGAGGTTAGGTGCTGAGGCTGAGGTCAGTATACTATACTTCACTTTGCTAGAAATTGGTATGCTTTCATAATATCCAGTGCTACAATGGATTATTTTGACTGGGGCATGATTAGAAAGCTAACCTTCAGAAGTATGGGATCCCTTTATAGGGGTTGTCCAATGAAAATAAGTATAACATGCACTGAACAGTACATTTCAAATTGCATATTATTGTAATATACATGCAATAAAAAAATATACATTTTTTGTTTCTCCCTCTGGTTCATCTTCTCCTGTATTCAGTGGTGGACTAACCTACCCCATTAGCTTCTCTGCTGTCTTCCTACTCTCAGTACCAGCATAGTGATCTTTGAGAAAGCAGATGAAAAGGTCCAGCACCTTTCATTCATTCATCCCTACTTCTAAACTAATAGAAATATATAGCTACAGTACTGTATATCTCTCTAGTTAGTGGAGAAGGGGAAATTGTGGGGCATTAGATACCACATCAGGGGCTGACATACCGCGTGTGCAGACAATTCAACTGCGTACCGCATGTTTGTAGCGCCGAATATAATGGTTTCCATGTATGTCTTTAACATTAGGGCTGGAGGGAAGGAGTTAGGTTAAGAATTTGACATGGGGGAACACCATTTAAGTTTTTATCTCTGGCAGCAAAAAGGCTAGGGGCCTCTGGCTATATGGGGGGACTATGTTCTATGCAGAGGAGGCAGGGGCCAACAAGAGCATACTACCATACTTCCTGGGAGATGCAAGCACTTGATGCCCTTATAAGAGCTAATGCCCACCCACAGAAAGGGAAAGTCCTTCAAATACGTGTTAAGTATGTATGATAACCCCTTTAATGTAGTCATTTTTTTTAAATAAGACTATTTTCATAGAATGTGTTCTAGTAATTTCCATGTGCAATACAGTTGTGCTGATATAGTGATATTAAAGCAGAAGTATATATGGCTTTATTGCAAAATGCGAGTACATAATGGAGAGCGATGAACACATATAATTCCAATTAAATGCATTAGTCATGCACAGGTGTTTTCAATTGTTCTTTTATTTGGCACATAAATCGTTTTGGCTGGGTTGTGGTGATGCGGAGACATATCCACTGTAGAATGTGCCACTGTGTAATTTAATCAAATCTGCTTAATGGGTGTTGCATGACCTCTAATTAAGTTGATAAGAACAGTGCTTGAAAGTTTGTACAGAAACTATTGTGTTTTGTCTGAACAAATGTGCTACACTTTGTTTTTCCTTTTAACTAGGGATGAGCGAACTTCATATTTTAAAGTTTAAGTTCGTGTTCGTGTTGAGGTATATGCTGAATTGCGTTATGGATTCCGTTACCAAGGACTATAACGCAATTTCATGACGGAATGCATAACGGAATCCCTTTAGAGGTATTCTGTTATGCATTCCATCTTAATAGAAACCTATGGGCTGCATAATGGATCCGTCCCGTTTCCGTTATGCAGGAGAGGACTCCAGCGTAACAAAAACCGGACGGATCCGTTATGCTGGCCATAGACTTCTATTATGAGAAAATAAATAATGGAATGCCTCTGAAGGCATTCCGTTATGCATTCCGTCATGAAACTGCGTTATGGTCCTTGGTAACAGAATCCATAACGCAATTCAGCATATACCCCAACACGAACACAAACTCAAACAAAATATGAAGTTCGCTCATCTCTACTTTTAACCCTTTCAGCCCCAGAGTTATTTTGTTTAGATTTTTTGTATTTTCATTCTTCACTCCCTGCCTTTCTGGGGCCACACCTTTTTTGTTTTTGCATTTTCATTTGTTTTTTTTGCAGGACAAGTTGCACTTTCTAATTCTACTTCCATTCAATATTATGTACAATGTAGTGGAGAGAAAAAAAAAATTACAAATGGGGTGAAAGAAACGCAATTCCACAACAGTTTTATGGGTTTTGTTTTTACAGAATTCCCTATGCAGTTAAAGTGACCTGTTACTTTAATTCTCCAGGTCAGTACAATTACAGCGATACCACATACATATAGTTTTTCTTGCCTTTTAATAAAAAAATTAAAAAAAATTGAAATGTGATTCATCTTTTTATCTCCAGTGACATACTAGAGGGGGATCAATGACAAAAATTCCTACAAAAAATATGTATTTTAATCATGGGCCATTTGTATGCGTCTTAAAGGGAAATTCTCAAAAATGTGCCATGCTGGAGCCTAGGGAGATTTTATTTTAGGCCACGGGAGTATGGGCCCTAAAAATTAGGCATTCACCTTACATAAAAGAAATTGTGATTATGTGGCTCGAGGTACATATGCGGTCACTGAATAGCAATTTTACTGTAGCCCACTGGAGTACAGGCCCCAAACATTAGGCATTCACCTGACAGAAAAGAACAAGTGATTATGTGGCTGGAGGTATATTAGGCGGTCAGTGGATAACAATTTTACTGTAGGCCAGTGGAGTACAGGCCCCAAAAATAATGTATTCACTGGACAGAAAAGAACAAGTGATTATGTGGCTGAAGGTACATTAGTCGGTCAGTGGATAACAATTTTACTGCAGTACAGTGGAGTACAGGCCCCAAACATTAGGCATTCACTGGACTGAAAAGAACAAATGATTATGTGGCTGCAGATACATTAGACGGTCATTGGAAAACAATTTTACTGCAGCGAAGTGGAGTACAGGCCCCATATATTAGGCATTCACCGGATAGAAAAGAACAAGTGATTATGTGGCTGGAAGTATATTAGGCGGTCAGTGGATAACAATTTTACTGCAGGCCAGTGGAGTATAGGCCCCAAAAATTATGCATTCACCGTACATTAAAGATTAAGTGATTATGTGGCTGGAGATATATTAGACGGTCAATGGATATCAATTTTACTGCAGGCGGCCAGTGGAGTATAGGCCCCAAACATTAGGCATTCACCAGACAGAAAACATCAAGTGATTATGTGGGTGGAGGTATATTAGACGTTCATTGGATAACAATTTTACTGCAGGTCAGTGGAGTACAGGCCCCAAACATTAGGCATTCACCGGACATATTTTGCGTAAACAGGTATATGGCACCCCTCAATCAGTATTTGGTGGAAGAAGGTATATAGCAATAGCACCCCTAAATCAGTATTTAGTGACTGAAGGCATATGGCACCCGTCAATCAGTATTTGGCGGAAACAGGTATATAGCACCCCATCGATCTGTTTTTGGCGGAAACAGGAATATGGCACCCCTCAGTCAGTATTTGGTGGAAAAAGGTATAAAGCAATAGCACACCTCAATTAGTATTTTGTGGAAGAAGGTATATGACACCCCTCAATCAGTATTTGCAGAAACAGGTATATAGCACCCCTCAATCAGTATTTGGTGGAAGTAGGTGTATTGCACCCCTCAATCAGTATTTGGTGGAAGAAGGTATATAGCATTAGCACCACTCAATCAGTATTTTGTGGAAGAAGGTATATGTCACCCCTCAATCAGTATTTGGCAGAAACAGGTATATAGTACCCCTCAATCAGTATTTGGCAGAAACAGGTATATGGCACCCCTCAATCAGTATTTGGCGGAAACAGTTATATAGCGCCCCTCATTCAGTATTTGGCAGAAACAAATATATGGTACCTCTCAATCAGTATTTTGTGGAAGCAAGTGTATCGAAGCCCTCAATCAGTATTTGGTGGAAAAGGGTATATAGCAATAGCACCCCTCAATTAGTATTTTGTGGAAGAAGGTATATAGCACTCCTCACTCAATATTTGGCGCAAACTTGCAAAATAGCACCCCTCAATTAGTATTTGTCAGAAACAGGTATAAAGCACCCGTCAATCAGGATTTTGTGGAAGAAAGTATATGGCACTCCTTAATCAGTAGTTGGCGGAAGCAGGCATATAGCACCCCTCAATAGGTATTTGGCAGACACAAGAATATGGCACCCCTCAATCAGTATTTGGTAGAAGAAGGTATATAGCACCCCTCAATCAGGTATATATCACCCCCCCTCCCTCCCTCTATTGTATTTATAACATTGGTGGCACAGTGTGCGGCCCCCCCCGGCCCCCCTCCCCCCAATCATTGGTGGCAGCGGAGTTCCGATCGGAGTCCCAATTTAATCGCTGGGGCTCTGATCAGTAACCATGGCAACCAGGACGCTACTGCAGTCCTGGTTGCCATGGTTACTTAGCAATATTAGGAGCATCATACTTACCTGATGGCTGCTGTGCTGTCTGTGACTGGCCGGGAGCTCCTCCTACTGGTAAGTGAGATCATTAAGCAATTCGCCGCACAGACCTGTAACTTACCAGTAGGAGGAGCTCCCGGCCGGTCACAGACAGCGCAGCAGCCAGCAGGTAAGTATGATGCTTCTAATATTGCTAAGTAACCATGGCAACCAGGACTGCAGTAGCGTCCTGGTTGCCATGGTTACCGATCGGAGCCCCACGATTAAACTGGGACTCCGATCGGAACTCCGCTGCCACCAATGATGGGGGGGAGAGGGGGGCCGCACACTGGCCACCAATGATATAAATACAATAGAGGGAGAGAGGGGGGGCTGGGGGGGTCCGCACACTGTGCCACCAATGTTATAAATACAATAGAGGGAGGGAGGGGGGCCGCACACTGTGCCACCAATGATATAAATACAATAGAGGGAGGGAGGGGGGCCGCACACTGGCCACCAATGATATTCAAACTGGGGAGGGAGGGGGTCTACCCCCTGCTGCTTGGCAGGCCCTGATCTCTTACAGGGGGATATGATAAGCACAATTAACCCCTTCAGGTGTGCTGCCAGGCAGCAGGGGGCAGTCATGTACACAGTTTGTAGTATATTCTAACTAGAAGCGTCCCCATCACCATGGGAACGCCTCTGTGTTAGAATATACTGTCGGATATGAGTTTTCACAATGTAACTCAAATCCAATGGTATATTCTAACATAGAGGCGTTCCCATGGTGATGGGGAGGCTTCAAGTTAAAATATACTATCGGATTGTATAAAAGGGACTCCTGACTTTACATTGAAAGTCAATGGGGACGGATCCGTTTGCAATTGCACCATATTGTGTCAACATCAAACGGATCCGTCCCCATTGACTTGCATTGTAATTCAGGACGGATCCGTTTAGCTCCGCACGGCCAGGCGGACACCAAAACGACTTTTCCGTGGATCCTCCAAAAATCAAGAAAGACCCACGGACGAAGAAACGGTCACGGATCACGGACCAACGGAACCCCGTTTTGCAGACCATGAAAAAATACTGTTGTGTGCATGAGGCCTTAGGTTGAGTTCACACTTCAGTTATTTGATCAGTTATTTCCATTAATTATTGTAAGTTAAAACCAGTAGTGAAGCCTACTCAGAGATTAGATATAATGGAAAGATCTGCACCTGTTCTGTGTTTTTAACTAGTGTTGAGCGAATTGAACTCCACAATTCGATTCAAATTTCAGGGAAAATTCAATTCACCGCCAGGCCGAATTTCTGCATGCTTGGTGGTAGCGAATCAATTTTCCCTGAACGGTGGTAAAAAAAAAAATTAAAAAAAAATCATACTTACCTCAATCCCGGATAAGAATAGACATTTTCTATATAGAACCGGCGATGTTTGGTCTGCAAAATGCGGAAGGCACACGGACGGCATCCGTGTTTTGCGGATCCACAATTTGCGGACCACAAAACACTTATGGTCATTTGAGCGTGTCCGAATTAGGTCCGGATGTGTGGCGTCTGCGATCAGGGAAAATCATACGATTTTGACTGTGATTGCGTTCCGATGTTCAGTTTTTATCGTGCGGGTGCAATGCGTTTTGCACGTGTGTGATAACAAACTGACTGTGGTACCCAGACCCGAACCCGAACTTCTTCACTGAAGTTTGGGTTTGGGTTAGGTATTCTGTAGATTTTAATATTTGTTATAAGGGAAAATAATAGCATTCTTAATACAGAATGCTTAGTAAACTGTAGATTGAGGTGTTAAAAAATTAAATACTTACCTGTTCCAATTGATCGCGCAGCCGGCATCCTCTTCTTGCTTCTTCTTTCAGGACCTGCAACAGGACCTATGGTGACGTAATCTCGCTCACCACGTGGTGAGTGCGGTGACGTCAGCGCAGGTCCTGCTGAATGAAGAAATCTTGTATCTTCATTCAGCAGGACCTGCGCTGATGTCACCGCGCTCATATTACGTCAGGAGAAGAAGAGCAAATTGATGTATAGTTTTATGGGAAAAATTCTGTAAAATGTTTATTTATTTTAATCCATCCTCTTTCAGTGCTTAGGAGTCTAGTGGACAGTCGTACAGACTGATTGACAGACTTCCCTGTGTGCACAGTTATTCCTAAAAGGCTGCTCACATGAGAGAGATTCCCCTGCACTACACAATATGAGGTGCTTTGGCCTACCTACGTACAATATATTGAAGACGAAAGAAGAAGTGGTCATAAAACATATGCTGGCGCTTTGATTATAACACAATATATTTTATATTAGGGCAAACTATATTTCTAAAATACACCAATGAAGAATTATTATTTCTTTGATACAGCAAATATACATTGTTTTATGTGCACCAGCCCTCAAATACATCATCTAAAAGGGTCTATTTTTTAAGACTAGAGTCTTTTCATGGCGTTGCCTGGCAACCACTTCAAAGCCCAACTGGACTTCAAGGCATTGCATAGCAAAAGGGATTATAAATAATTAACAGTAATAGTACTTGATTAATCATAGAAATGTATAATAGCATGATGAAGATGACTGTTAATAGCTTAGACAATAAACAGCAATCAGTAAATTGGTTTGAGAAAAGGATAGCAGGTAAGCTCTGAATATGAAATATGTCTTCCACCCTGAGATGAGTTTATGTTGATATTGATCGTATTGCAGGCACAGTGTGGTCATTAACATGTTAAGTAAGAGTTTAAGAGATAAATAAAAAAAAGCTATAAGAAAGTTCTGATCATGATATATTCAATGAGAAAGAGAGAGAGATAGGGTGAGGCAGCACTTCAAAATAAATGGGTTTTGGACCTTCTTTATTCACCCCAATTGCAACGTTTTATCCCAACACAATGAGACCTTCCTCGGGTCTGGCAGGTTGTGATCTGTAGCATATAGCTGGGTCATATACCGAATCCAGTTATCCCTGACGCAGCCATATCCCGATCCAGCCATGTCTGACACAGCCATATACCGTAGGTCATAGCGCTGATGAAGGTCCTTCCAGACCGAAACGCTCGGTGACCCTATTTGTGGAAAAACACTGCTTATAAATCTGGATCAGAACTTGCAATATCGTTATGATAAAAATAAAATACTTTAAACATGGCGGCTGCTCGCATGTGCAGGGGGCACCATAGCCGCCAGGTTTCTGCTATTTTAAATAGCAAAGACCTGCGACACCCCACATCAGATGCCGTTATCAAATGTAACCATTGCATCCCAGCAGTCAGGAAGCAGAAGCCACGCGCTTCCACTCATGTAATAGCAATCCTCAGCTGAGATCGTGGAACCTGTTACATTGCTGAAATAGCCCAAAGCCTCAAGCAGGCTTTGAATTCTATTTCAGGAATCTACCAATACAGGCCACTAGGTGGCAGTATTGTATTGTTATATTGCAAATGGAGCTATAGCCATCAATGAACACAATGGGTAATATAATAATTGCTAGTTATTGTCACGCAAGGTGACTTAAAAGAAATTTAAAAAGTTTTACATCTATAAAAAAATTACAAATATTAAAGTTTAAATCAGCCCCTTTCCTTAAAAAGAAAAAAAAAGAAAAATTAACCAAAGAAAAAAATAAACATCATGGGCATCACAGTGTGAGAAAATACCCATACAATTAAAGTATAACAATATTATTGACATAGGCAAATGGTGTAACAGGAAAAAAAAAAAAACAGCCACTACACCATTTTTTGTCACTTCAACTACTCAATCATTTTTTTAGAAAAAGTGTTTAAAAATTCAGACACACTTCAAATTATCACTGAAAAGTAAATATTGACCCACAATTTTTATTTTATTTTAATAAATTTTTTTTCAGTATTCAAAAGCAAGAAAAATTATATAAGTGTGGTATTGTTGTAACCGTACTGACCTGGAGAATGAAAATAACAGGCCAATTTTACTGCATAGTATTTGGTGCAAAAAATAAAAAAAATAAAACCTTTGACAGAATTGTGTTTTTACCCCACATGGATTTTTTTTTGTTGCTTCTCACTAAATGGTATGCAACCGTAAATGGTGCCATTAGAAAGTAAAAAAAAATAAGCCCTCATAAGGGTATGTGAATGGAAAAATAAAAAAAAGTTAAGACTATGGGAAGGCGGGGAGTGAAAAACAAAAACACAAACAGGGGCTGTTGCTGGTATGGGGTTTGGCTGGTTAAATGGGGGCACAATATGCATATTATTGCTGTCATGCCCTGCAAACTCCTGCAGGTTTTTTGACTGTAAACGCAGAATATTAATCATCTATGGTATACCCACTTCTCCAACCCCCTGTGCTCTCCTGCCCTACAGATGGGAGCCCTTCTTCTGCCATCTGATTTCCCTCCTTTTCCACATCATCTAATATCGATGAGAATATGTCATCAGAAACATCCAGTTCCTCCTCTCTGCATCTTAATGACTTTTCTAGGAAATGGAGACTTTGAAGGATGATTTAGAAGAAGTAAAGCCAGCAAAAGATGAGGATGGTCATCATTAAGCCCTGGCCTCCCCCTAAGGTGTGCAGACATTATGGTATTGATTGGCACACTGGCAGTGGAATAATGAAGGCGTTCATCTTATTGGTATTGAATTACATATCTTATGGCTGATGTAGGAATAAGTAAATGTATTAATAAATAAATAAAATTGAAACAGAATAAGTCTCTCTACACTCTCTCTGCACTCTCCCTCTTCAATATAATTCTATTAATCCTGTTTAGCAACACTGTCCCTATCGTATGAGTGCTTGCCACATCTCTCCCTATGCTCAGCTCACAGTACAATGGCGGAGATTGCTCTGGATGAGGGCTTTATAGGGCTGTGACATCTGCAGATTGGGTGGCTGCATGGCAATATGGGTGATCTCGATTCCTGGGATTGTCTCCTCTACACTTAGTTTTGCTTTGTAACATGTGCAGCTGCCATTTTAGGAAAACCTGATTTGCTACCACAAAGCACAAGAAAGTTTTCCTAAACTTCGGACCCAATTGCACTTTGAATGCTTCCCTTTGCTCAACACTACTGGCTGAAGATAAATGTGACTCCATCTTGTCTTCTCTAATTATGTAAAGAATTGTTATAACATCTCACCCACGCACTGTTTCACTTTCCCCCACTGTGAGTTTGGTTTTCTTATCTGTCCCAGGACAGATTCTGAGAATCTCCCATAACTAGAACAAACGTTCTTGCCTTATTCAGGGTCATTCGGCACAACTGAGTACATTCTTTTATTTGACTGATTAAAACCTATTATTTTCGCTTACGGTACGTACACATACCATATAAGGATGTTCCGGTAGTATGTGTACGAGCACCAATGTTTTTCTTTTAGTATTGGTTTAACGCTGTTGTTATGCAAACTTTTCTACTGCCTATATAAGGCCAAGTGATAGCATAATAAAGTTAGATTATTTCTCAGTGATACCTGTGTGTGTTATGTTATTGCTAGCTGAGAAATATCTCTCCTGATGTCAGTGACATCAAACCAATGTGGTTGTAGAGGTCCAGAAAAGTCCAAATCCTTTCAGTTTGGGGGCTCTGTCCAGGATAGAGAAAGCCATCCTCGTGTCTGGTAAGAGAGATATCCCTTTTGTTCACTGCCTGATCCGAGGGCACTGGCCACATCTCTACCCGTGAGTTTTTTTATTTATTATGTATCCGGGATACATTGTTAAGCCTTAAAAATAGACTCAGGGAGTTTATAATAAGTACTTGGAGTACTTTCATGTATAAGGCCGGCACTTGGAGTGCCACATACGGCATAGAGTCTCAGGGAGATCTATCCTTAAGTTGTTTTGTGTCAGGGACACACCATAGGATTTCAGGGAAATCTATTTACTTTATCTGTCAACAGAGATTTTTTTGTACCAGGGGTACATGTAAGAGAACAGTCTCAGGGAGACTAACCTACGTCGGTTTGATCCATATAGATAAGATTACTATTACTATAAAGCAGGCATACTCAACCTGCGGCCCTCCAGCTGTTGCAAAACTACAACTCCCATGACTCCCTGACAGCCTACAGCTATCATCCTACAGAAGGGCATCGTGGGAGTTGTAGTTTTACAACAGCTGGAGGGCCGCAGGTTGAGCATGCCTGCTATAAAGTAATAAGATCAATTATTGATTATCTGTCTTGTTTTGTGAAGGTCTTGTCTGTGTGGTAATTGTACAGACATACCTCCTTGTTACTATTGCTGTGTATTGTCATATATTATTATGGGTGGACAAGGTTCAAAAGTGGAGTTTCCTCCTCCACATGTAAGAGAAACATGTAAAGAATATGTTGCAAGGGCGGGTAGATAACTTGGCAGGATGGACAGAGTTTATGGACTCATGTAGTCCATTTCCACGTGACGGTAACAATAGTCCCTATCACATGGATATGGTCAAATAATTGTGTTTGGGAGACAAAGTTGCCTGGCCACACTTTGACTCAGACCCACAGTGGGACACAACATATATGCAAAAAGGAGGAGAACAATGGTTAGAAATAGCATGTCATTGGTATGATATGCCCACAAAAAAGGCCAAATCACCTAAAAATGTACCCAATGACTCAAATAAACACGATCTTGAGGCGGACCTCAGAAAGGGAAGAGAGAACAAAATCCTAGAAAAACCACCACCATACAAAACCCGAGTGTAACCAAAAACCACACAGTGACTGAAAAGGAATTGAGCATTCAGAAGCTCTACTTCTCTCTACTCTTCTTTCTCAGAGGAGGAAATATTGGCTGAGGGTCATATTGTCCTGCAACCAGTGCCCACAGCACTCCGCCCGTCTGTGTCCTTGGTGGAACAGATATCAGCGTCTGTCTTTCAACAACCTGATTATTCCACTGAAGCAACAGGAGGACAAGCGTCCACACCAATAGAATCACCCAGTGTTCATGATAAAATTGATATCTTCAACAAATCCCCCACTAGTGTCTCATCAACGCGACATCTCCCACCTACCCCCTGCCACCCCCCCCCCCACCTCCACACAGGTTGTACAAAAAACCACACGTTTCACTGAAAAGACACAAAGGGAGGAAGATAGGATAACCAGTCCCGTCGCCCAACACACTAGGAGTAAAGAACAGGAAAAGGGACATTAGGATTCATTCCCCTTTATGGCAATAGGAGATCAGTTAATGAAGAAACCCATAGAAATAGAGGACATGAAAAGGATTATCAAACATTGTCCCAAACCCACTACAGCACCATTAGGTACTTTCACCTATCTGAAAAGGGCATGTAAGGGGAGAAATTACACACAGGAGGATATGAAGCTGATATTGGATGGTATAATAAGGATGCACTCAGGGTGGGATTGAGTTAAAATACCCAGCATTAGCCTCATTCAGACAACCCCTGATGCTACTACATACAGCCTGAACACAGAACAGGGCAAGAACAAGATGTGGGAAGAACTCACAAAACACATGAAAGAGGTTTTCAAACAGAGGTCCTCCCTCCCCATAGCTGTAGCATGCAAACAAAAGAACAATGAGTCAGTTACTGATTTCTGGAAGCAGTTCATAGATTGCTGGAAACATGAAGCAGGTCTCACAGTGACTAACCAAGATAGTTTGGTTATCTCAACCTTTGTAAACAACCTATTGCCTAGTTTGATGCTTACCGTGAAACAGAACGTATCCTCCTGGACTTCTGATGACGTTGCAAATTTTGAAAAGCATTTATATGAGAAAGAGGCAGCAGGCTGTTTTGAGGTAAGGAAATCTATAACTACTCATGGGTATGCCGGCAACAGAAACCAGAGGGGACGGGGGAACAGGAACAGAGGCTATCAAGGTCAAGGTAACAGAGGTCCACCCCAGTCTCAGCAGAAACCTTACAGCCCAAATCAAACCCCTGAGCAGCAGCAGCCACCATCTGCCACTGTATGTTTTAAATGTGGTAAAGAGGGACACTGGGCGAGGCAGTGCTACTCAAACCCTGGCACTCAGCCCCAGGTAAGGGATAGCCAGAACCCAAGGTTTCCCATTGACTGGAACCAGCAGGGTCAACACTGATGCTGCCCAGAGGACGGTACCCCCACTTTCACACAGGTCACAAAACATTGGAAAGACTGACCTGTCATTCTCTTAACAGTAACGGGGAGAAAGGTAGGTTTCATGGTAGATAGCAGAGCCACATCCAGTGTCCTGTGTAGGGATTTTTACAAAGGCCCTTTAAGAAAGTCCGATCCTTCCATGGGAATCAATGGGGTTCTTGCAAAAACATACAAATCTGACCCACTGACTCTTGAAACCATATACGGAGATTACACCACTGACCACACTTTCAGCATCATCCCTGAATGTCCAGTAAACCTCTTAGGTAGAGATTTGTTCTGCAAGTGGAAACTCAAGGGTTTTGCATCTCAGGGAGGACTGGATGTGTGATCAGATCTCATACCCATTGCCAAACCCTCATCATCATCATTTTTTCCTACACTCACCACATTTGAGTCACAAGAATTGGAGGACATTGTCCCTAACCTGTGGTCATCTGGAAACTATGACGCAGGATTCATTGACTGTACTCCATATAGGGCCACACTCAGAGCAGATGCTACCACGGTGTTCCAAAAACAATGCCCACTATTGAAAGAGAAAATCGAAGGGTTAACCCATGATACAAGAATTCCTACGGACCGGAGTCCTAGAGCACACTGTCTCACCATACAGTACACCCATCAATCTGGTGATGAAGGCCAATGGTACGGTACGATTTGTACAAGGCTTAAAGGCAATTAATAGTCTCATCATCCCTATTGCGCCCATTGTACCTGATGTGACACAACTGCTCTCAGCCATCCCAGCAGATGCTGTATGTTTCAGAGTGATAGACCTGAAAAATGCTTTCTTCTCTATCCCGGTTAACAAGCAGACCAGACTCCTTTTTGCGTTTTCCTTTGAGGGTCGTCAACTCACCTGGAGCAGGATGCCCCAAGGATGTGCTGATTCACCTGAAGTGTACAGCATTGTCCTCCAAGCCAGTTTAAAACCATGGCACCCCCCCCCCCAGGGTTCTGTACTCTTGCAATACGTGGATGATTTGTTATTGTGCAGTGTGTCAGAGGAGGTCAATGTAACAGATGGTTTATCTTTGTTGAAATGGTTGTCTGAATGTGGACACAAGGTGTCACGCAAGAAAATGCAATGGTGTAAAAAGCAAGTTGAATACTTGGGCTTTGTTCTCACAAAGGGAGAAAGGAGAATCAGCACAGAAAGAGTCCAGTCTGTTGTGGGCCTGGTCACCCCACACACCAAGAAAGAATTGTTATCTTTTCTTGGTATGATAAACTGCTGCAGACGATGGATTCCTGATTGCTTCTACTATGACAATGTAATGAGACAAGCCACTCTGGCAGACATGTCAAATCTTATCAGGTGGTCTGAGGAAATGTTTAATGCATTTGATTATTCAAAATGTTCTTTAATGACAAGTCCGAGTTTGGGCCTCCCTGACTACAAACTCACATTCCACGTATATGCTCGACAAAATTGTAAAACCATGGCGGGTGTGCTGACACAATATCACGGAGGCAAGTTACGTCCTGGTGCCTTTTTCTCAAAGGTCCAAGGAATGCCGGCCTGTCTGAGATCTCTTGCAGCCTGTGCTATGATGGTTGAGATTGCAACGCCACTCACAATAGGACATGAGACTATCCTGTGCACCACACATAATGTAGTAGGCCTTCTCAAAGGCATACACACACAGCACATGTCCGCACAAAGACTATCTGGATATGAGATTCTACTTCTCAGCAATCCCTCCCTCCAAATCAAATACGCAACACACACCTCAAGTCCAGCACCTATCTTGAATGCCCTATTAGGACTTAAAGGACCTGTTGTGACTTGACAGAGGCACATGACTGTATACACACCATACAACATGAGACATCACCCCGCTCTGATTTACAATCTGTACCAGTAGAAGGGGCTCCTGATGTTTTTGTTGATGGATCCTGCAGCAGACCAAATGACAACACTTATCATGCAGGATATGCTATTGTTATGCTACCCGATGTTGTCCTGGAAGCCATACCCATCACATACCAATCTGAACAAGCAGCAGAATTACTTGCACTCACGAGAGCATGCATACTACATGAAGGCAAGCCAGTCACCATTTGCACTGACAGCAGGTACGCACATGGAGTGGTCTGGGACCACGGGGTCATTTGGCAAAGGAGAAGATTCATTGCAGCTGATGGTAAGCACATCTCACATTCACAACTTGTCATACAACTTTTAGAAGCCATAAAATTGCCCTCACAAATTGCAATTGTCCACTGCAGGGCGCATACTGGTGGTAAAGATCATGTGTCCCAAGGCAATGCCCTGGTAGACGCAGAGGCCAAGAAGGCTGCACTGATGGCCCCGGCCACATTGCAAATGATGAATTTAGTACCTCCTTCCCTTGAGTTAACTCAGATGCTTATGGATCTCCAGTCCTCAGCTACTGACGATGAAATGGCCGATTGGTGTTATCCAATCTTGCAGAAGAATCCTAGGACAGGATTAATCTGCAAAGAGGGGAAACTATGTATACCACAGCACAGCTCCTCTCTGTTCATTGCACATTTTCATGGAGTAGGACACAACAGCATTCAAACAACACACATGCTGCTAGCACAGAATTTCTGTATTACAGGCATTAAACAGTTAGTGTCAGATTATGTCAAAGTCCCACATCAACACCTTGATTACCCCACCACTCCTTTTACACATCTGCAGGTAGACTTAACACACATACCTAGACAGAAAGGTAATCAAGAATACGCCTTGGTCATAGTTGACATGTTCTCAAGATGGCCAGAGGTCTACCCTACAAGATCAGAAGATGTCAAAACCATAGCAAGGATACTGACACATGACATCATTCCAAGGTGGGGCTGTCCATTGGTAATTGAATCTGACCAAGGGCCAGCTTTCACCTCAAAAGTAAACAAGGAGCTCACAAGACTCCTTAAGGTTGAATGGAAATTTCATATCCCATACCACCCACAAAGCTCCGGCATTGTGGAACGCATGAACAGAACCCTAAAAGATAAATTGAGAAAGGCAACAGGGGGCACATTTGAGAAATGGAAAGATATACTGCCAATAGTCTTAGTTGAGATCAGGATGACCCCTAATAAAAAGCTAGGGATACTTATGGGGAGACTTATGGGGAGACTTATGGGGAGACCTTTTCCCACACCATGGGCAAAGAACCCTCTGGTAGTACAAGAAGGGGACCTCGACCTCATTAGAGAAGAACATGTAACCAGATTGATAAAAACCCTAAGTGAAATTGAGGAAAAAAGTTGCTTGTAAGTCTCCTTGTCTTCCACAGAAACCAACTCACCCATTCCAAGTAGGAGATATTGTGCTGATAAAGAAATTAAAGAAAGGAAAATTCACAGGAGACTTCACCTACGGACCACCGACTACAGTGGTAGCCGTGACCCACACAGCTGTACTTACAGAAGAAGCACCTACCTGGGTCCACGCCACGAAAGTAAAACTGGAAAAGGAGGCAGCCAAAATGGTGGTAATAACGGGGACAGACAGTCCTGACCTCGAAAAAGGACAAAGTGAGGTACTAACAGGAGCAGACAGCTCTGACCTCCACCAGGATGCAATCCCTCAATTCTGGAAGATGGCACAGACGATCCACTTGGACTGTGGGATTACTGACGATCCTAATGACTCTGCCGGAGGATAACAAAGCTGAAGTTGCTATAACTCAGAAAGTTGGAATCACTACCTTCTGGCACAATTCCTCCAGTACTCACGTTGCAACTTACTCTTTTTGTTTATGCAGCATAATGAAGTGCAGTCCTTCCACGAGATGTAGCAACCACTATAAGAATGGACAGGCTTATATCTGTATTACTGACCCTTATTGGGGTAATAGATGCGCATACTAGGGGTCAGTAGGATGGAATACAGGAGAAGACTGGGGGTATAAACCACAGAATGCCCTTAATCGAAAGGATAATAATGGTAAATCCTTGATTAGTAGAATGAGAATTATCAACGGAGGGGACTGTCACATAGATGTTAGCCTATATCCTACAGTGTGGGCATGCCCTAAGATGGTGTCTGAGATGAAAATAATTATAAACATAGAAAACCCCAACAAAGTTGATGAAGAAGATTACGTGCTGGGATGGTACTTTCACGTGGGGGGGGGGGGCAGAGATTTAAATGGTCACCAAACACTTGAAATAAGAGATATGTGTCAATCCTCAGAATGCACATACCCCCAGAAACAAACACACCCTCTAAAAACCCATATACAGTCCCTAGGAAACATACTGGCTATTTCTGACCCTACCTATGAGGATACCATGGCAGCAGAAACTGGGTTCTCTGATGCCAACCTATGAATAAAATTGATTAAGTACAGTGGAGCTTAAGTAAATAAAAGTAATTGTTATATATGTGGGACCGCACCTAGGTACTATGCCCTTAATATTGCCCTCTAGTGTTGAGGAATGTTTTTTGCAATTATTCTCAAATTCATCTAGTAACCAGTCTGCATGTGAAGAATGGAAGCAAAAATACCCACTCCTCAAAAAAACTCCCAGCCCTGGTGCAGGTATACATATCTATCCTGGTAACTATACCTGCCACAGAGGGGGAGATCAAGGAAGATCCCTGGGTAATTTCACTGAAGGATACTGTGCAACTTACAGTGAAACAGATACCTCCCTCACAAAGAATCAAGTATACTCGATTGGAGATGTATATTGGATCTGTGGGGATGGAAAGATAAGATCTAGACTAGAGGGTTCCTGGAAAGGTGAATGTGCTCTTGCTAAAGCCATAATGAATATACACATATTTAGTGAGCAAGAGACCCCTAGTGTAGGAAGAGTGACAAGGACCAAAAGATCACTCCCCATGGGTAGTTTTGATCCTCATGTGAATATAGACGCAATAGGCGTCCCATGAGGGGTCCCTGATGAATTTAAGGCCGGAGGTCAGGTGGCAGCAGGATTTGAATCCATAATTCCCCACATAACAATCAACAAAAATGTAGACTGGATCAACTATATTTACTATAATCAACAGGTTTGTAAACTACACCAGGGATGCGTTACAGGGTGTAGCAGAACAGTTACAGGCAGATTCCATTATGACATTTCAAAACCGCATGGTACTAGATATGATACTTGGAGAAAGAGGTGATGTCTGTAAGGTATTTACGGACCCCTCATCCTACTGCACGTTCATACCCAACAACACCGGCCCTAATGGTAAGGTTACACTGGCAATAAAGAAACTCGAGGATTTATCAATCAAGCTCAAAAGAAACTCAGATATCGATAACCCTTGGGATCAGTATTTTGGCTGGTTCACTACCTGGAAACAGGCACTTGTACAGTTGGGAATCATTATCCTGATAATTATTATAGTAATAGCAATAGTTGCAACATGTATCATACCATGTGTATGGAAACTGATAATGAAAGGAGTATCAAATATGTCATTTTATGAGACTCTGGTGCCTAATCCTGAAGACACAACTCACATGAAGGATATAGAAAATATTTGGCGGTATGCAGGGAAAAGGGCAAGAGTAAGAACCATATTATCTAAGAAATTTGGTTCTAAGAGGGTATTGAAGAGTAATGTGACTCCATCTTGTCTTCTCTAAATATGTAAAGAATTGTTAAAACATCTCACCCACGCATCAGTTTGCCTCCGTTCAGTCACCATTCCGCTTTGGAGACAGACACCAAAACGCTGCTTGCAGTGTTTTGGTGTCCGTGAAACTGAGCCAAACGGATCCGTCCTGGCACACAATGTAAGTCAACGGGGACGGATCAGTTTTCAAGGACCTAATCTGGCACAATAGAAAACGGATCCATCCTCCATTGACTTTCAATGTTGTTCAAGACGGATCCGTCTTGGCAATGTTAAAGATAATACAAATGAATCCGTTCTGAACGGATGCAGACGGTTGTATTATCCACACAAAACGCGAGTGTAAAAGTATCCTAACTATGGCCAGACCAACTCCCCCAGACAGCTACTCTTTAACAGCTGTCTTCTCTATGTAATGGGAGGGGTGGGTCTCCTGAACCAGGGACTCTCTCTCTCTAACTTTCATATGCCCTACTATGGAGACAGTGCCTTAATGTTGCAAGTGACTTTGATTTATGTTAGAAAGGGTGAATAGAAAGATTTCATTAACAGAACACCCATTTTATCTGACATATCTGACAAAGAAGAAGTCTTACTTTTTGTATTAACTATACATTTCACCTAATAAGTGTGAAAGTTAAGTGACTACGATAAAGGCAAGGCAAGTTGATGTGGCCTGTCAAATACATTTCTAGCAGAACTGTCTCTCTTTAATAAAATAATTGGGGATTACAGGAGCAGGAGCCACAGCCTGGCAACATTGGCATGTAATTTGCTCAAAGAAAATGAAAATGAATCCTATAAATCAGAATGAGTACTTATTTCATCCTTATGTAGTACTGCGAGTGTGAACTAGTTAAAAGAGCTGTGATTTATGCATGGATGAACCAATTAGCAGAGTTCAATAGAAGTTGCATAATCACTTACAAAAGGCTAACACATGCAGATATGTTAAATTCTCTGCAAAAGAGGTAGTGTTGCTTTATATGAGTCTCTGTGAACACTCCTGAGAAATAGGTGACGTGTAAACATGTATGAGTCTTCTTCAAAAGCTTCTTAAAGCCTATAGCAAAGATGCAGCTAATTAAACTTGATGCTTTTCCTAGGATGTAAACCTACTAAACAAGATATCTCCCTATAAGGGTGCACTCAAGTTGGGGATTTTGTCGCAGAAATTTCCCTGCCGGAAAATAATTTCGCTGCCTGAAAATAATTTGCATGGGATGGAAAGCACACAATTTTCTGCAAGCCCTATTCAGGTGAATGGAACTGATTTTCAGTTGCAGAAATTTCTTCAACAAAATTGTATCATGTGAGTGCACCCTAACAGTAAGCCTTATTTAATAAAGATGAGGCACTTAATTATTTAATTAGGTCTATGAGGGGCATTTACACTTACATGGTAAGTGGAAAAATTGCAATTTTCATTTTGCATGGTCCGCTGTGCATTAATTTTTGTAAAATATATGTGGTTTCAAAATGGTCATAGAAGAAAAAAGGGAGTGAGCACTCACAACACTCGGACCATAGGATGTCAGGATCAATTTAATATTTATTGGGACCTAGTTAGATCCAATAAAGCAAAAACATCCACATCAAATTATAACATTCACATAAAATTATGCACAAAAAAAAAGAAAAAAATGATTGGTACCAATGTATAAAATATATACTGATGGGGGGTGGAAAACCCGATGTTAATGCCACAGTCCTTTAGACAGTTGGTATTGCAGATGATCTTATATGTGACACTTATTGAATTTGCAGAGTCCACTTCTGGTACTTGTGGTACCACAAACCAAATCAGAGTGTGCAAAAAATGAAAAGACCACCTTAAGTGCCTGTGTTACCGCAAACCGCTATTCAAATAACAGTATCAAACAGGTACCCGCCACGGGTGACTCCCAAACGGTATATGCAGACACAATGTATTTGTAGTCTTGGAAGTCCCTCGTAGTTATTTGCAGCTATCAGTAGGGCCGCTCCAAGTGGTAAATTAAAGCCACTTCATGTTCAAGTCCGTAGTACAAGTTCCTACCTGGTTCCTAGTGTCGGCTCCTGCTGTTGCGTCTCAGAATCCTCCACGAGAGGCGAGCTGCGCCGGCCGCTTTGGCGTCTCGCATCGACCGTCTCGTACTGATGACGTCACACTATCGCGGGACTAGGCAGGCAGGAATAATACCTTAATCGTAACGTCCGTAGCTATATGTTTAAGCGGTCCTTAAAGCTGGAAAGATTTTTCTCCTTTTCTGATTATTATCGCATGGCCATGCAATGGAGATCCAGTAGATTAGGTGGGCGCTTCTCTTCCTATCACCAGAAGCGTTTAGGGGTGTCTGCTCCCCTTCCTCAGTGGGGTAGGGATCACCACCCAGAACCTCTGAACCCCATTATTTATCATCATTGGCAGAATCCCGATCCTCCTTATCAACTTGCAATTGTATGAATAATTTCTCTAAGTAATATTGCATAAGAGAATGTTTTAACATGTTATGTATGATAAAGATGCATGTTTATTTATATTTTAAACATTTTTAACATATATACTATATTTCAGATTTTTATTTATTAAAGTGTTATTTTTAATGCAATACATTTGATTTACAACTTAAATATTTAATATGGCACAATCCAGCAATGTGTTAGTCGCATTGTCAGAAAAAACGCAGCTGAGTTGGAAAAACCGCAACGATACCGCATTAAAACCGCAATGGTGGAATTACACCTAACAAATCCAGGATCCGGAGTTTGTGGATTACCTAATGGACTATAAAATGTGGAGAGGTATGAGTGGCGCTTTAACCACTGAGGAAGGGGTGCAGACACCCCGAAACACGTCTGGTGATAGGAAGAGAAGCGCCCACCTAATCTACTGGATCTCCATTGCATGGCCATGCAATAATAATCAGAAAAGGAGAAAAATCTTTCCAGCTTTAAGGACCGCTTAAACATATAGCTACGGACGTTACGATTAAGGTATTATTCCTGCCTGCCTAGTCCCGCGATAGTGTGACGTCATCAGTACGAGACGGTCAATGCGAGACGCCGAAGCGGCCGGCGCAGCTCGCCTCTCGTGGAGGATTCTGAGACGCGACAGCGGGAGCCGACACTAGGAACCAGGTAGGAACTTGTACTACGGACTTGAACATGAAGTGGCTTTAATTTACCACTTGGAGCGGCCCTACTGATAGCTGCAAATAACTACGGAGGGACTTCCAAGACTACAAATACATTGTGTCTGCATATACCGTTTGGGAGTGACCCGTGGTGGGTACCTGTTTGATACTGTTATTTGAATAGCGGTTTGCGGTAACACAGGCACTTAAGGTGGTCTTTTCATTTTTTAGACACTCTGATTTGGTTTGTGGTACTACAAGTACCAGAAGTGGACTCTGCAAATTCAATAAGTGTCACATATAAGATCATTTGAAATACCAACTGTCTAAACTGTGACATTAACATCGGGTTTTCCACCCCCCATCAGTATATATTTTATACATTGGTACCAATCATTTTTTTTCTTTTTTTTTTGTGCATAATCTTATGCGAATGTTATAATTTGATGTGGATGTTATTGTTTTATTGGATCTAACTAGGTCCCAATAAATATTCAATTGATCCTGACATCCTATGGTCCGAGTGTTGTGAGTGCTCACTCCCTTTTTTCTTTTATTTGCACTATTTTTTGGGTCGGGCACCCAAGTTGAGTTAGCAGCACCCGTCATAGCCACTAGGTGTGAGCCAACCACTTATCTATATTTCAAAATGGTCATGCCACCCCATAATACCTTGAGGGGCATATTTTCAAAAATGTGGTCACTTCTTGGAGGTTCCATTTATTGCTTTACCCTAGAGCCTCTACAGTTGTCAGTACAAGCTTTGTAAATCACCACACTGAGCATCAAAATGTGCACGGTGCTCTTTTACTACTGTCGCCTCTCATACATTTAAGGCTACTTTCATACCAACGATTTTGATGGATCCGTCATGGATCAGCAAAAACGCTTCTGTTCTGATAATACAACCGCCTGAAAACGTTATGAATGGATCCGGTTGTATTATCTTTAAAATAGCCAAGACAGATCCATCATGAACGCCATTGAAAGTCAATGGGGGACTGATCTGTTTTCTATTGTGTCACAGAAACCCCACTGAGGAAGGGGTGCAGACACCCCGAAACGCGTCTGATGATAGGAAGAGAAGCGCCCACCTAATCTACTGGATCTCCATTGCATGGCCATGCGATAATAATCAGAAAAGGAGAAAAATCTTTCCAGCTTTAAGGACCGCTTAAACATATAGCTATGGACGTTACGATTAAGGTATTATTCCTGCCTGCCTAGTCCCGCGATAGTGTGACGTCATCAGTACGAGACGGTCGATGCGTCCCCATTGACTTACATTATGCGTCAGGACGGATCCATCTTGCTCCGCACCATATCGCGGACAGAAAAACACTGCTTGCAGCATTATTCTGTCCACGATGGAGACGCAACCAAACGGAATGGAATGCATTCTGGTGCATTCTGCTTCATTCAGTTCAGTTTTGTCCCATTGACAATAAATGGGACAAAACGGAAGCGTTTTCCACCGCTATTGATATACTAAGACGGATCTCAATAGCGGTAAGGGAACCCGCAAGTGTGAAAGTAGCCTAAGCAAAAGATAAGGGCCACATGTACAGTGTTTTTAAAACCAAAAAACACAGCATGATAATATGTGGGCTTGCTTTTTACACTGGCATTCAAAGGACACAACATATTGGGCACAGAAATGACATATCCTCTCCCTCTCTATACTAGTCAGTTAATCGTTTCTGTTTATTTTATTTTTATATAATGTATGGGTAACCCCTCTTGATATACAGCTCCACTGATTTAATGGCATTTTCAAATAAATAATAATAATTGTGGTAAAAACTGAAATTTTTACTTAGCAGTATCTACTGTGCATTACTTTTTGCAATCCACTTGTGGGGTGAACATGCTCACTACACCTCACCTCACACCCTAATTCTTTGATAGGTGTGGTTTATAAAATAGGGTCACTTCTTCCGGGTTTCATTTTCTAACTTCACCGCAAAGCCTCTACATTTGTTGGCAAGTGCTGTATAATTCACCAAACTAGGCCTCAAACACACATGGTGCTTGTTTTCTTCTGAACCCTGCAGTGTGCAAACCGCAGTTTATGACCACTGTGAGACAGTGACAGGTCTCACGCAGCTTAGAGGAAAGGAAGGGGTGGATAGTGCGGTCCACACCCCTATTCCACCACAGGTGAGGCAAGCTAAAGGTAATAAGGCTGGCATAAAGCACCTCCCAGGGTGTCAGCAAGGGGGAAGTGTTGTCTTGGGACAGAGACTGTGACAGAGGCCTGGAGGCTCTGTGAGTGTGGTCTCAGCCCGGCAAGGCTGAGGGGCCACGAGGCTGGGTGGTAGCCTGGAGTTGGGGGACGTAGCGACGCCTGGGAGGGTCGCACGGCCATAGTCAGGTAGACTACTGAGCCCAAATCCCCCACAAGAAACAGTTAACTGGAGTTTGTCAGGATGGCCGAGTGGTCTAAGGCACCAGACTCAAGTGGGACATTGGCTGACAAAGCCGCATGAGTTCACAAGGTGTGAACTCTGACCTAGGTGAGTCAGGAAACTTTGTGTTTAGTTAGAGCCTGGACGGGCGAGTGTTTATTATTTTGTCATTTTTTGTTGCTAGTGTTGCACAATAAATGCAATGTTTGGACATTATATACGTGTCTGGTGAAGTAACCGTTGAGAATGACCCCCGGAGAAGAGCTAAACCCCCACAATTGGTGTCGGATGCGGGCAGGTGTCCCTGCTGAGAAGTAAAAGTGCTGGAAGCCTGCTAGTTTGCAGGAGCAGCGGCTGCTGGAGAACGGCTGGTGTTAATCTGGACATTTTTTTTTCTGTGGTGCAAAGTGTGCAGGATTTAAAGGGCCAGAAGCCAGTGAGAGAGGTTGACCTGTGGAAGTTTTTTTTTAATGGCGACCTGGATGAAAGATGGTCCAGTGTGGTGGAAAGTTTGCATACCGAAGGTGATGTCCTCTGGGGGAAGTGGACCGGTTTGGCGGAAAACCGAGGCCACTGAGAAAGTAATGAAGCAGCTGTTGCAGGAAACAAATGCCTTGTTGAGGAAGCCGAGTGCTGCACTTGGAGAGGCTGCTCTGAACTTGCCTGAGAGTGGAGTGCGGGAGGAAAATATGTATGCCGTTGCCAAGGGCAACCGACGGGAAGAAAACAAGATGGAGAGCGGTGCGACTCTCAGGAGTTCCTATATTCCATGTCAGTCTGTACAGAGTCCTGGAGAGGAGGTGCAGAGGAACCGTGATGCTGTTGCTAGGAACAACCACTACTCGGTGAAAAGGGGTCCGGTCTGGTGGAAAACCAGTGCCACGGAGGAAACCATGAGGCGTCTGGTACAGAGATCGGATCGTTTGTTTGTGGAGCGGAGTGCTGCTCTTGGGAGCGCCAAACCCGTGACTGCTGTGGATAAGAGCGTTCCAGTTGTTTCTTATGCAGCAATTAAAGTGACAGGCAGCAGGGATCTGGAGGTTGGGCATGTTGCTGACCAGTGCCCTAACACCTCAGAAGCCCTGTGCTGTGGTATGAGCTGGCAGCAGTTGCTATCTGCCGAGCCAGTGGGTGTAAAAACACCAGGACTAGAGACTGCTACACAAATGTGTGACCTTGTGGAGAAGGGCAGTCCAGTCCAGGCGTTGTTGGATGCAGAGAGCCAGGTGATCCTGGTACCTGCCAGCCAGGTGGCTGAGAACTATGTGCGGGACTTTCATGGAGTTAGCATGAACTGTCCGATGGTTCTCCCTGAGTGTGAGACTATGGTGACAGAAGGGACTAAAGTGACACCTAGAACCAATGGTGCCAAGTTATCTGCATTGCCTAATGAAAATGTGAAGTTATGCAAATTAAGTGATAATGATAACACCCTTTTTTCCTTGCAGGCTGTGATCAGGAAAAGAGGTAACCCTGCTGGCTTAATTGTATATGTGGCAGGGATGTTGATTGAAAGTGAGGCAATGCTAGAAGGTGTTCCACATGTACTAGGTGCAGATAAGCCGTCTCCACAGTGTTCTATGGTTAGTGAGCCTGAGCAAGTGCAGGTGGTTCTCACTGAGGGGGAGTCTCCAGTAAGAACTAGGTTTTGTGGACCAGATATTACAAATATGTTCATATATGATGCGATGTTGGGCTGGGACATTGTCTCGTTGTTATGGGGTAAGGTAGACACCTCTGCAGATAGTGAGGAAACTCCTGCAGAACCTGTACCTGTCCCTTTAAGTGAGAATCTAAGAGAGCTGCACTTTGACCTGCATGGGGAAAGAATATTGACCATTGGAAACAATGGTGCTGGTCAAGTGAAAAGTGATGGTGACAAAAGTGCGGAAATGCATAAGGAAAATATGTCATATGAAATATGTGGTGACAGTGATATACCTTTTCCGTTGCAGGTTGTGATCAGGGGAGAAGCGCCCCCTGGTGGTAAAAATGTAAATGATGATGAAACTTTATTTTCTGCATCTGCTATGTTTCATGAAGCGCTATATGACTTAATCAAAAGGTTTGAAGACATGCATATAAGTAGTGTGGAGCAAAGCCCAGCTCCAGCCCAGTGTTTGAAAGTGCAGGAAAATGTGATGGGGTTGGAGGGTGTACCGCATGTACCAGAGGTGGAAGTGCAGTCTCCACAATGTTGGTTGGTTACTAGGGAAGTGTCCCAGGTGGGGATTAGCTCATCGGGGCCCCTAGAGGTCAGAATTAATAATGACACGAGCGGTATAGGTGACGTATGTGCTGTGACCGATAGCAACCCAGAGAGTGAAGCTACCATGTCAAGATCCTGCGAAACAAAGGTGGTTACTAGTAGCAACCAGACAGTTATATCTGACGAGATGGGAATTAAGTCGGGTGACGTCAGCCTAGTATCTGAGGCCCATGTCCAGGCAGTTATAGATGACCTGACACGACAGTACAGCTGCAAACAGGAGAAGTTTGACTGGCTCCTAGCTGAAGTGAAATACATCTCGGCTCGATATGGTGAAAAACGTGACCAAACAGAGACTGATGTTTGGAAAAAGGAGACCAAGGCCCTCTCCTTGGCTAGAGCCCTGGAAGAAGCGCTTGATGAGCGTGCTGAATTGGAGAGGCTGAACAAGCAACTCAGAGCAGAGACGGAAAATCTCATGAGCTTAAAAGATGAGTTGGAGAAATCGAAGGGTGCTCTCGAGCAGCAGGTGGAAGGTGGGAAACCTGAAGAGAGTTCTCTGCAAGACGTCATGAAGCCAGATCCTGTTAAAAATGGGACTGGAGATGGTGGCACTGTGGTGCTGGCTGTGGCAGAGAAGATGGAAGATGCTTCTGCTGAACCAGTTGAGGGGGCTGATGTGGATGCCGAAGACCACAGACCCGTGGTAGCGTGTAGCCCAGGCCTGGAAGACGTCCCCTCTGCCTACAAGGCCTTCCAAATAGCCAGCAGCCTGCTGGGGAAGAAGTACGAGGAGGTGAACGATCAGTTTTTGGATCCGGGCTATTACGATGGGCTGTATCTCCTGACTCCTCCCCAAAAGGAGAACCGTATCCTGGGTGAGCCTCTGGAGAAAATGACAGAAGACGAGGAGTCTGCTGAAGACCCTGGTGCCTCCTGCCTCGGTGAGAAAGAGGGGGAGGAATTAACAGGGCAAGTGTATGGTGCCATGTCCGAGAAGGGTGAGAAGGCGGTCAAAGAGACTGGAGACTTTGAGAAGACAAAGGCTGAAAAAGTTAAGGTCGATGTGTTGGTTGACGTGAAGTCCCCAGGTGCTGCAGAAACCAAAGTTAAGCCAAAGGGAGCCGCGGCCAAAGTGGAAAAAGCCACTAAAGGAGCAAAGGTCTTTGAAACTGCCATCGTAGCTGGGGTAACTACTGCTGGAAAGAAGGAAGAAGTGACCCAGATGCACGTAAAAGAAGCGAGTAGGGGCAAGCATGCTCTGCTGAAGGAGCCCTGCAAAGCAAAGGAGAAAGTGTCGGGACATGACCATGACTGGGAACAGTTCAGTCAAAAGGTGCAGCAGTCCAAGAAAGGACATGAGGCGCATGTGCGGGAGCCGGAGGATCAAAAAAGAGAGAGGGATTAAAGAGTGCATCATTATCACCCGGGAAAGAGGAAAAAAGAGTATCTGGCCGTGAGACGGGCACTTGAGGCCGTTAGGCAGATTAAATTGGGCAAGAGGCTAGTTTGGGTGATAAACCAAGCTCTGCTGGCGTGGGTCTGGCAGAACAAGGGGAAGGTACGTGTCACCGAGGTTCCTGGCCTCGGTGAAATAAGAACCGGTAATTTTCTGTGTCAGTGGCAGCTAGTGCTCGCTGACACTGGGTTACTTAGTGTGGCCGTAAAGCCAATCTGGGCCGGTTCTTATTGGGAGCAGTGGGTGGCTGTTCCCCACGTCCAGGCCAGGTGGATGCCCTCTCACCAGCCTCCCTTGGTTATGCAGGTGTTCACCCTCACGGGCTTGAACAAAGGGAGGGGGTATGTGAGACAGTGACAGGTCTCACGCAGCTTAGAGGAAAGGAAGGGGTGGATAGTGCGGTCCACACCCCTATTCCACCACAGGTGAGGCAAGCTAAAGGTAATAAGGCTGGCATAAAGCACCTCCCAGGGTGTCAGCAAGGGGGAAGTGTTGTCTTGGGACAGAGACTGTGACAGAGGCCTGGAGGCTCTGTGAGTGTGGTCTCAGCCCGGCAAGGCTGAGGGGCCACGAGGCTGGGTGGTAGCCTGGAGTTGGGGGACGTAGCGACGCCTGGGAGGGTCGCACGGCCATAGTCAGGTAGACTACTGAGCCCAAATCCCCCACAAGAAACAGTTAACTGGAGTTTGTCAGGATGGCCGAGTGGTCTAAGGCACCAGACTCAAGTGGGACATTGGCTGACAAAGCCGCATGAGTTCACAAGGTGTGAACTCTGACCTAGGTGAGTCAGGAAACTTTGTGTTTAGTTAGAGCCTGGACGGGCGAGTGTTTATTATTTTGTCATTTTTTGTTGCTGGTGTTGCACAATAAATGCAATGTTTGGACATTATATACGTGTCTGGTGAAGTAACCGGTGAGAATGACCCCCGGAGAAGAGCTAAACCCCCACACCACATAAGGGGTACTGTTGTACTTGTGAAAAATGATATAACAAAATTTGCAGTACTTTCTTCTTCTTATCACTTGCGAAGATGAAAAATCTGGGGCTAAAAGCAACATTTTTATTAAAAGAAATGAAATTTGTTATTTTCATAGCCAAGTGTTTCTAAATTAAAATACCTCTGGGGTCAAATCACTCACTATAACCATCCTTGAGGGGTATAGTTTCCATGATGGGCTCACTATAGGGTTACTTCAGGATCTCTTCAAATGTCACATGGCACCCAAAAAGTATCTAGCAAAATGTGCCCTACAAAAGCCATGTGGTGTGCCCATACAGCCTTGTGGTGTGCCCATACAGCAATTTATGACCACATAACTCTTGCTTTGTTACAGGAATAATGGATTAAAATGGAAAATCTGCCCAAAAAAAATCATTTTTAAATTCAACTCCACTTTTATTTTTATGGAACACCTAAAGGGTTAACAAGGTTTTTAAAATTAATTTCGAATAATTTGAGATGTGTAATTAAAAAAAAAAATTGGTCATTTGTGGGTAGTTTTTATTATGCAAGCCCTGCAAAGTCACTTCAGAACTGAATTGTTCCTTAAAAACGTCAGTTTTTTGAAAGTTTGAAAACTTGATTATAAAATTCTAAACCTCCTCATATCCTTAAAAAAATAAAATGACATTTGCAAAATTATTACAATATAAAGTAGACATATGGTGAATGTTAATTAATAACTATTTTGTAAGGTATAATCTGTTTTAAAAGCAGAAAAATTCAATTATAGAAAATTGCCAATGTTGTTTTCTGCTTCTTATATGTTTATGGATTTATGATATGAGCTACAAATTATATTAAGCCTAATTAATCGCTATTCTGAAGGATGACATGTCACAAAAAAACTCAGAATCACTGTGATAAGTGAAAACATTCCAAAGTTATTACCTCGTAAAGTGGCAAGTCAGATTTGCAAAATGAGGCTTGGTCAGGAAGGGGGCAAATGGCTCATTCTGAAAGTTGTTAAGACTTGGACTACATGATGACTTTGGCCGCGGGAAGAGTGACACAACCAAAGATTGCTATGTAGCAGTGCGACCCCATGAGTGAATGGGTTAGCAATGTGAGTCTCAACCTACTGTAACCCTAGATTTGCAAAACAAATAAATAAAATCATTGTTGTCAAAACATGTCCACTGTCCTGATTGTGTCTCTCTGCACCATCAAAGGTATTGTTGGGGAAACAGGACAGTTGTCCTGAGCCCTTTGAAGACCTCCAGAATGTGCTCTACATGGCTGCACAAGGGGCATAATTTTAATTAAAAGTTTCAGACAACTTTAACCCGTTCATGTCCAGTTTATGTATATATACACCGGCCATTAGGACCTTTAACTATGGCGCCCGCTCTTTCATGCAGTAGGTGCCATAGTCGCTGCTGCTTAAAACATAGGGACTAATGTATGCAATTTTCGATAACATTGATCACACACATTTAATCACTTAGATGCCATGGTCAATTGTGAACACGGCATCTGGGAGGATAAAAACCAGGAGCGTGTTTTCATGGCCATGCCCTGGCTTCCACGGCGAGGATCGGGGCAGCCAGAGTGTGTGTTTGGTAGCCTCTGTCCTTCTGAGTGATAGGAGGCTGCCACAGATTAGTTCCTATGGAGAGCTTGCCTGTGGCAGGGATCCATAGGAACTTAGTGTAATTCTAATAGACTCCAATGCTAATGCATTTGAGTCTGTGAGAAAAGCAATCTAATGAATGCTTGTTATAGTTCTCCTAGTGTAAAAAAAAAGTTAAAAAATGGAATAAAAAGTGATGAAAATGTCTTACACACCTCAAAATGTTATCAATGAAAAGTAAAGATTGCCCCGCAAAAAATGAGCCCCTACAGAGCTCCGTACACATAAAAATAAAAAGGTTATGGGGGTAAAAATATGGTGATGCAAAGAAAAAAATAGTTTTATCCAGAGTTTTTTTTTCTCTAAATATTAAAATGCAAGAAAAACTATACATATGTGGTATCAGTATACTGACTCAGAGAATGAAATTAACACGTCAGTTTCACTACATTGTAAACGCTGTATAAACAAAACCCATAGAACTATTTGAAATATTTTCCTGCTTCTCACCACATTGTATGCATTCGTAAATGGTGTCACTAGAAAGTACAACTTGCCCCACAAAAAAAATAAAAAATCCCCCATACGACTATGTGAATGGAAAAAATATAAAAGCTGTGGCTTTGGGAAGGCTGGGAGTGAAAAAATAAAGTGAAAAATTAAATTGCCCAGTCATTAAGGCGTTAAAGAAATGAAATGTTCAATTACTATAATGCCAAACACAGTCCATATACAAAAAGAGAACATAGAAAAACAGACCTACTGCACATATCTATCTATTCTCATTAAAGTGTGACTGCAATGGACGATAAGACTACACAGCGATTTCTTGCAGTCTGTAACCATGGAAATACATATGTCTGCATAGGAGCTATAGATACGAAAGAAGGGATTTTAAATTAAGGATATTTTCAAAGTATTCCTTTTTTATTTTAGATGTATTGAAGCAATGGCTTCAGTGGTGGACTTACTCTCTAAACTCCTTACCAGTTGTGAAATAACTTGAACTATAAGGCCTCATGCACACGACAGTATTTTTTTGCGTTCCACAAAAAGGGGTTCCGTTGTTCCATGATTCGTGTCCGTTTTTGTTTCCGTGTGTCTTGGAGGATATCCAAACATGAAGGAAAGTAAAAAATCTAAGTTTAGTTTGCCATGCAAAAGATAGGAAAAAAACGGACGCGCTGACGCGGATGACAATCTTGTGTGCATCCGTGTTTTTTCATGGACCCATTGACTTGAATGGGCCTGCGAACTGTTATCCGTGAAAAAAATAGGACCGGTCATATTTTTTTCACGGACTGGAAACACGGATCATGGTGCATTATCCGAGTTTTCCACAGACCCATTGAAAGTCAATGGGTCTGCAGAAATTAACGGAAAACAGAACAACGTACACGTGACACATCAACGGTCGTGCCAAACCCTGTGAACATGTACATCTTGGATACTTTTTTTCTTTAGAAACTCATCTTGTCATTAAATGTATCAAATCGTTTTCTTTTACACAATAAAAGCACACAGAGCTATGGGGACTGGGTATTGCGGATGTGCTAGTGGCCATCTAGCAACCCATGTCCTTAGCTCTATACCCAAAATCCCAGTGACAGGTTCCCTTTAAGCCGAACTGCATTACAATAAATAATTACAGTAAATATTTAATTTGTTGTATTTGTCAAATATGTTTTAAATGCTTCAAAAAAATGTGTTTGGGATTATAAATATATTTTTTTATTTGAATAATTTGTAACTTGTTTCAATACATATGAAGGAAAGATATCTAACTCGAGGCATCAAAATGGTTAAACGTTATACTCATTTCGCTTCAGCAACTGCAAAACATCCATTTTATGGCTCTATTCCTGCCGAGCCTACTAGGAGTACATTCCTACCTACCTTTTCTATGTAAAAGCATTACATGCACATTTTATTTAGAAGCCCAGTGAGCTTTGTCAAGCAAACAGTTTGCCAGATCCTGACAGCAGCTCCTGAGCTGCAGCTCAGTGTAACAATGCAGGATTTAATGTGCATGCTGTACTGAGAAATCATATGATTCATTGCTCTACATGTATTCCACAGATTACTACTCTCAACTGGTACTATATGCTAAAAATCTCAGGCTCAATTTTATTATGGCATTCTGCTAGTATGCAATATAGCTTTTTAAAAAGGGAACCTCTCAAAGACTCTCTATTTATTTACACAATGTCTAGGATGCAGCCCTGTGCGCTCTATAGTCCATAATGAGACAGTAAAAACAGAATTTTATACATGTTTACACGTTTATTAAAAAGGGAAAACTAGAATTTTGGATGGATCATATTCAGACCCTTTGTTATGACACTTGAAATTTAGCTTTGGAGGCCTCCCATTTTTCTTGATCATCTTTTTAGGTGTTTTTACACCTTGATTGAAGTCCACCTTTGGTAAATTCAGTTGCTTGCATAGTTAGGGACAGCTTCCAGCAGCCATTTCTGCTGTAAGTTGTATGGACTTGCTTTATTGTTCGTAGTTATCAGCTTATTTTCTTAAATCTTCATCTTCTCTTATCTTGGGGTGCCATTATGGGGCTTTGGAACCAATTACTAGTTTTCTATAGAGCTATGGACTCAAGTTACAAAGGTTTCAACATGCAATAATCATCCTGGAGCCAATTAATATTGTAACTTGAGAGACTAAGAGACCACTGTACAATGATCATACATTAAACTACCTGCCTAATATTCTTGTGGTTTCCCTCATGTCAACAAAGCATCCTGGACCAATTGTGGTATGGGCTTTACAAGAGCTCTGAAAATGTCCTTTGATATCTATACCAAAACTTTAGCAGCAGATCCTATAAGTCATATAAACTACAAGGTGGGGCGCTCATGGATCAGACTTTGATTTGTAGCATAATCTCACAGATCCTCCCCAAAATTATAGGGGTTGATGAACTATCCTCAGGATACAGTAGGTCATCAATATCAGATTGGTGGAGTCTGACTCCACCAATCTGATATTGGTGATCAACAGCAATGCCAGGAGACAAACCTTCACAATCTAATATTGATGACCTATCCTGAAGATATATAAGTCATTATTTAAATCCTGGAAGACCCTTTAAGATCTGGGTGATGTTAACATCTTGTTCCACAAACCATTTCTGAATAATTTGTGCATAATGGCAGGGCCCACTATATTGCTGAAATCATTATCAGGACACAGGGTCTTTTATATGGTTTAAAGCTGCACTGCACATTTTTTTTTTTGGGGGGGGGGGGGCAATGCAAAGTTTAAGAGGAACTTTACAATGGCAGGTCTGGGAGCCTTCAAGAGGCTACTGCTGATATAATGGCAAAATGGCTTCCACAATCTCTCTAAATGTCTACTCGGATGCCATGGTTGCAATTGACAATCCTGTGAGTGTCTGCTGTATAACACAGCGGTGGCCAACCAACTATAGCTTTGGCTTAGCTGCTGAGCTCTCACCATATCTAACTCCATACTTCTGCCATACATGAATGACAGATGTTTGGAAGGGCTTAAAAAAGTTTATGCTTGTCAAAACATTCATGAAAGCACACACTTTTTTCTTTGCATTTCAAATCTGCCAAATTTGCCAGGGACATACTGAAAAGGTTATACTATTTTCTGATATTCTTTCATTTACCATGTTATGGTTCTGTTCCTGGGATTAAGAACTTATAAAATATATGTGATACAGAAAATGGACAGTAAAAGACACAGAACACTGGTTCTGATCAGTCTCTGACTTGGTTGGTTCCATTGCCAAACCACAAAACATGCAATAGTTTTCATTTCTGGAGCATTTGTTCAAGTTTTACTCTAGTTTGTGCAAGTTTTATTGTGCAGTTTGTTTAGTCTTCAAGAATACAGGGGCTAGATTTATCATATGAAGACTGACATTTTATACACCAGTACTAAACCAATGTGTTTTGGTGTAAGAGGCCTCAAATTTGGCAAGAGGTGCATAGGAGATGAAAAAAGGCACAGATGTCGGAGAACATATTGCATGTGTCAGAATGTGCTACTATTTATGCCACAACAATGGCACTATTAATAATTTCTTTAGAGATAAACAAATTTCTTCAAAAATTCGATTTGGCCGGTTTGCCAATTAAAAAAATAAATAAAATTGGTTTGATCTGAATTTATTTGTGTTGAATCGCGTTAAAAACAGCTATTTCCTGGCTGCAGAGAGCCTTCATAGTGGTGTAGAACACTGTGCCCTGCAGTAACACGCATAGGGAGTCTACTGCAGTAGTTAGACAATACTTTGAGTCAGAATGACATGCAGATGACAGGTGTCGCTCTTAGAATCACTGAACAATTCACTTATTTGGGAAGTTACGGGGCCAAAACTGACCAAATAACTCAAGTGTGAACTTAGCCTTACAGGTCAATGTTAGCGTCAAGAAGAAGTGCACTCCTTTTACACCGTCGTTAGCTGATTCCACATAGATGTCTACAGAACCTGTTCTAATAAACGCTTAAACAAGTAGAGCCCCCCAACAGAGTGGAGAGGGTGTCAGCAGAAAGTATGTGTTAACCTCTCTGATTACTTTGCCCCCCCTCTGATCCGACTCTCAGGGGGGTGCCAGAATAGAATCAATGAGCACTTTCATCAATACAGATTATAAAGGGAATACTAGTAAGTGCTTCTGCAGGAGGAGGGGGAGAGAAGCACAGAGCTCTGTACAGTACTTACCCCTCCTCCTGCTCACTCCTCTCAGGGCCCGTGCTGCTATGTCCTAGCTGCCTGCAGCATCATGATGTACAGAGCGCACTCTGACCTGACGCTGCAGGAGGTCAGGTGACCTGAGGTCTGATATGGAGGTCTAATGGTTGGTCTGGAATGTGGAGTGGTCTATGTGGGGTCTAGAGGTCTGACTGAGGGGTATGAAGGTCTAATGGGGTCTAATTGGGGGTCTGGAGGTCTGACTGGGGGGTCTGGAAATTTGACTGGGGGGTCCGATTGGGTGAATGATTGGGGATTTGGAGGTCTAATGGGGGTCCGATTGGGAGTCTGAAGGTATAATGGGGATCTGGAGTAGGGATCGCCTTGCGGTTTGCCCAGTGGTTGTTTTACATTAATCTTTGCTCGTTCGCGATTCGCTAACTATGCGAACATATGGTGATATCAGCACGCGCCATCCGCTGGCCCCTTTACTGTGGAAGGTACCGGCAGTCTCATTCCCTGTTCCCTAATCTATGGTTTGCTGCAGTATTAGCAGGGTCTAGGTACGAGTGTATGTGTTCGTCCACCATCAGGGCTTGCACATACTGTCAGGAATCAGGGAGAGACTTAGGGATTGCTAGGAGGTAACCATCTCTCCCTCACTGGCTTCTAGGCCTAGACTGTTATCGTATGCTGTATGTTTATCTGGCGTACATGTTATCCACATTACCCCGGGACAGTGCAGCAGGTACGGACTGTTAGGGACACCAAACACTAGCTGATAGGGCCACAGAAGTCATATAATGACTGGTATAGGTGTGCTATCGATAGTTGTGACATACTGAGGAGTGTGATATAATATATTTTCTAACATAAAAAGTATATTATAGTGCATTTGTATTGTGCAGTAGTTTAGTGCGGTTTTGCTGCAATACTGCAGCTAGACAGAGGGGCAAACGCTATTGGAATAACTAATTGCAACTGGTGTGATATACCTATATAGACTCCTCCTGAGGACGCAGAACGGCAAAACCTACGTCAGCGAGACCATACACCTATCCTGACCCTCACTGGTACGAAATGTATTTGTCTTTGGTTTGTTGCTTGGGAACATTTATTACTTTACTGTGTTATTCCGACTGCCCATTAGGAATGGGGACAGCATCTAACTTTATACTGGGTCACTGCATAATGAGAGTTCCTTACTGCGCCCCATGCAAGAATGATTTATAGAGCCCCCATTTCCTATTATGGCATTCACCACTGGCAATGTTCTCCTTGTATGAGGTATACTCCATATAGAATGGGTGTAGCATTCATTGGATACATCCACCATAAGGCTTAGTCATCGTTATTTGTAATATGTAATAGATGTGGAAGTATGTTCATATTGTGATTTGTTGAATAAAGATTATATATTTTTTTAAATTTACGGGACATGTAGTACTTATTTAGTGAGGTTGATATTGGTGTGATATACCTGTTGCCCCCCAAAAAATATGATTGAGGGGTGTGATATACCTATAATATACTTTCTTTACTCCAGTTGTGTGCGGTTCTGCTGAGATAGAGGGACAAACACTATTGAAATAACTAATTGCAACTGGTGCGATACCTGCTTCCACAAAATACTGATTAAGGGGTTTAATATACCAGCTTCCACCAAATATTGATTGAGGCCTGAGATACACCAGCTTCCACCAAATATTGATTAAAGGGTTTGATATACTGGCTTCCAGCAAATACTCAATAAGGGGTTCTATATACCTGTTGTCACAAAATACTGATAGAGGGGATTGATATACCGGCTTCCACCAAATATTAATTGAGGCCGGCGATACATCGGCTTCCACCAAATATTGATTAAGGGGTTTGCTATACCAGCTTCTAGAAAATACTCGATAAGGGGTTCTATATACATGTTTCCACAAAATACTGATAAAGGGGATTGATACACCGGCTTCCACCAAATATAGATTGAGGCCTGCGATACACCGGATTCCACCAAATATTGATTAAGGTTTTTTTTTCACCGCACCAGTGGCTGCTCATGCGCACCAGTGGCTGCTCATGCGCGACACATGCAGACTTCTGCGTGCATTTGATGAGATCACCAAACTGGTCAGTCGCAGCCAGGGCACCATCAGTGACATTGTACCTTGCAACTTCTTTCTGGAGGCTTCATTGCATTGTGTCATTGATCAAGCCATCGAGGAGCAGGAGATGGAAGATGAGGAAGTTGCATTGCTGAATGAATTCCCAGGGGGGCTACTCCATCTGAGAGAAATTAGCAGGAGTCTGAAGAGGAGTCAGAGGAGGATGGTGGCTGGGGGGAGGAGAAGGAGAAGGAGCAAGAAGAGCAGGCCTTAAACTTTTCGGGGATCCCTGGTGTTGTCCGTGGCTGGGGGGAGGAGACCGAGGACGACATTCTCCTGGGCGAGGAGTAGGAGCTAGGGTGCTCCACTGCTTCCAATTTTGTGCAAATGGGGGCCTTCATGCTCCACTGTTTGAAGAGGGACCCCCATATAAAAAGCGTAAAGGGCAAGGACCGACCAGTACTGGGTGGCAATGTACTTAGATCCCTGGTACAAACACAAAATGGCAGACATGTTACCGGCATCACAGAGGGCTTTCAGAATGCAGCATTTAGAGGCCTTGCTGTGAGAGATGCTGCATTCTGCTGTTGCAGTCACTGGCAGAGGAATTTCCACCCACAGCGAAACAGGTGCGGGTACCAATGCTACCGCGTCTGCAAGAAGAGGGCAGTTTGAAGATGTGTTGGTAACTTTGGATTTGAGATCATTCTTGCAGCCAACCTATCGACAGCCGTCCTCCAGATCCAGCCTCATGGAACGCCTAGACCAGTGGTGGCGAACCTATGGCACGAGTGCCAGAGGTGGCACTCATAGCCCTCTCTGTGGGCACCCGCACCCTGGAAAAAGTATATGGTGTACCAATATGCCTTAGACTTTTCCTGCCATTCATCAGCGCAGGGTGTACTATGAACGGCACAGGCAGCGCATAGAATGGAGGCATGCTATTATAGCTAAATAAATGAAGTACATGGAAGATATACTATATTATTATTCAGGTTAAATTACTGTGTTGGCACTTTGTAATAAATAAGTAGGTTTGGGCACCCGTTCTCTAAAAGGTTCGCCATCACTGGCCTAGACCAACAAGTGTCTGACTACATTGGGTTAAAGGCTGATGTGGACGCTCTGAGAAGCAAGGAACCCTTGGTCTACTGGGTGTGCAGGCTTGACCTGTGGTCAGAGCTGGCACAATGTGCCATGGAACTCTTGGTTTGCCCCTCTTCGAGTGTCCTGTTCGAAAGGACTTCAGCGCAGTAGGGAGGATCGTGACCGATAAGCGCACTCGCCTAGCTCACGACAGTGTGGACTACCTCACATTTTTTAACATGAATGATGCATGGATCTCGGAGGAATTAAACACCTGTGACGACCACGTTTAATTGAATTTCCTCATGCCAGCCCATACATATCCGCCACCAAAAAGAACAAAGAATGATCCCTGTCTTATGTAAATACAGCGGCATAAATGGCCGTTTGTGTCGGGTGAATGCCTAATGTTTTGGGCCTGTACTCCACTGGCCTGCAGTAAAATTGATATCCAATGACTGTCTAATATACCTCCAACCATATAATCACTTGATTTTTTCTGTATGGTGAATGCAGAATTTTTGGGGCCTGTACTCCCGTGGGCTACAGTAAAATTTTTATCCATTGACAGTATAATGTACCTCCAGCCACATAATCACTTATTCTTCTGTGTCAGGTGAATACTCCTGTGGCCTAAAATAAAAACTTTCTAGGCTCCAGCATGGCACATTTTTGATAATTTCCCGTTAAGACGCATAAACATGGCCAATGATTAAAATGCATAATTTTTGGGGAATTTTTGTCATTGACCCCCCTCTAGTATGTCACTGTCCATGTTGTGGGACCTTTTGTGCACTTCTAGTAAGTATTTGGTGGCTGGAATAACACTGTCCATGTTGTGGGACTTTTTGTGCACTTCTAGTAAGTATTTGGTGGCTGGAAATATGACCTGAAGGTTTTCCAGGTTTGCCTGCCATTAAAATGAATGGGGCCTGCCGCGAACTTGCGGTTCGCGAACATTTAATCGCGTTCGCGAACTTTCCCGGCCGATGTTCTTCCATCACTAGTCTGGAGGTCTGACTGGGGTGTCTAGAGGTCTAATGGGGGTTTGATTGGGGAGGTCTAGAGGTCTAATGGTGGTCTGATTGGGGATCTGGAGGTCTAATAGGGGTCATATTTGGGGTCTGGAGGTCTAGTGGGTGTCTGGAGGTCTAATAATGGTTTGGAGGTCTGATATGGGGGTCTGGTCTGAGGTGTAATATGCGGGTATGGAGGTCTAATGAGGGTCTGATTGGGGGTCTGACTGGGGGGTCTAGAATTCTGACTGTGGGCTATGATAGGGGTCTAATTGAATATCTGGAGGTCTAATGGGGGTCTGTTTAGGAGTCTGGAGGTCTGACTGGGGGGTCTAGAGGTCTAATCTGGGTCAGATTTGGGGTCTGGAGGTCTGACTGGGGGGGTCTAGAGGTCTATTGGGTGTCTGGAGATCTGATATGGGGGTCTGGTCTGAGGTCTGATATTGGGTCGGGGTCTTACATGGAGGTCTAATGGGATCTGATCTGAGGTTTAAATCTGGGGTCATATGGGGTGTGACTTAGAGGTATAGAGTTTTTTTTTTTCTGAGATTGGGGGATCTCATTTAAGGTTTTATATAGAGGTCTGATCTGAAAGGAAGGTGTTTTTTTTATTACTAAAGCACAATATAAAGGGGTGTTTTTGTACTGATGCATTTGTGTGGTACCAGTATTTTCAGGGGGATTGTTTATGCAGGAAAGTATTGGGGAGCACAGTGGACACAGTATTGGGGTGGCAGGATGGGGTGTTGAGAAGGTGGGAGGATGATGAAAAAGTAGGAAAGAAGATGTCTATTTGTTGAACTCTGCAGAGACGAGGCACGCTGAAAGAAGTCACAATGGTGGTCTGGTCTAACAGGAGAAGTAGAGGAAAGAGAATATCTACATCAGAGAAGAGAAGTAACTGGAAGTAAGAGGTAAGTGGCGCTGTATGACCCTGTATGTTCTGTAGCGCTGTATGTAATGTTTTCCAAGTATGTCTTTAAAGGGGTTGTCCACTTTTTTCTTTGTATTAGCACTGCCTTCTCTGCTCTGTTTACCTTCTCATCACTGCAAATGCTACGACGAGCAGGTGAACAGAACAGAGAAATCAGCTCTCATATGAGCGCTACCCTCTCTTCGAAAAGCTGGGGGCTTGGGGCACAGAGGGCATTACTACTATGGAGGGGGCACAGAGGGCATTACTAATGTGAAGGGGACACAATGGGCATTTCTACTATGGAGGGGGCATAGAGCCAGAGGGCATTACTACAATGAAGGAGGCACAGTGGGCATTATTACTGTGAAGGGGGTACAAAGAGGACATTACAACTGTGAAAAGTGCACATAGAGGGCATAACTACTATGAGAGGGCACAATGTGAGCATAACTACTGTGAGGGGGCACACATCTGTACAAATCTACTGTGAAGTTGTACAAGGAGGGCAAAACTACTGTGAAGGGGTACAATTTTTTTAAGCATTGAGGGGGCGCAAGAGAAAGGACTCGCCCCCTGGGTGCCAAACACCCTAGGCATGCCACTAGGTGGCGGCAGCATCAGGCACAATAATGGCACAATAATGGTGTGGAGGTGGCGGAAGCATCAGGAGGCCACAGAGTGGCACAATGACAGTGTGGAGGTGACGGCAGCAGCAGCATTAGGAGAAGGCCACAGGGTGGCAAAATGACATTGTGGTGAAGGCAGCAGCAGCATGAGAAGACCACAGAGTGGCACAATGACAGAGTGTGGAGGTGACGGCAGCAGCCGCATTAGGAGGAGGCCACAGGGTTGCACAATAAAATGTGGATGTGGCAGCATCAGCAGCAGCATGAGAAGTGGCACAATGACTGTGTGTGAAGGTGGCAGCAGGCATCAGAAGGAGGCCACAGAGTGGCACAATAACAGAGGATGGAGGTGACGGCAGCAGCATCAGGAGGAGGTCACAGGATGGCACAATGATAGTGTGGAGGTGGCGGCAGAATCAGGAGGCCACAGAGTGGCACAATGACAGAGTGTGGCGGTGGCTGCAGCAGCATCAGGAGGAGGCCACAGAGTGGCACAATAACAGTGTGGAGGTTGCAGCAGCAACATGAGTAGACCACGAGTAGACCATGAGTAGTGGCACAATGATAAAGTTTGGAGGTGGCACCAGCATCAGAAGGAGGCCACAGAGTGGCACAATGACAAAGTGTGTAGGTAGCGGCAGCAGCAAAATCAGTAGGAGGCCAAAGGGTGGCACAATCAAATGTGGAGGTGGCAGCATCAGCAGTAGCATGGGTGGACCACAGAGTGGCACAATAACAGAGTGTGGAGGTGGCAGCAGCAGCATCAGGATGAGGCCACAGGGTGGCACAATGACAGAACGTGGAGGTGGCAGCATCAAGAGGAAGCAACAGGTTGGCACAATGACAGTGTGGAGGTGGCTGCAGAATCAGGAGGCCACAGGGTGGCACAATGACAGAGTGTGGAGGTAGCGGCAGTAGCAGCATCAGGAGGAGGCCAAAGGGTGGCACAATGACAGTGTGGAGGTGGCAGCAGCATCAGGAGGCCACAGATTGGCACAGTGACAGAGTTTGGAGGTGGCAGCAGCAGCAACAGGAGGAGGCCACAGGGTGGCACAATGACAGAGTGTGATGCTCGCAGCAGCAGCAGTATCAGGAGGAGGCCACAGGGTGGCACAAAGACAGTGTGGAGAAGGTGGCAGCATCAGGAGGCCACAGAGTGGCACAATGACAGAGTGTGGAGGCGGCAGTAGCAGCAGCATTAGGTGGAAGCCACAGGGTGGAACAATGACAAAGTGTATAGGTGGTGGCTGCAGCATCAGATTGAGGCCACAGGGTGGCAAAATAACACTGTTAAGGTGGCAGCAGCATCAGGTTGAGGCCACCGGGTGGCACAATGAAAGAGTGTGGAGGTGGGGGCAGCAGCAGCATCAGGAGGAGGCCACAGGGTGTCACAATGACAGAGAATGGAGGTGGCAGCTGCAGCATAAGGTTGAGGCCACAGGGTGACACAATGACACTGTTGAGGTGGCAGCAGCGGCATCAGGTTGAGAACACAGGGTGGCACAATGACAGTGTGGAGGTGGCAGCAGCAGCATTAGTAGACCACAAAGTAGCAAAGTGACATAGTCTGGAGGTGGCAGCAGCATCAGGAGACCACAGAGTCACAAGGTGACATAGTCTGGAGGTGGCAGCAGCATCAGGAGACCACATAGTGATCTGGTGACAGAGTGAGGAGGTGGGTGGCAATACCAGTACCAGCTGAAGATGGTGGGTGAAATAAGGAGCACTTAGCATCAGATGTGTGGCATCAGGTGAGTGGCAGTATCAGAATAGTAGCTGAGGCAGGTAGCCAGAAGAAACCAGTCTCTTTTGTCAAAGTGTTGGTGTGGCACCATGGATGATCTAGTCTGATGTATCAGGCATTGGTGAGTGGAAATCTTGGCTGATCCACGCCTGATTCATCTTGACAAAGGTCAGTTTCTACACATTTTGGGTGGACAGGCGAGTTATTCTTGAGGTAACTATGGCCCCCGCCGCACTAAACACCTACTGTGATGCCACACTACTGGCCAGTCAGGACAGCTTTTTCAGGGCAAACTCTGCCAGTTGCGGCCACAAATCTAGTTAGGCTGCCAAGTAGTCTAGTGCAGTGTTTCCCAACCAGTGTGCCTCCAGCTGTTGCAAAACTACAACTCCCAACATGCCCGCACAGCCAAAGGCTATCCAGGCATACTGGGAGTTGTAGTTTTGCAACAGCTGGAGGCACACTGGTTGGGAAACACTGGTCTAGTGAATCTTTAATGTGGAGTGGCAGGGTGCTGTCCAAGTATGCCAACACCTGCTTGTTCAGGTCCTGCTCCAGTTCTAGCTGCTGCTGTTGAGTAGTTTCTTCACTAGGCAGGTAAAGAAAGCTGATTATCAGCGACTCTAGACTCAAGTTGCTGCTGATAGAGCTGGAACTGCTCCTACTTCCTAACACTGCCACAGCAGCCATGGCAGAGGAAAGTGAGCTCGGAGGCCCTGCCGGTCAGACCTGTGAGAGGATGGACCATGGCGCAGATAGGCAGCGGCTAACTGACTACATAGGATTTCTCTAAAGTAGTACAGTTTGTCCTCCTCTCAGCGGCTGTAAAAAAAAGGGCCCTATTGTGAACCGGTAGCGAGGGTCCAACAAGGTGGAGAGCTAGAAGTCATCTCTCTGCCGAATGCTGACAATTCGGCTGTCATTCCACAAGCAAGTAAGCATCAGGCCATTTGTGCAAGTGACTTGGAAGGACTCGCTGTCTCTGTCTTTACTGCATACTGCCACAATGTGTCTGGATCCTCTGCCTTGTCTTCCTCATCGCCTTGAAGCTCCTCTGGCTGCACCTGCTCCTCCTCTTCTGTCACCTATGTAGAAAAACCACCCATTTCGCTACAAATTGCTTGCGCTCCAATGTCCTACTCCTCATCCAGTTCAGCCCCCACAGGGCTCATGTGGCCGTGAGATCTAGGCGCCAGGTCTCCAGTTCCCTGACCAGCCAGATTTACCAGCATCTTTTCCAGGACATGAAGCAGTGGAATAACGTTGTTCATCCTGTAGTCCTGGCAAATAACGTGGCCTCCTCAAAGGGTCTGAGCAAACGGCAGGCGTCGTGCATGAGCTGCCACTGGCTGACATCGAAGTTAAACAGGGGAGTACTCCTGTCCGCTTGGATCATCAAGAAATTGTGTATGGCCTTTCTCTGTTCGTATGTATTTTCCCTGACCGTAGCTATAGCTCCACACGTCGGCGCTGCCAGGCACTTTGGCAGACACTGACAGGCTCAATGACTGGCCTACCATCTGTTCTACATACTTGTGCAGGGCTGGTACTGCCTTTTTGGCAAATAAATGATGACTTGGGACTCTTCACCTCGGCTCAGCAGAAGCCATCACTTCTCTGAAAGGTGCAGAGTCCACCACTTGGAAAGGCAGGGACTGCAGCACCAGAGACTTGACCAGGAACACATTCAGATTCTGGGCTGTTGGATGAGTGCACGCATATTGTTGTCTCTTGGCAATCGCTTCGATGATCGATTGCTGACGGAATGATTGACAAGGAGTAGGAGGAGGAGCAGGAGCCTCCGGAGCAGCAGATGATGGGAAGGACAAACAACTTCCTTCGGCTGAGGTGGTGGAGCCTTGACTGCCTGAAATCGGGTGCGTGCCACTCGGTTGCTGCAGCAGGCTCGATCACCACATCAGAGCCACAATTTTTCCAGGCCACTTTATGTAGACGGTGCATATGTTGATGCAGGGCCGTGGTGCCAACATTGGCACCCTGGCCACACTTCATCTTCTGCCCACAGATTCTACAAATGGCCATTCACCTCCATCAGGCACGTTTGTTTCCCAACCTCCCACTGCTGCCACCCTGCTGACTCCCAGTCACGCTAGTTACTTGATGGCTCCACTGTTGCCTCATAGGCAAGCTGCTACCCTCTTTTTCCAATGATGATGAAGCCCCTAATTCACCTGGCTCCCAAGTGCGATCATCATTGATTACTGTCTGCACATCACTGATGTCCTCCTCAATGGTCTCTGGGTAAGGATCCTGACCGCACTCAACACCAGCTCCCATGCCACTCTCCTCATCACTACTTGCTCGCCTACTGGAGGAAGCGGCAGATGTCTCCTCCACATGTTTGCTGGCCAGTAGCTGCTGACTGCCCTATAGTAACTCCTCCTCGCTGTATAGTGGAGCTGAGCCCACAGCATATAATACTTTGCGGGCTGAGGGAATAGAAAAAGCAAGAGGCAGGTTGAAGACAGGTGAAGGCACAGGGCCTGCTCCCGGGCCATGTGAACTAAGGGTTGTGTCTGACGAACCCACCGACTCTTGGCTGGGGGTGTCTAATGTCACTTAGGACGAAGTGGATGATCGAGTCAACCATTACAGAACCACTGGGTTGCTAGTCAAAACTTGATCGCTAGATGACACCGGGAGCTCAGGCCTCTCGCTGCGACTCATGCTGCTACAACCCCTTACTCTGCTGTGACCTGTGCCAGAAACATTTAGGACTCTACCACTTCCCTGTGCAGGGCCTGGCACTTCTCTGTCTGACATACTGTTAGATGAACTAAATAAATAAATAAAAATGAAATTTAAACACCCCAAAAAAGTCTGTACTTTTCTTATTTCACCACACAATGTCTTTTTTTTTTTTTTTTTTTATTATATCTTTATTTTCATTATACAAAAAGAAACATACACATTCCAAGCACATCAAATATTTAAATATCTCCAAAACACCAGATACATTTCCATCTTACCCTAACCAATTATTTTATACAATTTTTTCCCTTTTTTTTTTTTCCCTTTCTCCCCTTTCTTTTCCCTTTCCTTTCCATTTTTTTTTCGGAAATCCTGCCCTAACCATTTTTTCCAAAGATCCTCAATACTTTTTTCATTTTTTCTGTGGCCCTCAATTAATCGTTCTTCCTTAATCAAATTATCCACCGCTTTCCTCCATTGTCTCACTGTCGGAGGGTCTACCCCTACCTATTTCTTAAGTATAAGAAGTCTAGCTTGAAATAACACTTTGCAGAGAACCACTCATATATCTCTATTTAGATTCAGATGTTTAATTGCCCCTAATATGCAAATCACCGGATCTTCGGGTATTTGAGCCTTCAGAATTAAATATACAGTCTCCAGAATTTCCCTCCAATATCTAAACAACCTTGGGCATCTCCAGAAACAATGTATTAAATCAGCGTTCTCTCTCCCGCATTTTGAACATGCATCCGAAGCTCTCACACCCATTATCTTCAATGACCGTGGGGATCGATGCAACCTATGCACTACAAAAAACTGTGAGATCTTATGTGAGCCCCTATTGGAAACCATAGAGTAACTTCTGAGGGCATCTTCCCATTTATCTTCAGTAAGAGATTGAAGTTCATCCTCCCATTTTTTTCTAGCGAGTATTAAAATCAGTTTCTTTTTGATCTCCATCAATATCTTATATCTTTTTGCGGTTATACCACCCCTTTCCCCCTCTTTAGTAAATTTGTGTATTATATCAGATTTTCTATTTTATATTTGTCCTCCTGAAGGGCTGTCCGCAGGGCATTCCTAAGCTGAAAATATTTATACATATCTTTTTGGGAATCCTAAACTCACTAACCATTGTATTAAAATCTTTCAATTTGCCCTGTTCCAATATCTGACTAAGGTATTTTATCCCTTTTTTTCCCCAGTCTATATACATCTTAATCGTTTGTAATTCCTTAAGCTTTATTTTTTTCCAAATAGGTGTATAATACAAAAACCCTTTAATCTCTAATATTTTTTTAATCTCCAACCATATATAGTTTGATAAATTCAGTATTCTATTACTTGTGCTCTTTTTACCCAATATACCGGATTCCAACACCTCCAAATAATTCCACTCTTCTTTCCACCTTAATCTGTTTATAACTTGTCTTCCCACCAAACCGTTTAAAGTACCTTTTATGTGACCATATTGTGATATTAAATAATAAAAAGACCAATTTGGAACAGCTAGTCCACCCTCGCTTACTGGGAGGTGCAACACTTCTTTCTTTATCCTAGGGATAGCACCTTTCCAGAGAAAGTCCCCCATTAAGCTATCAAATAACTATTTTAGGGAGAAAAATCATTTTTATCAAGTTTACCCGACCCTGTATTGACATTGGTAAAAGCCGCCAGATGTGTACTTTAGTCCTAAGTTCTTTTAGTAAGGGGAGTATATTTAATCTTTCGTATTCTGCTATATTTCCAGAAATTTGTATACCTAAATATTTGAAGGTGTCATGTTTCTCTAACACATGCACCCTTAAATCACTCTGTAATTGTGCGTCGCCTAACATCAACATGTGTGACTTCCCCCAATTAATATTTAATCCGGAAAAAAAAAAAACGTATCTATTATATCAATAACTCTATTAAACTGATCCCCAGTGTTGTGCATAAATAATATAATATCATACGCATACATCAAAAGTTTTTCTTCTCCACCCTCATATTGAAAACCTTTAATCTCCCTATAATTTCTTATTATACATGTCAACGGCTCAATTGCAATGGCAAATAATAATGGTGAGAGAGGGCATCCCTGCCTAGTGCCCCGATAGAGGGCAAGAGGCAGGGACAAGCTCCCATCCACCATCACCCCAGCCCTAGGATTATGATATATTAACTGAATCCATCTTATAAATTCCTCCCCTATACCGACCCTTTTTAGTACAGCCCATAGGTACTCCCATTCTATACAGTCGAATGCTTTTTGGGCATCCAGTGAAAGCACCGCTTTCTCCCCAGGTTGTAATCTATTAGCTTCGATATTTAAGAACAACCTTCTTATATTTGAATATATCGTTCTCCCAGGTATGAAGCCTGTCTGATCCTCATTTATAACTCCCCCAATCACCTTCGACAACCTCTCAGCCAAAACCTTTGCCAGAATTTTAACGTCCGTGTTTAGGAGAGATATTGGCCTATATGATCCCGGATCGAGTTGTTCTTTGTCCTTTTTTGGAATTAGAGTTATAATTGCCTCTTTCATGGATTCTGGTAAATCCCCATTTTTTTTTTGCCTCATTCAATGTTGTTTTTAACTCTGGTAATAACACTTGGGAGAACGTTTTATATATTTCAAAAGGGAGCCCATCACCTCCCGGTGCCTTATTCGGCTTTACCTTATTCAGGACCTCTTTTTATTTCCGCCATCAATATTTCTTTCTCTAAGTATTCTTTTTGGGGCTGAGATATCTGTTTATGAGGTATCCTATCTAGGTATAGGTCCAGATCTTGTTTTGGATAATGTGCCCTAGATTTATAGAGTTCCTGGAAGTAATCCATAAACACTTCTTTAATTCCTTCCGGTATAGTAATTATTTTGCCCGTTTTATCTTTAATTGCCCCTATCCATGATTTCCCTCTTTGATTTCTTACTATACTTGCCAGAATTTTACCCACCTTTTCTCCCTCTGAAGCTAGGCTGATCCCTTGGAAAAGTAGTTCTTTCCTACTTCTCTCCATTTGGTATACCTTTAACTTTTCTTGTTGTTCCTCCCATATTTTCCTGTTGTGATCTGTAGGGTGTACTATACAGGTCATTCTTGCTACTTCTGCTTTTTTTTCTAATGCATTACTCAATTCTCTGGTACTCTTTTTCCAATAATTCACCTTTTTAAAGAGCAATCCTCTCAGATATGCCTTAGCAGTATCCCAAACAATTAGCCTACTAGCAGTGCCATTGTTCTCTAAAAAAAATGTTTTTAGTTCTTCCATTATAGTCTCTTTATCTGTTATCATTGTTAACCAATGGGAATTAAACTTAAATGGTGGCAAGATATTTTTTTTATTCAAATTTAATTTGATTACCACTGCACTGTGGTCTGATAGGGCCATAGGCAAATACTTTATCTTAATCCCATTTTGGGATATTAAGTTTTTATTTCCCAAGACCATGTCTATCCTTGACCAAGTTTGATGTGTTTTAGAGTAGCAGGAATACATGGTTCCGTCCGGTTTTTGAAGACGCCAGACATCCACCCAGTTAAATTCTTGGGCTAGTTTGAAAAAATCCACCTTTGTTGCTTCTCCACCTCTGCCAGACGTTCTATCCCTGAGTGGGTCCATCACAGCATTATAATCTCCTATCGCAATCATCTTAGATTCTTTTCTATTCAGCATAAATCTATGCAATTCATACAAAACATCTGATTTATATGGCGGTGGGATATATATATATTCGTAATTACCATTTTAACACCTTCTATATTGCAATATAAAAAGAGGTACCTGCCATAGTCATCCACCTCAACTGCCAGAAACTCAAATCTAATCTTATTATGTATCAAAATTGAGACCCCTCTAGAGTAAGTAGTATACACTGAATGGTACCCCTCCATTATCCATCTCTTCTGCAACCATCCTAGGGATTCTTTATCCAAATGTGTCTCTTGAAGGCAGATGATGGCTGGCAAGAACCTCTTCAACCACTCAAGGATAGCGTATCTCTTCAATCTCTCACGTAAACCCCTCACATTCAACGAAAGAATCCTAATCATCTAGCAGAGGCGGAGCAGAAGAAGAAAAAAAAAAAAAAAAAACGTCCCCCTCTCCCCTCCCCCAAAAAATACCTCCCCTCCCTAAATAGCCCCCCCTTCGGCTAAACAGCAGTCGGGGCGACTCCATATCTCAGCATATGGACTCTTTTGCCCTCCCCCAACCTCAAAGGCCCTCCCTGTCCGCCCACTCGCTAACCTCCTCCGGCGCCTAAAAAAAAACAGTCCTACCTTTATACTCTACCCTTAATTTTGCCGGGAAAAGTAGGCTATATTTTAATCCTGCTTCCCTCAGTCTTTTTTTAACTACGATATATTCTTTCCTATGAGCATTAGTATACGCAGAGTAATCTGGAAACAATCTTATCTTTTTACCGTCTATTTGATATTTTTCAGAGTTTCTGGCATCAGATAGTATTGCGTCGCGGTCCCTAGCCAATAGGCATTTAACCAGTATCTGTCTGGGGTGCTCCCCAGGGATCCTTTTTTTCAGGGGGACCCTATGTGCTCTTTCGACAACAAAAAAGGGGGAGAGAATATCCACCCTACAATTTTCCCTTATCCATCTCTCCATATATTCAGTGCAATTGTCTCCCTCTACCCGCTCTGGGATCCCCACGCATCTTATGTTGGATCTTCTTGATCTATCTTCTTGGCTTATTAGTTTTTGCTCCATCTAAGTATTCCTTTCTTTTAAAGAGAGAACCTCCTTCTCTAAATTCTGTAGCGATTGCTCTAGACCAGGGACCCTTTTTTCCATCTCATATAAGCGTTGTCTAATTTTCTCCATCTCCTACCTTATTATACTGACATCCGTCTGCACTGCCCCAATCTGGGTTGCTATGCTACCCATTGCATTCTCCATCCGCGAGACAGTGCAGAGTATGTCCTTCACCATCCTCGCGTCTGAGGGTGTAGATGTCTCCTCCTCCCCCCCGTCGACTCATTCTCGTGGGTCAGATCTTGGGAACCCGGATCTATAATATTTTCTTTTTGTGGAGTTCTAAAACCTGGCGAACTCAGGGGCTAAAAATGTATTTAAACCCTGTTGTTTAGGCCCGATCTCCGAGCCTGTTATTGATCTCCTGCTGCTACCGCCCGCACGGGCGGATTGTTTCTTTGGTGGCATTTTGTACTCCCTTTCTCTCACTAATTCCTTCCCAATATCCCCCCCAAAAAATAAACCAATATTACATGTACAAAGCAGAAATTAAACAAACACACATATTTCAGAAGAGAAAGAGAGAAAAAAAAAAACACCTCTTAAAGGAAGGGAGGGAGGGAGGGGGGGGGGACAACAGGACAAAGCACACAAACAGGTTATCACTGCTTCCTATTGTTTGAAAAAAAGTCGGACAAATACAGTTGGGAGGAATGATGTCCACTTTTCCAAAAAAAAACAAGATGGCATAGATCCCAGCGGCAACAAAGCACACAAGAGGAACAACGGCACAAAGCACACAAACAAGTTATCACTGCTTCCTGTTATTTGAAAAAAAGGTCAGACAAATACAGTCGGGAGGAATGATATCCACTTTTCCAGAAAAATCAAGAAGACTTTGAAAACAAATAAAAATAGGGCCAAGGAAAAACAAAACTGAATAAATTGATTATTAGTCATCTATCCCCCGTTAGGCCCAAAGTCTGAGGATAAGATGTTAAGATGTTAAGAGGATTAAAGGGTTTAGTCCTGTGAAAAAAGTTTTCTTCAGAGGGTTAGTCAGAGGATTATTAATAGTCAGGCAGGGAGTGTCAATAGGAGTGTTAATCAAACCGCTGCAATACCCAGTGGTGCACCGTCAGCCGAATATCTTCACTCCCCCTGATTCTTCCCTTTTTTTTTTTTAAACCTCTCCTCTTCCCTCACTTATTACTTATTACTTTTTGCAACAAAACCCTCAACCACAATGCTCACTCCTGTTTTCTTTTTCTTTTCCAGTCTTCACCCCTCTTAAAATTTGCCTGGGATTTTATTTATTTTTTCTGACCAGCAGGGGGCAGCCTTAACAGGCAAAACGGCAGGAACGCTGAACCTGATCCACTGGGGGAGAAGGCAAGCCACCTCCGCACGGCCCATAGAAAACCCGCAATCCTCCGTCTTATCTCCCCTGGTCCATGTACACAGCCCCACACGCCCCACACGCTCCGAGTCCTCCAATTCACAGCGCCCCGGCACCTCTGCTGGCGGTCCTCATCACTCCTCCAACCACCGCATTGACTCACCACCCGACGGCTCCCAGCAGCGGCAGGCAGACAAGGATCAAAATCCGGACATCCATGTCAGGAGCAGGCTCAGCGGTCCAAAACGCCATCACTCCACAGGACAACTCACGGGCGGGTCGGCGAGCCGGTGTTTCGGGCAGTAGTTCGGGCGGCCAGCGTGCAGGGGGGAGGGGGCGGAGCCCTAGCGTCACACGTCAGACGCTCTCATGCTCCGACTTCACAATGTCTAATAAGCCTTTTTTTTCTCACTAATACACACCAAAAACGGCTGAACGGCAAATAAGCCCTTACTTTTTTCATCTCATAAACGCCACAAAAGCCTTTAGAATAAATAAGTGCACCGCTGAACTACAAATAATCAATATTTTTGTGCCACTAATACACACCAAAGAGGGCTTTAGAACATATAATTGCACCGCTGAATGGCAAATAATAAAACAAAAATTGCCACTTATAAATGACAAAAAGGACTTTAGAACATATAACTGCACCGATGAATGGCAAATAGGACCTTATTTATTTCCACTAATACATGCCGCAAAAGGCTTTAGAACATATAACTACACCACTGAGCAGCAAATAATATATATTTTTGGCCACTAATACACGCCAAAAAAGACTAGAACATATAACTGCACTGCTGAACTGCAAAAAATATGTTTGTGCCACTAATACACGCCAAAAAGGGTTTTAGAACATATAACTGCACCGCTGAAGGCAAATATATATTTTTTTGCCACTAATATATGCGAAAAAGGGCTTTAGAACATGTAACTGCACCGCTGAATGGCAAATATATATTTTTTTGGCCACTAATACACACAAAAAGGGCTGTAATTTTCTCACTTCACCACACAATGGCAAATACTTTTTTTTGTGTGCCTCTATTACAAGCCAAAAAGGGCATTAGAACATATAACTGCATGCTGAACGGCAAATAATATATATTTTTTTGCAACTATTACACGTCAAAAAGGGTTTTAGAACAAATAACTGACCACTGAATGGCAAAAAGGCAAATAGGCCCTATTTTTTTTGCCACTAATACACGCCAAAAAGGGCTGTAATTTTCTCACTTCACCACACAACGGCAAATACTTTTTTTTGTGCCACTAATACACGCCACAAAAGGCTTTAGAACATATAACCACACTGCTGAACAGCAAATAATATATATTTTTTTGCCACTGATTCACGGCTTTAGAACATATAGCTGCAACGCTGAACAGCAAATATATATATTTTTTTGCCACTAAAACACGACAAAAATGGCTTTAGAACATATAACTGCACCGCTGAACTGCAAATTTATGTTTTTTTTGCCACAGATACATGCCAAAAAGGGCTTTAAATCATAAAACTGCACCACTGAATGGCAAATAGACGTATATTTTTGTGCCACTAATACAAGCCAAAAAGGGCTTTAGAACATAGAACTGCACCGCTGAACGACAAATAATATATATTTGTTTGTCACTAAAACACATAAAAAAGCGCTGTAATTTTCTCACTTCACCACACAAAGGATAATAAACCCTTTTCCCCCCACTAATACAAGCCAAAAAATGCTTTAGAATATATAACTGCACCGCACAAGGGGAAATAAGACTTTGAAATATTTTGTCGTAATAAACCCTGTTAATGGCTGTGTCAAACAACACTTGCTGGGGTAATAACAAGAACGGTTTGCTGGAATTACACAGCTTTATAATTGCAATTTAGACCCGCAGTCAGTGCAGCAAGGTGTAATAGAAGTTTTCCTATTACCCAGGCTGTAAACTCCACTACTGAACCCTGTTCTGCTTCAATACTGTGGAATGATTCCTCCCTATCCTTTCCCTGAACTTCTGTACAGCAAAATAAAAGTTTTAAAATCTTTTATACCACTGTCCCTAGGCCTGCTGATGTCTCTTCCTGCACTAAGTACACTGGAAAATGGCTGAATCCAAGATGGCTGGGGCTATTTATAGGATTGTGACATCACAGGGCTGGCTAGCTGCTGATTGGCTGCATGCATGGCATTGTGGGTGATCCCTCGTTCCCAGAGTTCCTTGCTCCTTGTCCTCACACGTGAAGCAGCCAAAATGTGATTCATTACCACGAAGCATGAGGAAATTCGGATTCAGTGCAAATCAAATTTTTCCTGAAATTTTGATTAAATTCCACTTTGTCAACTTCAATTTGCTCATCTCTAAATTTCATCAAGCTCAATTGTAATAACTAAGCATTCTTTCTTACAGCATTTGGTAGATTGCAAGAAACATTGTTATACACCATTTCCTCTACCTTTTCCTACACCATATTCTTTCCTTTCTAAAATATTTGTGTTCAATTGACATTTAACGAAGTTAAAGATCTGTGACAAATGAGGGTTCCACTGTGTCTGGCCTGCAAAGTGAAACAATTATTTTATCTTATCTCCTAAAATGTTATGTGGTAGATGAAATACTGTCAGCAAAATTGTTAATATTTAATAATAATACTGACTTTCATATGGAAATGTCTACACATTTTTATTCTTGTGCTTTTCTTACTAGATAAGAGACAAGGAATTAAAAAAAAACAAGTAAAATCCTAATCTGCATTTTAAGTAAAAAGTACAAGATTTGCTGTTTAAATAGCACGCTCAAGACAAAACAGGTACACTAAGAGAGAATTACTAACCAAAAAGTGCCAGGATTCTGACATCATTTGCACCACAAAATGTGAGAAGTATTGGGATTAAAGCTCCTACAAGCTAGCAGGAGCAGCTCAGGACGGGAGGCTATCATGTGGTCATGTGGTCATGATGTCGGGATCATGTGACCGTCCCGTGATCATGTGGTTGGGGATGACGCGGCCGGCGCATGCGCTGTGTGGCTGCTACCCGGAAGTGCTCCAATTAAGTCCAATTAGGTCACAAATTTGGGTGACTAGGAGGCGCTGAAGGAAGCACTCTTGCAACATGGGCGGGACCACGCTGAAACACCCCCGTTGCAGATGATCATGGTAAGCATTGATTAATCCCTCCTCTTTTCTCTATATATGCCCAACTTATCTTAGTATTGAATGTACCTCCTGATGAAGCCTACGTGGCGAAACACGTGTCAAGGTTGAGGCGCTTGGGGATTTGTTTCACCAGTGATTAGCAGCAACATGGCTATGTAATGTGACATTCTGTGCAGGGTTGGATGGGCGGTACAGTCATTGTTAATAGTCATCTGTTGTGCAAGTATATAACCGTGGTCCTATCACCCAACAGTGTTCACATGTGGGATGCTGAGGCAGATTGGAGGTCTGGTTCTATATTTTGGGGATTAGTATTGGCACCCCCAACCACTCCAGTGTCTTCTGTCCCTGCACTATTGTTGCAAATTTAACTGTTCATGGTGCAACTTACCTCAAGTGTGATTCTCCACATTGTTGAGCCCCATGAGAGGCTCAGTCTTCATGCCCTGTCCCTTTTGACTCTACTTGCATGTTTTGTGTTACTGAATTAAATAAAAATGAGATTTTTTATCATAAAACATCCTCGTTCTCTCCTCGTTCTTTTTTGGTTAAGCCGGGTCCTGGCTGACAGTACAGAACGTGGACCCTGAAGAGAAGACAGGAGCGGTTTATTACCACTTTTGCCTTCTCCTGTGCCGGTAGAAAATTGATGCAAGTGCACAGGGAAGGAGAGCAGGCTGAGCCACTTCCTCTGTTACTCCTGGCGGTTACGTGACTGCCGGGGGTGTCAGGGGCAGGAGCAGAGCTTCAGGGTCTGAAGGAGACCCTGATCAGCTCTGCCTGTGTGTCATGCTCCCACCGGGGAGTGAATGTAAAGGGTCATTGAAGGGTTAAGTTACCAACTATGTAACTATGTTTCCAGGTGGTGAAACAGAGAGGAGATGTGCTTTTCCATGTTATTGTAACTGTCTTTCCATCATTTATAATACTTTAGTTGCTACATATTTAATATTCTAAGAACCAATAATAGCAGAAGCATCACACAAAACACATGCACATCAATATCAAAGGCTATTCTAGTACAGTGTAAAAAATTCACTGCTTGTCGAACCTAGTGTTGAATGAAGGGAAAATTTGATTTGTTGCAAGCCAAATTTTCTTCTGCTTCGTGGTAGCAAATCGATTATTCCCTGAATGACAGTAAAAAAAAATTAGAAAATCATACCTACCTCCTCCATTTGAACGCGACAAGCTGGTTGCCACTGAAGATCACAAAATTCCGTGCTCTGTGACGTATAATGTCACTCTGCCAGCCAACATGCTCATGTCTTTGTGGGCCGCAAAAGACTTTGCACTAGATTTCAATCAAGATGGCGACGGCCGTCTCGTTGTGATCAAATGAATGAGGTAGATATGATTTAATTATTTTTTCTTTATTTTACACTGTTATTAATGTCAGATGCTTCGATCAGCTATGAACGTGATATCTGAGGGGTACAATGATGGGGAGCGGCGCAATTGCCTCTCCCTGTCATTGCACCCACTACTTAAAAAGATATGCGCTTTGTGACAAAGTAATTCATCACAAAGAAAAAATAAATAAATAAAATTTGGCAAAGCAGCAGAATCAAATTTTCAAATACTTCATTCATCACTAGTCTTACCCCTTCCAAATACCTAAAAAGCTTAAGACATCTCAAAAACACATGGATTGTATCTGCTAAACTTCTTTATTTCTATATCGCCATTTCCTCTAAGCTCATAACCAATAAGCTTTCCATGACAGAGATATGCAATATGTACGGTAGATCGATGTAAACTAAAATACTAGTTATTCTTTCATTAAAACTGCAAATCCCCTGATTATGAACTGTTTTATTTCAGTGAAGGTTCTCATTTATCCAGGTCATATATACAGGGAGTGCAGAATTATTAGGCAAATGAGTATTTTGACCACATCATCCTCTTTATGCATGTTGTCTTACTCCAAGCTGTATAGGCTCAAAAGCCTACTACCAATTAAGCATATTAGGTGATGTGCATCTCTGTAATGAGAAGGGGTGTGGTCTAATGACATCAACACCCTATATCAGGTGTGCATAATTATTAGGCAACTTCCTTTCCTTTGGCAAAATGGGTCAAAAGAAGGACTTGACAGGCTCAGAAAAGGCAAAAATAGTGAGATATCTTGCAGAGGGATGCAACACTCTTAAAATTGCAACGCTTCTGAAGCGTGATCATCGAACAATCAAGCGTTTCATTCAAAATAGTCAACAGGGTCGCAAGAAGCGTGTGGAAAAACCAAGGTGCAAAATAACTGCCCATGAACTGAGAAAAGTCAAGCGTGCAGCTGCCAAGATGCCACTTGCCACCAGTTTGGCCATATTTCAGAGCTGCAACATCACTGGAGTGCCCAAAAGCACAAGGTGTGCAATACTCAGAGACATGGCCAAGGTAAGAAAGGCTGAAAGACGACCACCACTGAACAAGACACACAAGCTGAAACGTCAAGACTGGGCCAAGAAATATCTCAAGACTGATTTTTCAAAGGTTTTATGGACTGATGAAATGAGAGTGAGTCTTGATGGGCCAGATGAATGGGCCCGTGGCTGGATTGGTAAAGGGCAGAGAGTTCCAGTCCGACTCAGACGCCAGCAAGGTGGAGGTGGAGTACTGGTTTGGGCTAGTATCAGCAAAGATGAGCTTGTGGGGCCTTTTCGGGTTGAGGATGGAGTCAAGCTCAACTCCCAGTCCTACTGCCAGTTTCTGGAAGACACCTTCTTCAAGCAGTGGTACAGGAAGAAGTCTGCATCCTTCAAGAAAAACATGATTTTCATGCAGGACAATGCTCCATCACACGCGTCCAAGTACTCCACAGCGTGGCTGGCAAGAAAGGGTATAAAAGAAGAAAATCTAATGACATGGCCTCCTTGTTCACCTGATCTGAACCCCATTGAGAACCTGTGGTCCATCATCAAATGTGAGATTTACAAGGAGGGAAAACAGTACACCTCTCTGAACAGTGTCTGGGAGGCTGTGGTTGCTGCTGCACGCAATGTTGATGGTGAACAGATCAAAACACTGACAGAATCCATGGATGGCAGGCTTTTGAGTGTCCTTGCAAAGAAAGGTGGCTATATTGGTCACTGATTTGTTTTTGTTTTGTTTTTGAATGTCAGAAATGTATATTTGTGAATGTTGAGATGTTATATTGGTTTCACTGGTAAAAATAAATAATTGAAATGGGTATATATTTGTTTTTTTGTTAAGTTGCCTAATAATTATGCACAGTAAAAGTCACCTGCACACACAGATATCCCCCTAAAATAGCTCAAACTAAAAAAAAACTAAAAACAACTTCCAAAAACATTCAGCTTTGATATTAATGAGTTTTTTGGGTTCATTGAGAACATGGTTGTTGTTCAATAATAAAATTAATCCTCAAAAATACAACTTGCCTAATAATTCTGCACTCCCTGTATGCCCAACTTATCTTAGTATTAAATGTACCTCCTGATGAAGCCTGATTAATTCTTTACAGATATGTTTGATTTATGTTTGACAAAGCCTTGATTTATTCTTTACAGATATGTTTTATTTCAGTTCTCAATAGAAACTGTATAAACATACAAGCCTTTTCCCTAAGAGCTTATAATATAAAAATGCATTTTTGCGTATACAATGGGCTGCACATGTACCCATAGAAGAAAATGGTGCTATTAACACCAATATTTTTCAGCATAGACTGAGGGTCTGTGCCACTCTAAGCCTGTGCAATTTTAGTCTGTGTTTCAAAAAACACAAACCTGGAAACTAATAGAGACAATGGTCTCTAATGGACACCTGTTATTATAGTGCCTTCAGTATGGCCAGTCTTAGAGTACTTAGTTGTAGAAATTGGTGGCTGACTCCCTGTTCCACTAATGAAAAGGTGCACTGCCCCACAGCACTCCCTGTTGCTGACAGAGTGAAAGGAAAATTGAAATGGATTGGGCGTCACTCAATATCAAGCAACCATAGACAAGTTGGATTATATCAGATAAATTTTATATATCACTCTCAAAATTATTTGCAACATGTTGCATAAAACATATACATTAAAAACAATTATTTGAAATCTAGACTAAAACTCTATGGTACTGAAAATCCTTGAGAGGGGCTAGTAGCCGCAATTTGTCAGTGAGTGGCCCCAAGCATTATAGTCCAAAGGCACTTGTAACTGTAAATTACGCCGTTTATGGAAAAGTTATTAATACATCCACAAATTATAGCAGTAGTTAAATGCTGTACTTTGTACAGGGTACTTTACCGCTCCTATATTTGGTCCGCTTGTACACCAGGTTGTCAAGTGCAGTGCTCTATTGTGAGCTTCAAGGTCCTGTAGATGGAATCTTTGTGTGAAGTTCCCCACGCTCCTGGATAGCGGTGCCGTTTGCTTTCACCCCTTTGACCTTCCAGGACCTGTGTGGCGTCCCACATGGTTTGCTGGGTGGTCAGGTGACTTGTAATTCCAGGCGGGGTTTTCAAATGTCTTTAGCGTGAATAGGATTAATCCGTAGCTGCTTGAAATCCAATTGCTGGTATGCGATTATAAATGCTTCTTAATAATCCCTCACTGTCTTTACCATACGCATTCCGAGGTAAAGGGACCCCTTCCTCAGTGGTGTAGACAGTGACGGCTAAATGTTATTTTTATATTGTCCATAATTAGCGCATTTCATGTTGGGATAGTGAGGGAATCAGAAGACATGGATATGGATTTCAGTTTAGTATTTCATGGACAATGCAACTTCAATGCCTCATATAAATTGTAGAGACTTGTGGAAAAGACGCATATGCGATATGTTCATACTTTCAATATGTTTCCTATAGTGCCATATATAAATTATAAAAGTCTATAGAGGAAAAACTAAATAGCAATTATGCGGTTTCTTCAGTATATTACTCTCAATGTACATTGATAACTTGAATTATGAATCTAACTAAAACCATATATAATTAATAATAAAGGCATTTATAAAACATTTATAAAAATTATATATTTGAATCCTAATGTAAAAGGCTTAAAATTGAAAAATACATAATAAAATTAAAAAACACATCATAAAGTAGAGAAAACACACATGCGATTTCAATGCGTTTTCTTCAAAGTGTTAAAATAATAAAATTGTAGACTACTAGTATGCTGGAGTATGTCTTGTGTATTCATTCTCATGTAGTATGATATGTGTGATAGAAGTGGGCATGGAGTATATGGGGGCGCGGGCCTACCAGGAAGGGGAGATCTGGGTGCTGGAAAACAGCCTGACACAGATGTCCCATTCGTTGGTAGGCCAACGTCAAAGAGTTCCATGTCTGCATTTAGGCCTTTTGGGATTAGAAATTAAATTCGAATTTCCTCTTTGATTCTTTTCTCGACATTTGGAGGATATGATTCCCCCCTCTCCATGGATATCCAACTCCCTCAATTGCCATATATGTGAGGGTAGATGGATCACTTTTGTGATAATCCCTATAGTGCTTAGAAAAAAATGCAATTCATATCCCTTTTTTATATTAGCAACATGTTCTGATATTCTCTTTTTTAACGTCCGTTTAGTCCGTCCTATATATTGCTTACGACATGGACATTCTATCAGATATATTACATTGGTTGAATCGCATGTTAAGACCTCTTTAATGTCTAAGGTAAATGTATTTTGAGTTAAAACTGCTTTTAAAGTCTTTTTCGGGAATGTGATAATTCTACAATTAGAGCAACGTCCACATCTATGGAAACCACTAAAGGATAGCCAATTTTGTTTGTTTTGTATGCCTTGATTTTTATCTTTTATTGAGGGGGCCCCCTTTAGAACTAAATTGGAGGCCCTGGTATAGGTGATCTGGGGTGTATTTGTAAGCATTGGACCAACTATCTTGTCACCAAGTAGATGGTGCCAATGCTTTCCAATGATTCTTTCCATGTTTTTGTATTGTACATGGAATGGCAAGATCATCCTCAGTGTCTCATCGGTCTCCTGTTTCTGTTTTAAGGTGAAAAAATCCTCCCTCTTCATTATTTTAACTTCCCCCAGTGATTTTTCCAAACTATGGACTGGATACTGTTTGTCAATAAACTGCTGTTTTAACCCCTTAAGGACATAGGACGTACCGGTACGCCCTATTTCCCGAGTCCTTAAGGACACAGGACGTACCGGTACGTCCTGACTTTAAAATCGGCATTCCGGCGCCGCAGGGGTTAATTTGAACAGGATGCCGGCTGAAATCATTCAGCCGGCATCCTGTTAAAACGCCAGGGGGGGTCATGTGACCCCCCCGTGTCGGCGATCGCAGCAAACCACAGGTCAATTCAGACCTGCGGTTTGCTGCGCTTTTTGCAGTTTCTGATCCCCGCGGTCCCTGACCGCGGGGATCAGAAACTTTGGAGTGCCTAAAATCAATATAGTACACCCCCCCAGCACCCCTGCATGATTTGATGGCGGCGGGTGGTGCAGGGGGGGTGTCGCAGGCGATGGGGGCATTGCGGGAGGCGGGCGGTGCGGCAGGCGGGATCGCGATCCCCCGCCCGCCTCCTATTGCGTAATCGTTGGTGTACAGTGGGTATACCAGGGTGCCAGCACATTGCTGGCACCCTGGTATAAACGGCTGACATCGTTGATGCGATGTCAGCCGTTTAACCCTTTCCATACAGCGGTCCGTACGGACCGCTGTATGGAAAAGGTTAACAGTAAGAGGGAGCTCCCTCCCTCTCCGATCGGGGGGCTGCTGTGCCTTTGCAGCCCCCCAATGGGAGAGGGAGAGAGCCCCCAGACAGCCCCCCGAAGCCCCGTCCTCACCCTTCCCCGTCTGCGAAGTTGTGGCAGACGGGGAAGGTTCCCATGGCAACAGGACGCCTGCTCAGGCGTCCTGCTGTCCATGGTGCTGAACAGATCTGTGCTGAAAGCATAGATCTGTTCAGTGTAAGTAAAATACAGTGCAGAACCCTATATAGGTTCTGTACTGTATTTTACAGACATCAGACCCACTGGATCTTCAAGAACCAAGTGGGTCTGGGTCAAAAAATAAAAAAAATAAGTGAAAAAAGTTAAGATAAAAAAAAAACATTTATCACTGAATAAAAATTAAAAAAATAAAATAAACTACACATATTAGGTATCGCCGCGTCCGTAATGACCTGATCTATAAAACGGTCATGTTACTTTCCCCGCACAGTGAACGCCATAAAAATAAAAAAATAAAAACTATGAGAAAATTGAAATTTTGCCCACCTTACTTCCCAAAAAAGGTAATAAAAGTGATCAAAAAAGTTGCATGTACGCCAAAATAGTACCAATCAAACCGTCATCTCATCCCGCAAAAAATGAGACCCTACTCAAGATAATCGCCCAAAAACTGAAAAAAATATGGCTCTTAGACTATGGAAACACTAAAACATCATTTTTTTTGTTTCAAAAATAAAATCATTGTGTAAAACCTACATAAATAAAAATAAAGTATACATATTAGGTATTGCCGCGTCCGTATCGACCGGCTCTATATAAATATCACATGATCTAACCCCTCAGGTGACCACCGTAAAAAAAAAAAAAAAAAACTGTGTAAAAAAAGCAATTTTTTGCCATCTTACGTCACAAAAAGTGTAATAGCAAGCGATCAAAAAGTCATATGCACCCCAAAATAGTGCCAATCAAACTGTCATCTCATCCCGCAAAAAATTAGACCCTACTCAAGATAATCACCCAAAAACTGAAAAAACTATGGCTCTCAGACTATGGCGACACTAAACAATTTTTTGGTTTTAAAAATGAAGTTATTGTATAAAACTTACATAAATAAAAAAAATTGTATACATATTAGGTATCGCTGCGTCCGTGACAATCTGCTCTATAAAATTACCACGTGATCTAACCTGTCAGATGAATGTTGTAAATAACAAAAAAAAAAACGTGCCAAAAAAGCTATTTCTTGTTACCTTGCCACACAAAAAGTGTAATATAGAGCAACCAAAAATCATATCTACCCTGAACTAGTACCAACAATACTGCCACCCTATTCCGTACTTTCTAAAATGGGGTCACTTTTTTGGAGTTTCTACTCTAGGGGTGCATCAGGGGGGCTTCAAATGGGACATGGTGTCAAAAAACCAGTCCAGCAAAATCTGCCTTCCAAAAACCGTATGGCATTCCTTTCCTTCTGCGCCCTGCCGTTTGCCCGTACAGCGGTCTACAACCACATATGAGGTGTTTCTGTAAACTACAGAATCAGGGCCATAAATAATGAGTTTTGTTTGGCTGTTAACCCTTGCTTTGTAACTGGAAAAAAAAATTAAAATGGAACATCTGCCAAAAAAGTGAAATTTTGAAATTGTATCTCTATTTTCCATTAAATCTTGTGCAACACCTAAAGGGTTAACAAAGTTTGTAAAATCAGTTTTGAATACCTTGAGGGGTGTAGTTTCTTAGATGGGGTCACTTTTATGGAGTTTCTACTCTAGGGGTGCATCAGGGGGCTTCAAATGGGACATGGTGTCAAAAAAACTGTCCAGCAAAATCTGGCTTCCAAAAACCATACGGCGCACCTTTCACTCTACGCCCCGCTGTGTGGCCGTACAGTAGTTTACGGCCACATATGGGGTGTTTCTGTAAACAGCAGAGTCAGGGCAATAAAGATACAGTCTTGTTTGGCTGTTAACCCTTGCTTTGTTAGTGGAAAAAATGGGTTAAAATGGATAATTAGGCAAAAAAATGAAATTCTCAAATTTCATCCCCATTTGCCAATAACTCTTGTGCAACACCTAAAGGGTTAACAAAGTTTGTAAAATCAGTTTTGAATACATTGAGGGGTGTAGTTTATAGAATGGGGTCATTTTTGTGCGGTTTCTATTATGTAAGCCTCGCAAAGTGACTTCAGAGCTGTAGTGGTCCCTAAAAATTGGGTTTTTGTAAATTTCTGAAAAATTTCAAGATTTGCTTCTAAACTTCTAAGCCTTGTAACATCCCCAAAAAATAAAATATCATTCCCAAAATAATTCAAACATGAAGTAGACATATGGGGAATGTTAATTCATCACAATTTTTGGGGGTATTACTATGTATTACAGAAGTAGAGAAACTGAAACTTTGAAATTTGCTAATTTTTCCACATTTTTGGTAAATTAGGTATTTTATTATGCAAAAAAATTAATTTTTTTGACTTTATTTTACCAGTGTCATGAAGTACAATATGTGACGGAAAAACAATCTCAGAATGGCCTGTATAATTAAAAGCGTTTTAAAGTTATCAGCACTGGTCAGATTTGCAAAAAATGGCCCTGTCCTTAAGGTGAAAATGAGCCTGGTCCTTAAGGCTTCCGCTTCTAATACAAATTGTTGGTCCTGAGTGCAATTTCGTTTTAACCTCCTAAACTGACTTTTTGGAACATCAATTAGCCACCTGGGCAGATGGCAACTTGTGTATAATATATAGCTGTTTTTACTCACCGATTTATGGTATGTGCTACATACTAATCTATTCTCATCCACCTTGACATCGAGATTGAAAAACTTTTTATTTTTCATGTCAATGGTGGAGGTAAATTTTAAATTCAAATCGTTCACATTTATGTTCTCCAAAAAGTCAGTAAGCGCTGACATTGTGTCCTGCCATATGAACATAATATCATCTATATAGCGCCGCCATAGCACCAGACCAGACAAGTTGAAAAAGGCTGCTAACATAGCCGAAACGCGTCATTGTTACTTTGACAAATGTTATTTTGACAATAAACCTTCACAAGCTCAAGACACGTCTGCTGGGATCCTTTACTTTATAGCACCAGACCTGACCCCAACATAGGTTGAATAACTGTGGATTCCCACTGTGCCATAAATAAATTTGCATAGCTGGGGGCGAATCTGGTACCCATGGCGGTGCCCTTGCACTGTACATAGAAATCCCCATTGAAGGTGAAATAGTTATGTGTCAGTATATATTTAACACCTTCTATTATATAGAGTATTTGTTCCTCCTTCATGGTATTGCTCAGGGTAATCTGATGATAGAGCACCTCCAGTCCCTGTTCGTGGTTAATTATTGTGTACAGGGAATTCACATCCAGTGTACCCAGTATCCAGTCCTTCTTATAGTCAATCTCCTCCAATATTTTGATTACCTCAGTTGTGTCCTTGATTTATGAAGGTATATTTTTCACAACAGGCTGTAACAGTTTGTCGATATATCTCGACAAATTGGAGGAGATGGAATTTATTCCCAATATTATCGTTCTTCCTGTTTTTTTAAAAATCTTTATGTATTTTGGGAATACAATACATTACTGGTAATCTCTTTTCCGTGTTCATAATGTATTTGGCCTCTTGTTCTAGCAAAATTCCTGAAGTGGTGCCCTTTCTACAATACTGTACTAATTGTTTGAAAAACTCCTCTGTGGGATCCTGTCTTAATTTCGTATATGTGGTCTCCTCTTTGAGTTGTCTCAAACATTCATCTATATAGTCTTTAGTATTGAGGACCACAATTGCTCCACCCTTGTCCGCTGGTCTTATCATTACTTCATGCAATGACTGCAGTTGTTTTATTGCTTCTATTTCTTTCCTGGACAAATTATACCTTATGTTACTCCCTTTTAGTTTCCTCAAATCATTCTCCACACACTTCTTAAAGGTCGCTATTTGATGACTTATCTATTGTTTTGGATACTTTTTTGAGGCCATCCTTAACCCTGTATGTGAATATTTACTATTACTAGGTTCTCCATTGGTCTCCATTATAGGATTCTTGATAAAATATTCTTTTAAACAAAGTTTTCTGATAAATTTGGAGATAAATGTGGAGAACTTATTCAACTTAGTAGTAGGGGCATATTTTAAACCTTTATTGAGTAAAGTGACCTGTGCATCTGAAAATTTAACGCGACTCAAGTTCACTATACTCGATGCGGTTTCTGTTTGTTTTACCTGCTTCTTCTTAGAGTGTCTTCCTCTTCTAACCTTCCTTCTCCCCTTTGGGGAGAACATGTTGCTAATATAAAAAAGGGATACAAATTGCATTCTTTATCTAAGCACTATAGGGATTATCACAAAAGTGATCCATCTACCCTCACATATATGGCAATTGAGAGAGTTGGATATCCATGGAGAGGGGGGAATCATATCCTCCAAATGTCGAGAAAAGAATCAAAGAGGATATTCAAATTTGATTCCCCAGATCTCCCCTTCCTGGTAGGCCCGCGCCCCCATATACTCCATGCCCACTTCTATCACACATATCATACTACATGAGAATGAATACACAAGACATACTCCAGCATGATACTAGTAGTCTCCAATTTTATTATTTTAACACTTTGAAGAAAACGCATTGAAAACGCAAGGAAATCGCATGTGCGTTTTCTCTACTTTATGATGCGTTTTTTAATTTGATGATGTATTTTTCAATTTTAAGCCTTTTACATTAGGATTCAAATATATATGTTTTTATAAATATTTTATAAATACCTTTATTATTAATTATATATGGTTTTAATTTGACTCATAATTCTAGTTATCAATGTATATTGAGAGTAATAAACTGAAGAAACCGCATAATTGCTTTTTAGTTTATCCTGTATAGACTTTTATAATTTATATATGGCGCTATAGGAAACATATTGAAAGTATGAACAAATTGCATATGCGTCTTTTCCACAAGTCTCTACAATTTATATGAGGCATTGAAGTTGCATTGTCCATGAAATACTAAACTGAAATCCATATCCATGTCTTCTGATTCCCTCGCTGTCCCAACATGCAATGCGCTAATTATGGACAATATAAAAATAACATTTAGCCGTCACTGTCTACACCACTGAGGAAGGGGTCCCTTTACCCCGAAAAGCGTATGGTAAAGACAGTGAGGGATCATTAAGAAGAAGCATTTATAATTGCATACCCACAATTGGATTTCAAGCAGCTACGGATTAATCCTATACACGCTAAAAACATTTGAAAACTCGCCTGGAATTACAAGTCATCTGACCACCCAGCAAAACATGTGGGACGCCACACAGGTCCTGGAAGGTCAGAGCGGTGAAAGCAAATGGCACCGCTATCCAGGAGCGCGGGGAACTTCACACATAGATTCCATCTACAGGTCCTTGAAGCTCACAATAGAGCACTGCATTTGACAACCAAATATAGGAGCGGTAAAGTACCCTGTACAAAGTACAGCATTTAACTACTGCTATAATTTGTGGATGTATTAATGACTTTTCCATAAACTGCGTAATTTACAGTTACAAGTGCCTTTGGACTATAATGCTTGGGGCCACTCACTGACAAATTGTGGCTACTAGCCCCTCTCAAGGATTTTCAGTACCACAGAGTTTTAGTCTAGATTTCAAATAATTGTTTTTAATGTATATGTTTTATGCAACATGTTGTAAATAATTTTGAGAGCGATATATAAAATTTATCTGATATGATCCAACTTGTCTATGGTTGTTTGATATTGAGTGACGCCCAATCCATTTCAATTTTCCTTAGAGTACTTACATTATAAAAAAATAAATACTCAACTTTCTTCAACTCTCGTTCAACGCTTGTGGCCAAAGTTCAAGCATCCAGGTGGTCACAAACACTACATGAGGGGAATATTTGAATTCAAAGCAGCGGGCAAGCCGGCAGTGTAACGTCACTCATTTGGTCATGCTTCTCCCACTTCATTAATGGCCTGGTGTAATGGGGTCAGTATTTACACAGGGACATGAGGGGACTTATTAATAATGTAATATTGTAACACATAGGGCCATGAGTAAACCAGCATAAGATGTTATATGTGTATCATCCACAGATACCCCCATAGCAGTGTCACTCACAGATCCCCTATAATAGTGTCATCCACAGATCCGCCCAATGACAGTGTGTCATCAACAGATCTCCCCATATCAGTGTGTGATCCACAGATCCCCCATAACAGTGTCATCCACAGATCCTCCCATACCAATGCATAATTCACAGATCCCCCCCCCCATAACAGTGCATCGTCCTCAGAGCTCTCCATATTAGTGTGTAATCCACAGATCCCCCATAACAATGCATCAGCCACAGATCCTCCCATCAAAAACCTAGGTGCGTCTTATCATCCGGTGCGTCTTATAACGCAAAAAATATGGTATATATAATTACGGTAGGCCTATTAACTGTTATTTATTACCCTGTTTTTATTACTGTTTTTATTACCCTTGACTGCATATAAAGGAAAAAGCATTTGACTCCATCTTAACTTTTTTTGCACAGATGGTATAAATTAATTGAAAATAAAATGTTAAAAAAATTAACATCAGTACAATTCAGAAAGAAAACCCTTGGTCTTTAATGTAAGCCATAAGATGAAGGTAATGTGTAATAATTAATACTTCCCCTATATTTCAGATTATTATTTTTCAAATAGTACTGTTCATCCAAATAGCAATTTCCTAGCCACTAGCTCATTTTTTTGCTAATCCTTCAATACAATACTTTTTGGCTTCCTCCAAGTCTGTTTTCTCCAGAGATGATGCCTTCAAGCCAAAATATAATTCCTACAAGAAAATTTAATTTCACTAATTGAAGTAATTTAAAAAATACCTAAGATTATACACAATGCATAAATAGGAAACAGCAATTTTATAATGTCGGAAATTAGACCGCTTACGTTTATGAAATCCGTCTTTGTGTTTATAGTAACTTTCATGCATTATTTCATTGCAACCACCCATAGCAAACCCTCTATAAGTAAATGGTAGAAAGGTTCTAAGTGATTCGGTTAGTTAATGGGGCTCATTTTGTGAGATTTTATGTAAATTAATTTAATTACTCTATATTAATAATTATTCAGCTTTACAAGTTTACACTTGTTGTTCCAACCAGTTTCATAACTGCTTGTTGTCTATGAAATGGAATTAGTTTATATGCAGAGTCTGAAAATACTAGTATCTAATACTTCTTGCAGCTTTATTTTTTCTACAGTTGTATCTAATCTAAGTTATCATCCATTTTCTTCTATATATATATATATATAATGTATTCATTTTCAAGAAGAAAAAAATAAAAATATAAAAATATAGTAAATATTATTATTGCACCACAAATATAGTGGTATTTCCCCTAGCAGAAAACACAACTGTCTATTAACTAGAAATATGTCCCAAATTTACCATATTCCTACAAATCTTGCCAGTTATAATATCTAACTGCATCAAATTTTTCGGCATACTTAATTAAATTTATCTTAATTAAATTTAAATTCCAACATAACAAAATAACTCTTTCAATTCCTAGCCAGATATGTTTTACTAGCTGCCAGCATATGCTGAGTCAAAATATTAATTTTCTTGGGAACACTTTCCAAGTATATTCCCAGTAGACTAACTTCAGAGGACAAGGTCACTGTATTCCTTCTACCTTATACAATATCTTTGTAACTTCCTTCCAAAACCTTTGTACTATACCACAATCCCATCACATACCTGTATGCTTTAATGTTCCTTTTCTGTTCCACCTTCTATAACATTTATTTGTGTTATAAATCCTGGCTATTCTACTTGGAGTCAAATAAGCTCTATGAAACAGCTTCAATTATATTTTTACTACCAAAACATACTTACAACCTCTACTAAGATTTTAACGTATTTTTCTTTTGTCAAGTCCAACCCAAATCCTGTTCTTATTATAACATATTATCTAACTTAATATCCTTTGAGTCATTAATCTCTGAAAAGAGCCCTGAAAAGTGCTGTCAGTATCTTTTGTGGCCCCATTGAAGTGTATAAATGCGGCTCGGATGCAGAACCAAACCACGGTCGCATGCAAGAAGCCTAAGGCAGCACATAACTCGTGGCACTGTGTGGTGATAAGGTACTAGGAGTATGGTACCAACCCCACCCAAAAATATAAAAAGAACTCCTGAAATCCAAATATATACAGTACAGACCAAAAGTTTGGACACACCTTCTCATTTAAAGAGTTTCCTTTATTTTCATGACTATGAAAATTGTAGATCCACACTGAAGGCATCAAAACTATGAATTAACACATGTGGAATTATATACATAACAAAAAAGTGTGAAACAACTGAAAGTATGTCATATTCTAGGTTCTTCAAAGTAGCCACCTTTTGCTTTGATTACTGTTTGCACACTCTTGGCATTCTCTTGATGAGCTTCAAGAGGTAGTCACCTGAAATGGTTTTCACTTCACAGGTGTGCCCTGTCAGGTTTAATAAGTGGGATTCCTTGCCTTATAAATGGGGTTGGGACCATCAGTTGCGTTGTGGAGAAGTCAGGTGGATACACAGCTGATAGTCCTACTGAATAGACTGTTAGAATTTGTATTATGGCAAGAAATGCAGCTAAGTAAAGAAAAACAAGTGGCCATCCTTACTTTAAGAAATGAAGGTCAGTCAGTCAGAAAAATTGGGAAAACTTTGAAAGTGTCCCCAAGTGCAGTCACAAAAACCATCAAGCGCTACAAAGAAACTGGCTCACATGCGGACCGACCCAGGAAAGGAAGACCAAGAGTCACCTCTGCTGCGGAGGATAAGTTCATCTGAGTCACCAGCCTCAGAAATCGCAGGTTAACAGCAGCTCAGATTAGAGACCAGGTCAATACCACACAGAGTTCTAGCAGCAGACACATCACTAGAACAACTGTTAAGAGGAGACTGTGTGAATCAGGCCTTCATGGTAGAATATCTGCTAGGAAACCACTGCTAAGGACAGGCAACAAGCAGAAGAGACGTGTTTGGGCTAAAGAACACAAGGAATGGACATTAGTCCAGTGGAAATCTGTGCTTTGGTCTGATGAATCCAAATTTAAGATCTTTGGTTCCAACCACCGTGTCTTTTTGCGACGCAGAAAAGGTGAACGGATGGACTCTACATGCCTGGTTCCCACGTTGAAGCATGGAGGAGGAGGTGTGATGGTGTGGGGGTGCTTTGCAGGTGACACTGTTGGGGATTTATTCAAAATTGAAGGCATACTGAACCAGCATGGCTACCACAGCATCTTGTAAAATGTGAAAATTGGTGGCTCACTCCCTGTTCCACTATTGAATAGGTGCACTGCCCAACAGCACTCCCTGTTGCTGGTAAAGTGAAAACAAAATTGATTGGATTGGGCGTCACTCAATATCAAACAACCATAGACAAGTTGGATTATATATCAATATATCAGATATTTTTATATATTTATATCACTTTAAAATAATTCACAACATGTTGCATAAAACTTACACACTAAAACAATAATGTTAATACTTAGGTTAAAACTCTATGCACTGGAAATACTTAGGGGGGGGGGGGGGGGGGGGCTGTTAGGCCCAAAAAAGGTCCAAAGGCACTTGTGATTATAAATTGTACTCGTGACTATGGATTTGCGTCAGTTGTAGAAACGCACCGATTATGAAAGAGTCATTAACATCCACAAGTTAGCAACAGTTGAATACTGTACTATGTACAGAGTACTTTACCGCTCATGAATTCGGCCCACTTATACACCAACTTTTCAGGTACAATGCTCTAGTTTTGAGCTTCAAGGACCTGTCGGTAGAGTCTTATGTATCTTCCCCTCTCTCCTGGATAGCAATGTAGTTTCCTTTCACTGCTCTGACCTTCCAGGACCTATGTGGCGTCCCACGTGGTTTGCTGGGCTTTCAGGTGACTTGTGATTCCAGACGGGGTTTTCAAATAGATGATGGTAGCGATAATCTGTAGATGTTTGCAGTCCAATTGTAAATATGCAAATCCAACGTGTTGCTTCTTGATGTTCTCTCACTGTCTTTACCATACTATGCTATTCCATCTGGTTTGCGTTTAGTTGGACCATCATTTATTTTTCAACAGAACAATGACCCCAAACACACCTCAAGGCTGTGTAAGGGCTATTTGACCATGAAGGAGATTGAAGGGGTGCTGCGCCAGATGACCTGGCCTCCACAGTCACCGGACCTGAACCCAATCGAGATGGTTTGGGGTGAGCTGGACCGCAGAGTGAAGGCAAAAGGGCCAATAAGTGCTAAGCATCTGTGGGAACTCCTTCAAGACTGTTGGAAGACCATTTCAGGTAACTACCTCTTGAAGCTCATCAAGAGAATGCCAAGAGTGTGCAAAGCAGTAATCAAAGCAAAAGGTGGCCACTTTGAAGAACCTAGAATATGACATATTTTCAGTTGTTTCACACTTTTTTGTTATGTATATAATTCCACATGTGTTAATTCATAGTTGTGATGCCTTCAGTGTGAATCTACAATTTTCATAGTCATGAAAATAAAGAATACTCTTTGAATGAGAAGGTGTGTTCAAACTTTTGGTCTGTACTGTACATATATATATATATATATATATATATATATATATATATATATATACAGTCCAGAGAAACGGGCAGCACTCCAAAAAAATAAATGAAAAAAAACTTGTATTTACCCATATGGAAAATGTGATGTTTTGGCTCAGCAATAGAGCCTTCCTCAAGCAAAGTGCTAGGACAAAGTTTTGATATATATAGCATACACAATTAGGCTACTTTCACACTAGCGTTCGAGCGGATCCGTTCTGAACGGATCCGCTCATATTAATGCAGACGGTGGCTCCGTTCAGAACGGATCCGTCTGCATTATAACTTAGAAAAATTTCTAAGTGTGAAAGTAGCCTGAGCGGATCCGTTCAGACTTTACATTGAAAGTCAATGGGGGACGGATCTGCTTGAAGATTGAGCCATATGGTGTCATCTTCAAGCGGATCCGTCCCCATTGACTTCCATTATAAGTCGGAACGGATCCGCTCGCCTCCGCACGGTCAGGCGGACACCCGAACGCTGCTTGCAGCGTTCAGGTGTCCGCTCACTGAGCGGAGCGGAGGCTGAGCGCTGGCAGATGGATGCATTCTCAGTGGATCCGCCTCCACTGAGAATGCATTAGGGCCAGACGGCTGCGTTCAGGGCCGCTTGTGAGCCCCTTCAAACGGAGCTCACGAGCGGACACCTGAACGCAGGTGTGAAAGTAGCCTTAATGTGAAAATTACAGCCAAAATATAATCAATAAAGCCATGACATAAAATAAAAAATGACATACAATGATTAAAACATTATTGGAAAAGTGATTACAGTGCATGATCCAATTCATATTTCATATAAAAAATCTTACGTCAATTTACATTTGTAGATCATATAAAACATAATTGCCAATTAAAATACATAGAATACCATGTGCACGATGATTAAGTGACATGTGCAACCAATTTCACGAAATAAAGTGACGTGTGCGTATTAGATGATGTATCAGCCAGAGGAAGGAGATAGGAAAAACTCAGGAAATGACAAAGTCCACTAACCAGATGAATGGCGGCATCAGGTTATCAAGCACCTGCTTCAGCGTGTCCCATACAGCAATGTGCATGTCCGGGTGATGTATCTAACCTATGTCACGTCACTATGTCGGACGGCAGTTCGGGCATGCGCCCAACCGTCCCGTCACGCTCGCAGCCATGTTAGTTAAGGGGATTTACTGCAATCCACCTGGTGCATGCGTGCACACGCACCATAGTTATCAGATTGCAAAAGAGCTACCTAATGTGTCCAAAGTACAGAACTCTAAAAAAGAACAACCTGTAAATATTGTGAGGGCAAATTACATTACGGACCCGTGCAAGGGCACCCGCATCCCTTGTCGAACGTGACACCCTCCCCTATGGATACAGATCGGACAAGATCCCGCATGTCAATTCGGGGCCATGTCCAATCCGCACCTTGATCCAAATTGCCACCAAAAACACCCAGGAGGATTCTTCTCCAGAAGGGTACTCCTCAATACGGGACATCATATAGGAACTCACTGGCACGAACAAAAAAAAATCAATAAACAATGACACCCGGCATGACAATAATCTATCTGTTACATAAAACAGTCTGTATATTTTTATAAAACAAGACCCGGGAGATTGATTCTTATTCAGTTCAGTAGTCTAAGGCTAGATAGTTCCCGTTTATGGTCAGTATTAAAACGTAACATTTATTTTATTTTTATTTAAGAATGTCAAAAAGAAAGAGGATCAATATTTAAAATTATATACAGCTGGCCTCTGTGACTGGATAACCTTACCAAGTCCTTGGTTTATTTTAGAGTGTACTCCAACCTCCTACCAAGGGGATATGCAGTAATAGCCCTATGGTTATCCCCATATGAGTACAGTCTAAAATATAGTACTCCAATTGGAGAGTAAGAAGGACTCGGTGAGGTTACCCAGTCACAGAGCCCAGCCATATATATTTTTTATTATTGATCCTCTTTCTTTTTGACTTTTTTAAATAAAAATAAAATAAATGTTACGTTTTAATACTGACCATAAACGGGAACTATCTAGCCTTTGGCTACTGAACTGAATAAGGATCTGGTATAGGGTAACAATACTTGGATGTAGAAAAGGTTTCCATTTCATGACATATCTGCAATTGAAACAGGCCAGGCAAGGATAACAACTAAAGCCTGCTTGTGTCAATGTTGTTTGTCTATTCTTTTTTAATGGCCCAACATCAGCCCTGACAAGCTGGTCCTGTAGACTTTTGGACCTACGATATGACATCAATGGGGAGAACAAAATTCAGTAACTGACTTATGGCACCCACCGAGTATATTCAAATGGTGCCTGATGATATTTCCAATCTCCATGCTGTACTCAGTATAGGTGAAAATGAAGGGAATTCTGACCGGTTTAGTATAGGTCTTCTTGGACAATGTGCTAGTTCTATCCAATTTAGAGACCATATCCTTATGCTGTTGTAAAAGTCTAGATGGATAACCATGTTCCTGAAATTTATCTACCATCAAGTCAAGAGTGCTATCAAATGCATTATAGTCAGATACAATGTGCCTTGCTCTCAAGAACTGTGACAACTGTAGCAACCTTACCATTGGTCTCGGATGGCTGCTATTGTATACTAAAATGGTATTCCTATCAGTTGGTTTGGTATATAAGTGTGCGGTCGGGGTCATGCTTCAATTCACTTAAAGCAATAACCGGGAAGGAATTTTTTATTCCCCTAAAGTGGGGAAAATTGGCTTCTACCTCACAGGTTTTTGTTTTTTTTGCCTTCCTCTGGATCACCTTGCAGGATAACAGGCCGAACTGGATAGACAAATGTCTTTTTTTGGCCTTATGTACTATGACTACTCTGTAGTCATTTTGGGATGCCTGAAAAATCTGATTTAAGTGCCACCATATCAGATTTTACAGCAGATATACACTCTAAAGAATTATTAGGAACACCATACTAATACGGTGTTGGACCCCCTTTTGCCTTCAGAACTGCCTTAATTCTACGTGGCATTGATTCAACAAGGTGCTGATAGCATTCTTTAGAAATATTGGCCCATATTGATAGGATAGCATCTTGCAGTTGATGGAGATTTGAGGGATGCACATCCAGGGCACGACGTTCCCGTTCCACCACATCCCAAAGATGCTCTATTGGGTTGAGATCTGGTGACTGTGGGGGCTATTTTAGTACAGTGAACTCATTGTCATGTTCAAGAAACCAATTTGAAATGATTCGAGCTTTGTGACATGGTGCATTATCCTGCTGGGAGTAGCCATCAGAGGATGGGTACATGGTGGTCATGAAGGGATGGACATGGTCAGAAACAATGCTCAGGTAGACCGTGGCATTTAAACCATGGCCAATTGGCACTAAGGGGCCTAAAGTGTGCCCAGAAAACATCCCACACACCATTACACCACCAGCCTGCACAGTGGTAACAAGGCATGATGGATACATGTTCTCATTCTGTTTTCGCCAAATTCAGACTCTACCATTTGAATGTCTCAACAGAAATCGAGACTCATCAGACCAGGCAACATTTTTCCAGTCTTCAACAGTCCAATTTTGGTGAGCTTGTGCTAATTGTAGTCTCTTTTTCCTATTTGTAGTGGAGATGAGTGGTACCCGGTGTGGTCTTCTGCTGTTGTAGCCCACCTTTCTTTCCCATTCTGACATTCAGTTTGGAGTTCAGGAGATTGTCTTGACCAGGACCACAACCCTACATGCATTGAAGCAACTGCCATGTGATTGGTTGACTAGATAATCGCATTAATGAGAAATAGAACAGGTGTTCCTAATAATTCTTTAGGTGAGTGTATAAGCCTCTATAGTGGGTTCATTAACCACAGGATTGAAGCTACTTCTGGAGAAAAGCTTGAACATCCTCATCATCCAATACGCACACGTCACTTTATTACATGAAATTGGTTGCACATGTCACTTCATCATCGCACACATGGTATATTATGTATTTTAATTTGCAATTATGTTTTATATGATCTACAAATGTAAATTGACGTAAGAATATGAATTGGATTTATGCACTTTAATCACTTTTGTGCTAGTTTTTTGCAATACTGTTTAATCATTGTATGTCACTTTTTATTTCTAATTGGCTTTATTGATTATATTTTGGTTGTAATTTTCACATTGATTGTGTTTGCTATATATATATATATAGAGAGAGAGAGAGAGAGCACTTTGTCCTAGCCCTTTGCTTGAGTAAGGCTCTGACAGTGCTGCCTGTGCTTTTATATCCCAAACCAAGACCTGGCCTTGAGTGTGGGGAGGAGCCACCCACCCAGCACTTTGGCTACTCCCAGTAAGAGCCGTCCTGAATCGGCTTTACAGCCATACTTAACAGCAAACAGTGTCAATCAGCACTAGCTGCCGCTGACACTTGAAACTACCGGCTCTTACCTCATCGAGGCCAGGAACCTCGGTGACACATACCTTCCGTCAATGACGGACCCTTGCGACTTCCTACTATATATATATATATATATATATATATATAGATATATATACTGTATATAGTGCAAAATAAACAATTGTGTACATGATTACTTATAAAAAAATATATATCTGGATCAAGTGTTCTATGAGTGCATATCATTCAAACGCTCATAATAAGTCATTATGCAAATGAGGGCACAAAACAGGAGTTCATCCAACAATTAAGTAAAGTGCCATGTGTCAGGTGTTCACAGAAACCTTCACTGTGTGGAGCTGACCATCTTGTACTATGGTATGGACATTCAATATTATTGTGCTTTTGCTGGTGGTTTGGTCTTTAAATGGCTTTGTTTTGACCATGTTACTTTAGCTTTTTAGTGTCATATTTAAAGTTGTGTTATTCCAGCACATAATGATATTATTTCTATGTTCTTGCCCAAGTAGTATTTTCTGTTATGGCTGTTGCTCTCATGCTCTGAGGTATATTTTCATTTATTTATATTATTTAATTGTGATTTGAATAGTCATGTGGCAAGTTCGCTCCATCTCGGGCCAACAATACCACATATTAAATATATGGTCTTGATTGTTTCCACACTCAGTGATGGTTCTATGACATTAATAATTTCAGTGCTTACCCCATTTTTTCACTGAGTGATCTATTTTAATATTTGCTTTATGTGGATTATAATGTATACAGTTGAAACCAAAGGTTTACATACAATATCTGACATGAAATCAGAATAAACCTTTCCTGTTTTTGGTCAATTAGGGTTACCAAAATTATTATTATTTGCCAAATGCCAGAATAATGAGAGAGAGAATGAGAGAGGCATTTTTATTACTTTCTGCAATGTCAAAAGTTTATATACATTTCATTGATATTTGGTACCATTGCCCTCAGGGCCGTCTTTAATATTGATTGGACCCTGGGCAAACATTTACTTGGGCCCCCTGGATCCCGCCTTCCCACACCTTAGCAGGCAATCACGCCCTCCACCACAACACACACACAAAAAATCCACACCCCTGGTAGAGTCCAGTGAATGACTGTAAATACTTCCAGTTCTGAAGACTCCAGCGGCTCAGGATCAGTGTTCTGGGCTGGAAGTGGGCACCGCTCTGCAGGAAGGAGACCAGGGCTTGGCTCACCCTAGTGTTACAGTGCACCCCAGCACCCCACAGTATCCAGTATAGCACCCTATAGTATAAAGCACCACACAGTATGCAGTTTAGCACCCCACACTATACAGTACCCCACAGTATATAGTAGAGCAGTATAGCAGCCCACAGTATACAGCACCTCACGGTATACAACACCTCACTGTATACAGCACCCCAAACTATACACGATACAGCACCCCACACTATACAGTACAGCAGTATAGCACTCCACACTATACCGCACCCACAGTATACAGCCCCCCACACTATACAGTACAGCAGTATAGCACTCCCCCCCACTATACAGGCCCCCCACACTATACAGGCCCCCCACAGTATACAGCCCACCACACAGTATACAACCCACCACACAGTATACAGGCCCCCACACAGTATACAGGCCATTACACAATATATAGCCCACCACACAATATACAGCCCACCACACAGTATACAGCACCCCACTATACAGTAGTTTACAGTATATTAACATAACAGCCCCTGTCACCTTTTTCTGATGTAATCTTTACACAAAAAAGCTCCACAGTTAACTTCTGCAACACTCCACGGGACCTGTGATGACCTCATAGCCATGTGACCAGTAATTGCTAGGTTACTGGTCACATGGTAATGATGTCATTAAGGTCCTAGATCAAAACTCATTAAGGTCCTAGAATTAAGATCATTAACACAGTACGATCATGATGCCTGTGTAGCCGACAGCCTGACACCCGGGGCAGTAGCTAGCAGGGCTCAAGAGGCAGCTGCCTTGGGCCCCCCAGGAGCAACTGGGCCCAGGGCAGCTGCCCCTTTTGCCCCTTGGTAAAGACGGCCCTGATTGCCCTTAAACTATATGACTTGGGTCACAAGTCTGGCTCAACTTTGGGTGCAATTTCAAGATACCTGAAGGTGCCTCGTTCATCTGTACAAAAATTTATACTCAAGTACAAACAAAATGGGAATGTCTAGCCATCATACTGCTCAGGAAGGAAACGGGTTCTGTGTCCCAGAGATGAGCGTGCTTTGGTCCGACATGTGCATATCAACCCAAGAACAAAAGCAAAAGACCTTGTGAAGATGATGGCGGAAGCTGGTAAGTATGTGTCAATATCCACGGTGAAACTAGTACTGTATTAACATAGGCTGAAAAAACACTCAGCCAGGAAGAAGACATTACTACAAAAGAAACATAAAAAAGCCATATTCATGTTTGAAAATGCACTTACATTTTTGAAACATGTCCTATGGTCTGACGAAACAAAAATTGAAATTTTTGGCCATAATGACCATCGTTATGTATGGAGGAAAAAGGGAGAAGCTTGGAAGCCTGAGAACACCATCCCAACTGTGGAGCACAGGGGTGGCAGCATCATATTTTGGGGTTGTTTTGCTGTAGCTGGGACTGGTGCACTTCACAAAATAGATGGAATCATGAGGAAAGAAGATTATGTGGAAATACTGAAGCAACATCTGAAGACATCAGCCAGGAAGTTAAAGCTTGTGTGGAAATGGGTCTTCCAAATGGACAATGACCCGAAGCATACTTCCAGACTGGTTACAAAGTGGCTTATGGATAACAAAGTCAATGTTTTGGAGTGGCCATCACAAAGCCCTGATCTCAATCCTATTGAAAATGTATGGGCTAAGCTGAAAAGGCAGGTCCGAGCAAGGCAACCAACAAACATGGCTCAGTTACACCAGTTTTGTCAGGAGGAATGGGCCCAAATTCCGACCAACTATTGTGAGAAGATTGTGGAAGGATATCCAAAACATTTGACCCAAGTCATACAGTTTAAGGGCAATGGTACCAAATATCAATGAAATGTATATAAACTTTTTACTTTGCAGAAAGAAATAAAAATGCCTTAAAACATTCTCTCTCTCTCTCGTTATTCTGGCATTTGGCAAATAATAATAATTATGATAATCCTAATTGACCAAAAACAGGAAAGGTTTATTCTGATTTCATGTCAGATATTGAGAAAAAATGCATGTGTCTTTTTATATAGTCGAAAAAACTAATATACAATTAGCCCGAGCACTCCCCGAAGTCGTGCTTGGCCCGCTACACCACTTAGCATACAAATTCCAAAATTCTAACAAATGTCCAGCTATTAATATAACAATTCAATACCATTAAATATGCCCATGTGCAATATCACCATAAATAAAAGCATAAAAGCATGCAAATGGCTATACCATATATATAAATATTTAATCACAGTCCCCCTCTCTTTGCAGGTACGGATCTCTTGCACTGTTAACTGAGAATAATTCCATAGCAATTTGATATCAAAAGTCACTCCCTCAAATAGGGAATAAATAGATTTGTATTCCCTCGAGCTGGATAATATTATTTTGGATTAGTTTATATTCCTGCAATATAAATGATCTCCCCACTTGCAGTCACGTACTTCACATATACAGATCGCTGTATCCTCAAGCGCCTGGGAAATCGATCCACAGTAAGTATTATATAGTTGCTTACCAGTCTAATTTTACAGGTCCAATGTGTATAAAGATGTTGTTACACATACCCTACATACGGGCTAGAGTTGTGCAGCTCCTGAAGTCGATGTTTGTGTTCGAACCTCCCACCAGTGCCGGCACTACGGTATCTTGCGCATGCGGATCAGTGCTCACCAGACCACAAATGTGTTCAGAGGATATGTGACAGTATGGGACAGACATTCAAAAGTAGCTCTTCTTATTTAGCTTGTGTCCCTTAGCATCCAAATTGCTATTGTGTTGAGATATAACCAAATGCTTTTCAAAACAAAATGTTTCTTCCTCAGTGGTATATATTCAGAATAAGGGACTGTTGAGCCTTTTTATTTTACTAAACTAATCCTACCAAAAATATGGACCGGATATTTCTTTAGCCGGCTTTATGCCTAAATTATGGGACTGGACTCTCTTAACCATATGCTGTTTAAACTATGCATTTTTTACTTATATGTTAAAAAACAATGCCTGTTCATACTTAGTATATTCCTACTAAGTTCACTGTGTTTCACTCTAGTACGCTACTGTTACAACTAGTGAATCAATTTCGGAAATAAAACCCAAAGTTTACATTTTTTTGTGGTTTATTTCAGGAGAATAGAAAAAGAGTGAGAGAGAGACTTTTCCATGCAATTGCGGCACTTGTGATCAGTGTTGAATTTATTTAGTCCTAAGTTTAATTAGGCAACTCATTGGTCTGATTCAGCACTTATCCAAACTATAAAAAATGTGCTCATCTCTAGTGACAAAACAAAACTGTTTCAGTCAGTTAAGCAACCATGGCATCACAACAGGTATGTTGATTTGACATCACAAGTGAGTTTCAGTCAGGAAAACTATTGTAACATCACAAGTGGGTTTTAGGCAAATATGCTACTGACAGACATCATGACTAGGGATGAGCGAATCGACTATGGATAAAACATCCAAAGTCGATTTGCATAATACTTAGTTTGAATACTGTACAGAGCGAGTGCTCCATATAGTATTAGAATGTATTGGCTCCTATGAGCCAAAGTTATTACTTTGTAAAGTCTCGCGAGACTTCACATAATAACTTCAAAAATCAATTTGTACTATAAAAAAACATTTCCTGAACTCGGGTTCAGTTCCAAGTGGTACCTTGGAACCAATCCAGAGTTTGGGAAATGTTTTTTTTTTACAGTAGAAATCAATTTATGACGTTATTATGCAAAGTCTCGTAAGACCTTGCAAAGTAACAACTTCGGCTCATAGGAGCCAATACATTCTAATACTGTACGGAGCACTCGCTCCGTACTGTATTCAAACAAAGTATTATGCTAATCAACTTCAGATGTTTCATTCACTAATCCCTAATCATGACAGTGCCTCGTTCAGATAGGCAGCTATGACAACACAAGTGGATTTAATCTATGGATCTCTGACATCACGAGTATGCTAATGTCAGGAAACTGATGTGACATCGCAAATGGATATTATTTAGGTAAGCTACGTTACAACCAGTTTTATTAAGCTAGTATCATGGTTTCAATCAAGTGAGCAGCTATGGCATTAGAACTTTCTTTATGTCAGATAAGTTAGTCTTACTTCATAAAAAAGTTTCAAGCAGTTATGCTTCTTCATTAGTGATGAGTGGCATAGGCAATATTCAAATTTGTGATATTTTGCAAACTTTTTGGTCACAAATTTAGTGATTCTAAAAATCAGTAATTTTATATGCGCATATCGCGCGCACAATTTCATTACCTATAACATATAATTACACGAATGCTATATGCCAAAAGCCAGGTATGTGCTAACCAATAACCTATCCATAAGATAGGTACAGTCAGCATACCTTACAATGGCAGTCTTGTGCACTATGAGACATACAAATCTAGCTTATATTTTTATTATTAAACTAAAAAACTTACAATCAAAACAAATTCATAAAAAGTTACTCAAGAAGCACATTCCACATGTTAATATTCCACAATGTAGCAGCTCTAACACCTAAAGGTTTTCACGCAAATAGAAAACATAAATCTCACTTAAAGCAAGTTTGATGCATTCCTTTTCATCAATCAAGTCTCTCTTGAACAACAAAATATTACAAACTTTCCATAATGCATTTTTCAAGCAGTTCCCCATAGTAAATAATACCTGCTTCTTACCTGTCTGTGGCACAGTACAAAGTCCATACATTACTAGTTCGTGATTCAAGAAGCCCAGATCACAAGTATGCTTCAGCAACACACCGACCCCCCTCCATAAGTTCTGTGCATACTTACAATTCCACATTACGTGAAAAGAGATTTCATCCATAACACAGTCACTTCTTGGACACTTTGCCGTTGACACCAGTCCTCTCCTGTGCTGAAAGGCTCTCGTCGGTAGACAATCCTGCATTACCATCCAGGCATAGTCTTTTAAACAGTTCAAGAGGTAAGCTCCATTACACAGCTTCGAACATTCCAAAAACATGGCTTCAGTAAAATTTAAGACTGGACAGACTTGTTCCTTAATATTCAGATGTATTATTTTTTTATCATTATCCAAACAGTCTCTTTCAGAATTCTCTTCTCAATTAGTACATATTGCCTTGGTGGGACAAACAACAATGGTACTGTTAAAGGAATTTGTATCCATTCCTGTTTCCATAACAAGTGTCCTGCTACATATTTTAGGGGAAAAAATGGTATTCTCAGTTATTTTAATCATTCTGAAGCACAGGGAAAAGAAATGCAGGTACAGAATTTTCTTAATATTAGGTATCCCTTTGCCTCAGAACTTTTTTGTTTATGCATTGTCTCCCTGTTGACTTTCTCCATTTCCGTGCTCTAAATAAACTGAAAGATTACTCTCTGAAGATATTTCTGACACTTTTCACTTAGAGGGAAGACTGCATTCCAGTACAGTAAAATTGGGTTTATTACTGCTTTAATAATCACATTTTTCCCTTCTATTGTTGATTTGTGTAGCTTCCAAAACTCCATTTTCTTTTGGACTTTTGCTTTCACTTCCTCCCAACTCTTTTGACCGTTGTTATTGTCATAAAAAATTACTTCAAGTATTTTTATCTGCTCTTATAGTATTTTTAAATCTGGGATATTTGCTTCTCTCCAGGCTCTTATGGCAAAACAATCACACTTCGTTCTATTAAGATAAAAGGCAAAAGTTTTGCAAAAGAATTACATAATTTGTACGGCTCTTTTCAATGCAGGTATTGTTGTACACAAAATTATGACATCATCCATGTAGGCCCCTGTTTTAACAGCCAGTCCATTATTACCAGGTATAAAGACACCCTTAATTACCTTGTCTTTTTGTAGTAGCGAGAGTAATGGCTCCAAAACACAAATAAAAAGAATGGGTGACAAGGGGCAACCTTGCTTGACTCCAGAAAACAAAGTGACTTTTCCAGACAGAAAACCATTAATAAGAATTTGGCTGAAGGATTCTTTGTAGAGCAATGATATCTGTTTTATTACAACATCTGGGAAGTTCATTTGTTTCAGCATCAACCACAGAAACTCATGTGACACCTTTGCCTTTTCTACCTTCAGTTACTTGAATTTGCGCTAGACGCAACTTATGATCAGAGAAGATATTACCCTCCAGGAACATCGTCACAGGCTTCAGGACTTTTGAAATTAAGAAATAATCCAATCTTGATTGAACTAAAGAATTACTCCATGTATATCCTAGGCCATTGCCCTTTACATTCCTCCAAATGTCAATTAAATTAAAGTCCACAATCATATTTTAAAGTTGCTGAACTGTTTTGTCCCTTCTTACTTGCTCACCAGTTCTGTCTTCCTCTTTCAGGGCACAATTAAAGTCTCCAGCCATGATCATTGGTGATGGACCAGCTAAGAAAGGTTGTATGTCCTCTAGTAACTCAGCTCTTTCATGAAGTTCAGGTGAAGCATATACATTTAGTAATTTGATTTCTCTGCCATTGAAGTTGATATTTACTAATAAAGCTCTTCCTGGAATTAATTGTATGTATGATATAATTTGGCAATTATTTCCTTTGAATAGTATTCCAACTACAGTAGCTTTGTTATTGTTGTCTCCAGACCACAATGAAGGGCACTGTGTCCAACTTTCCCTTAGGTCTGGGTAGTTTGGGGATTATTCTATTCCATACACAAAAATGGGCCCTAGTGAGACCCTCGGGATTATGTCCTGAAATAAACCACTGGTCAAAAGACCAAAGAAAGTCCCTATAGGGGTCTACTAATTTGGAAAATAAAAGCCAAATACTTTATTTAGTTCATTTAAAAGGGGGGAATTACTACCCCACAAAACCACACGTTTTAAAAAATAACAGGTGGCAGAGCAAATTTATGTACGGAATTGTTTCTCTCTCATTTAATTTGAGAACATATATATGTGCAAGTGGGTGGTTGGTGACAGTATACCACAGTTTGATATACCCTATTGCTTTGTGTCCAGAACCTGGGCCCAGGTTCCAGGACACAAAGCAATAGGGTATATCAAACTGTGGTATACTGTCACCAACCACCCACTTGCACATATATATGTTCTCAAATTAAATGAGAGAGAAACAATTCCGTACATAAATTTGCTCTGCCACCTGTTATTTTTTAAAACGTGTGGTTTTGTGGGGTAGTAATTCCCCCCTTTTAAATGAACTAAATAAAGTATTTGGCTTTTATTTTCCAAATTAGTAGACCCCTATAGGGACTTTCTTTGGTCTTTTGACCAGTGGTTTATTTTTATTCTATTCCACATTCTTGTAAAAAGATGATGTTGCAGTCGACTGTCTCCAGATAAGCCAAAACAGCAGCTCTCTTAGATGTTCCCTTAAAACTCCTTACGTTAAGGGAGGAGATTTTTAGCGTATCAGACATTGTCCATTAAGAAAAGCTTAAAATAACATAAAGTCTGTTTGCATACAAAATCAGCTCTCTCAAAATTTCTCACTTTCTGTGAGATTAATTTGTAGGAAAGCATTGTGCATCAGGTCATTTTCATCAGATGAACTACTTGACATAAAAAAGAACTAATGGCTCTGGGGATGCTGAGCTCTCAAACTGAAAAATGTGAATAGGATAAGATAAGGTCACGCTTGGTCTTAAGCCGCTGTCGCTCTCATCTGCACTTGACGGGATGCTCTTTTGACACTGAGAACTACTCACTTTTCTTTTTGTTTCATTTTTATGTAGGTCCATGGCTTTGTCTCCTGCGAATGTCACCTTCACTCCTGCGTCAGTAGTAGTTTCCTCTGCCACCTTTGCAGGAACAGATTTTCCAGGAGCACTTTTCACAGGATCCACCATTTTTTTTCCTTCACCAGCACTCTGGATGTTCCAGGTACGCTCGTAGTCTCAGGTTTCTCCGGTTCTTTCATAGTGGGTGCAGCTCCAGCCTTTTTGGGGACCTCAGTTTTTTTTTGTAGGTCCCTTGCCTATGGCAACATCTGCATAGGACGAGCTCTACCCCACTTTAGACAGTATTTAAAGGCATGGCCTTCCATCCTACACAGGTTACATATAATCACATTTCGACAGTCAACGCTTTTATGCCCTGCTTGTTAGCACTTCCCTCAAAATCCTGCCTCCGGTTTACAGTTGGCTTGTTTGTGGCCAAATTGATGACACTTTCGACAAAATTACGGAATCACTGGCTAATAAATGTACCCTCTGTCTCTTCCAATTGTGAAGCTTAATCCTCCAATTCATCCAGGGTCATCCCTGAAGGTGACCAAAAATTTATACTTTCCACTTTAAAGTCCGCTTTATCATAAGCTTCCGGACAGATTTTAAAGTTAAACATGTGTAGAATTTGTGGAATTTCCCCTGTCGAGTAGAACAAAATTAAGTCCAAGTAGAATAGGATCAGTGTGATGGATTTTCTGCTGCTCGTACAAGTTGGGACAGTCCAAAAGATTATCAAATGTGACAATGTACACACCTTTCCTTGAATCGTTGAGAGCAAGAATGCTTCCCTTCTTCATGCTCAAAATCTTTAGCAGAATGTAGTTCACAAAGAAAAACAGCTCGCCTTTCTTATCTTTTTCTTTCAAGATTTCAATCTGCACAGAATTTCGGATCTTCATTTTACCTTGGTTGGCAGAACGGACGTTCGGCATATATACTGCCATCTTTCAGGTGAGTAATTGCCTTTCAAGTCATCACTATGAAGTTCTGACAACCTCTTACCTAAGTCCAGTTAAGCCAGAAATCTTAAGCAAAGAGCCGAGAAATGATCAGCCAGGCCAGGCCAGCAATCTATCCATACAGACTTGAGAGCCAGGAATCCTAAAAGTTGCTTGATTTAAGTTGGATGGCTTGGGGGAACCTGTGCACCTAGATCATTATTATTAGAGTGACAAAAATTGTAATATTTTTTTTTTATGCCAGCTAACTCTTCTCTCACTATTTTCAGTTTTCTAATTGTCCTAATATTATATTCAATAATCTTATCTATACTGTTTTGTCATGTAAACTAATTTGCATAAATTTGAATATAGAAAAGACATGCAAATTACCAGAATCTGCCTTTTTTTCAGCTGAAACACTATTTGTATGTTTTTCCCATATTCAAGTTTATGCAAATAAGTTTACATGACAAAACAGTATAGAAAGGTTATTGAATATAATATTAGGACAATTATAAAACTGAAAATTTATATGCAGCCCTTTTAAGAAGTGAGAGAAGAGTTAGCTGGCATCCCAAAAAAATACATTTTTTTGTCACCCTAATGATAATGATCTAGGTGCGCAGATCCCTCCAAGCCATCCAACTTAAATCAAGCAACTTTGAGACTTACTGGCTCTCAGTCAGATAAGAGCTGGTCTTGGCAATATCAATATCATGAGGTTTATCCGATGTGTGATTATTGCTAGTTGTCTCATAGTGCACAAGACTGCTATTGTAAGGTATGCTGACTATACCTGTCTTATGGATAGGTATATTATATGTAATGATTTAATAATATAACATTTATAAAAAGAAATTAATAATGATAGATAAAAAACACTTCTAGTAAAAATGTATTAATGATAGGTAAAATAATAACTGTAAAAAAAGAGATATGGAAGATAGATAACATAATAAGGATCAAAAATCTAGAATATTTGCAATTACAAAGATATAGCATTATATTATAGATCTTCACAAATTCTCAAACTGACGATATTCACAATAAAAATTTGTGATTAGAATATTCACGCTCAACACTAGTCTTCATGAACATATTAACTTTCTTAGTAAGATGCCCAAGATGAGGTCCTCATGGTAAATTTAGGTTTCAAGTCAACATATGAAGCACAGTTTATGTAAAAGTAGTTTGCAGTTGGTATAGTTTATAAATGTAGACAAGCTAAGGTTGAGGTTCAAGCAAAAACAGAAAACAGTGTCAAAATATGACATGTTATGAATTGGGTAAAACTAAATGGTAGTCCATTGTAACAGGAAATAAAAATCTTATTGCTTAGCTATTATAGCAGTGTCCAGGGCCAGAAAATAAGGATGATGGAGCTAATAACATTGCATGGACCATGTTGAATTGCCTTGCTGCTTGACTATTACTCTTGGAATTCAACAGTTGCCTGACAGGATGAGTAAATTAGCAGTGGGGTTGTAATAAAGTGGAGCTGAGATACTAGTTCCATGTCTAGTTAAACAGGGAGTGTTATTACATGTTGAGATTCAAAACAGGGATGACATCTGGTTGACTTTTAAGTTGTGTTAATTATTAGTTTTACAGAAAAATTGGCAAAAGGAAAGACTGTATGAACAATGACTTATTTGTGTCAGTAGTAGTTCTTACCTTTATTTGTAGTCATATCAAATTCCACATTCTACTTACTTCTCATTCTGTAAGAAGATAAAAAAAATACTAAAATAATTTTATAATCACTCAGGTATACAAAATCTACAAGAGGGTGTTGCTATTATTATAATATTAATTTCCTTGGCTTCTTCTCTATGACAGGAAAACTAGACTATGAATGCCAGTATTTCGCAAGGTATGACTGGTAAAGGGTTTATTTTTTAACTCCATTTACATCATGTGAACACTGAGGGATTGAAAACCTAGCCTGAATTGAATGACATTTAGAGAATTAGAGAATGATTAGTGATTGTCAAAACATATCTAGTCATTCCTTGTACAATCAACTCTGCTCAGTTTGCAAAGCACACCTAGAAAAATCTCCCATAGAGGTCAATGAGGTCCCTCTATGGAGCTGCCATAAAGCAATTTTCTTAATGCTTTCTAAATGCTGTTAAGAACAGCTGAGGCAAGATGGCCGCCCCCATAATCATGTTCAGAATATAGAATAAAAAATCTGTTATCAGAAAAATAAAGATTAGAAAAAGGATGTGTGCCACCATCTGGTTTTAACTGGCAGAAAAAAATCTAGGTGACACATTTTCTTTAAACTTCCCCAAAGTACCATGTTTGAAAACACAAATCTATATGATTCCAGAAACACTGTTCTCTTTACTTCTTAATCATTTGTAGTTAGAGTTGAGCGAACACCTGGATGTTCGGGTTCGAGAAGTTCGGCCGAACATCCCGGAAATGTTCGGGTTCGGGATCCGAACCCGATCCGAACTTCGTCCCGAACCCGAACCCCATTGAAGTCAATGGGGACCCGAACTTTTCGGCACTAAAAAGGCTGTAAAACAGCCCAGGAAAGAGCTAGAGGGCTGCAAAAGGCAGCAACATGTAGGTAAATCCCCTGCAAACAAATGTGGATAGGGAAATGAATTAAAATAAAAATTAAATAAATAAAAATTAACCAAAATCAATTGGAGAGAGGTTCCATAGCAGAGAATCTGGCTTCCCGTCACCCACCACTGGAACAGTCCATTCTCAGATATTTAGGCCCCGGCACCCAGGCAGAGGAGAGAGGTCCCGTAACAGAGAATCTGTCTTCATGTCAGCAGAGAATTAGTCTGCATGTCATAGCAGAGAATGAGGCTTCACGTCAGCCACCACTGCAACAGTCCATTGGCATATATTTAGGCCCAGCACACACACAGGCAGAGGAGAGAGGTCCCGTAACAGACAATCTGGCTTCATGTCAGCAGAGAATCAGTCTGCATGTCATAGCAGAGAATCAGGCTTCACGTCAGCCACCACTGCAACAGTCCATTGGCATATATTTAGGCCCAGCACACACACAGGCAGAGGAGAGAGGTCCCGTAACAGAGAATCTGGCTTCATGTCAGCAGAGAATCAGTCTGCATGTCATAGCAGAGAATGAGGCTTCACGTCACCCACCACTGCAACAGTCCATTGGCATATATTTAGGCCTAGCACACAGGCAGAGCAGAGAGGTCCCGTAACAGACAATCTGGCTTCATGTCAGCAGAGAATCAGTCTGCATGTCATAGCAGAGAATGAGGCTTCACGTCAGCCACCACTGCAACAGTCCATTGGCATATATTTAGGCCTAGCACACAGGCAGAGCAGAGAGGTCCCGTAACAGACAATCTGGCTTCATGTCAGCAGAGAATCAGTCTGCATGTCATAGCAGAGAATCAGGCTTCACGTCAGCCACCACTGCAACAGTCCATTGTCATAAATTTAGGCCCAGCACCCAGGCAGAGGAGAGAGGTCCCGTAACAGACAATCTGGCTTCATGTCAGCAGAGAATTAGTCTGCATGTCATAGCAGAGAATCAGGCTTCATGTCAGCCACCACTGCAACAGTCCATTGGCATATATTTAGGCCCAGCACCCAGGCAGAGGAGGGAGGTCCCGTAACAGAGAATCTGTCTTCATGTCAGCAGAGAATCAGTCTGCATGTCATAGCAGAGAATGAGGCTTCACGTCACCCACCACTGCAACAGTCCATTGGCATATATTTAGGCCTAGCACACAGGCAGAGCAGAGAGGTCCCGTAACAGACAATCTGGCTTCATGTCAGCAGAGAATCAGTCTGCATGTCATAGCAGAGAATCAGGCTTCACGTCAGCCACCACTGCAACAGTCCATTGGCATATATTTAGGCCTAGCACACAGGCAGAGCAGAGAGGTCCCGTAACAGACAATCTGGCTTCATGTCAGCAGAGAATCAGTCTGCATGTCATAGCAGAGAATGAGGCTTCACGTCAGCCACCACTGCAACAGTCCATTGGCATATATTTAGGCCTAGCACACAGGCAGAGCAGAGAGGTCCCGTAACAGACAATCTGGCTTCATGTCAGCAGAGAATCAGTCTGCATGTCATAGCAGAGAATCAGGCTTCACGTCAGCCACCACTGCAACAGTCCATTGTCATAAATTTAGGCCCAGCACCCAGGCAGAGGAGAGAGGTCCCGTAACAGACAATCTGGCTTCATGTCAGCAGAGAATTAGTCTGCATGTCATAGCAGAGAATCAGGCTTCATGTCAGCCACCACTGCAACAGTCCATTGGCATATATTTAGGCCCAGCACCCAGGCAGAGGAGGGAGGTCCCGTAACAGAGAATCTGTCTTCATGTCAGCAGAGAATCAGTCTGCATGTCATAGCAGAGAATGAGGCTTCACGTCAGCCACCACTGCAACAGTCCATTGGCATATATTTAGGCCTAGCACACAGGCAGAGGAGAGGTTCATTCAACTTTGGGTAGCCTCGCAATATAATGGTAAAATGAAAATAAAAATAGGATTGAATGAGGAAGTGCCCTGGAGTCCAATAATATATGGTTATGGGGAGGTAGTTAATGTCTAATCTGGACAAGGGACGGACAGGTCCTGTGGGATCCATGCCTGGTTCATTTTTATGAACGTCAGCTTGTCCACATTGGCTGTAGACAGGCGGCTGCGTTTGTCTGTAATGACGCCCCCTGCCGTGCTGAATACACGTTCAGACAAAACGCTGGCTGCCGGGCAGGCCAGCACCTCCAAGGCATAAAAGGCTAGCTCTGGCCACGTGGACAATTTAGAGACCCAGAAGTTGAATGGGGCCGAACCATCAGTCAGTACGTGGAGGGGTGTGCACACGTACTGTTCCACCATGTTAGTGAAATGTTGCCTCCTGCTAACACGTTGCGTATCAGGTGGTGGTGCAGTTAGCTGTGGCGTGTTGACAAAAGTTTTCCACATCTCTGCCATGCTAACCCTGCCCTCAGAGGAGCTGGCCGTGACACAGCTGCCTTGGCGACCTCTTGCTCCTCCTCTGCCTTGGCCTTGGGCTTCCACTTGTTCCCCTGTGACATTTGGGAATGCTCTCAGTAGCGCGTCTACCAACGTGCGCTTGTACTCGCGCATCTTCCTATCACGCTCCAGTGCAGGAAGTAAGGTGGGCACATTGTCTTTGTAGCGTGGATCCAGCAGGGTGGCAACCCAGTAGTCCGCACAGGTTAAAATGTGGGCAACTCTGCTGTCGTTGCGCAGGCACTGCAGCATGTAGTCGCTCATGTGTGCCAGGCTGCCCAGGGGTAAGGACAAGCTGTCCTCTGTGGGAGGCGTATTGTCATCGTCCTGCCTTTCCCCCCAGCCACGCACCAGTGATGGACCCGAGCTGCGTTGGGTGCCACCCCGCTGTGACCATGCTTCATCCTCATCCTCCTCCACCTCCTCCTCATCCTCGTCCTCCTCGTCCTCCAGTAGTGGGCCCTGGCTGGCCACATTTGTACCTGGCCTCTGCTGTTGCCAAAAACCTCCCTCTGAGTCACTTCGAAGAGACTGGCCTGAAAGTGCTAAAAATGACCCCTCTTCCTCCTCCTCCTCCTCCTCCTCCTGGGCCACCTCCTCTTCCATCATCGCCCTAAGTGTTTTCTCAAGGAGACATAGAAGTGGTATTGTAACGCTGATAACGGTGTCATCGCCACTGGCCATGTTGGTGGAGTACTCGAAACAGCGCAACAGGGCACACAGGTCTCGCATGGAGGCCCAGTCATTGGTGGTGAAGTGGTGCTGTTCTGTAGTGCGACTGACCCGTGCGTGCTGCAGCTGAAACTCCACTATGGCCTGCTGCTGCTCGCACAGTCTGTCCAGCATGTGCAAGGTGGAGTTCCACCTGGTGGGCACGTCGCATATGAGGCGGTGAGCGGGAAGGCCGAAGTTACGCTGTAGCGCAGACAGGCGAGCAGCAGCAGGATGTGAACGCCGGAAGCGCGAACAGACGGCCCGCACTTTATGCAGCAGCTCTGACATGTCGGGGTAGTTGTGAATGAACTTCTGCACCACCAAATTCAGCACATGCGCCAAGCAAGGGATGTGCGTCAAATTGGCTAGTCCCAGAGCTGCAACGAGATTTCGCCCATTATCACACACCACCAGGCCGGGCTTGAGGCTCACCGGCAGCAACCACTCGTCGGTCTGTTGTTCTATACCCCGCCACAACTCCTGTGCGGTGTGGGGCCTGTCCCCCAAACATATGAGTTTCAGAATGGCCTGCTGACGTTTACCCCGGGCTGTGCTGAAGTTGGTGGTGAAGGTGTGTGGCTGACTGGATGAGCAGGTGGAAGAAGAGGAGGAGGAAGCCGAGAAGGAGGAGGTGGCAACAGGAGGCAAAGAATGTTGCCCTGCGATCCTTGGCGGCGGAAGGACGTGCGCCAAACAGCTCTCCGCCTGGGGCCCAGCTGCCACTACATTTACCCAGTGTGCAGTTAGGGAGATATAGCGTCCCTGGCCGTGCTTACTGGTCCACGTATCTGTGGTTAGGTGGACCTTGCCACAGATGGCGTTGCGCAGTGCACACTTGATTTTATCGGATACTTGGTTGTGCAGGGAAGGCACGGCTCTCTTGGAGAAGTAGTGCCGGCTGGGAACAACATACTGTGGGACAGCAAGCGACATGAGCTGTTTGAAGCTGTCTGTGTCCACCAGCCTAAATGACAGCATTTCATAGGCCAGTAGTTTAGAAATGCTGGCATTCAGGGCCAGGGATCGAGGGTGGCTAGGTGGGAATTTACGCTTTCTATCAAATGTTTGTGAGATGGAGAGCTGAACGCTGGCGTGTGACATGGTTGAGACGCTTGGTGACGGAGGTGGTGGTGGTGGTGTTGGTGGTACATCCCCTGTTTGCTGGGCGGCAGGTGCCAACGTTCCTCCAGAGGCGGAGGAAGAGGCCGAGGCGGCAGCAGCAGAATAGGCCGAGGCGGCAGCAGCAGAAGAGGTAGCAGGGGGAGCCTGAGTGACTTCCTTGGTTTTAAGGTGTTTACTCCACTGCAGTTCATGCTTTGCATGCAGGTGCCTGGTCATGCAGGTTGTGCTCAGGTTCAGAACGTTAATGCCTCGCTTCAGGCTCTGATGGCACAGCGTGCAAACCACTCGGGTCTTGTCGTCAGCACATTGTTTGAAGAAGTGCCATGCCAGGGAACTCCTTGAAGCTGCCTTTGGGGTGCTCGGTCCCAGATGGCGGCGGTCAGTAGCAGGCGGAGTCTCTTGGCGGCGGGTGTTCTGCTTTTGCCCACTGCTCCCTCTTTTGCTACGCTGTTGGCTCGGTCTCACCACTGCCTCTTCCTCCGAACTGTGAAAGTCAGTGGCACGACCTTCATTCCATGTGGGGTCTAGGACCTCATCGTCCCCTGCATCGTCTTCCACCCAGTCTTGATCCCTGACCTCCTGTTCAGTCTGCACACTGCAGAAAGACGCAGCAGTTGGCACCTGTGTTTCGTCATCATCAGAGACATGCTGAGGTGGTATTCCCATGTCCTCATCATCAGGAAACATAAGTGGTTGTGCGTCAGTGCATTCTATGTCTTTCACCGCTGGGGAAGGGCTAGGTGGATGCCCTTGGGAAACCCTGCCAGCGGAGTCTTCAAACAGCATAAGAGACTGCTGCATAACTTGAGGCTGAGACAGTTTCCCTGGTATGCATGGGGGTGATGTGACAGACTGATGGGGTTGGTTTTCAGGCGCCATCTGTGCGCTTTCTGCAGAAGACTGGGTGGGAGATAATGTGAACGTGCTGGATCCACTGTCGGCCACCCAATTGACTAATGCCTGTACCTGCTCAGGCCTTACCATCCTTAGAACGGCATTGGGCCCCACCATATATCGCTGTAAATTCTGGCGGCTACTGGGACCTGAGGTAGTTGGTACACTAGGACGTGTGGATGTGGCAGAACGGCCACGTCCTCTCCCAGCACCAGAGGGTCCACTAACACCACCACGACCATGTCCACGTCCGCGTCCCTTACTAGATGTTTTTCTCATTGTTATGGTTCACCACAACAACAAATATATTATTTGGCCCAATGTATTGTATTCAAATTCAGCGGGATATAAATTTGAGGCCTAGTATTTAGGCGCTGGGTGACCGGTATGGATTTAGTGACAGAATTAGACTTGGAAATGCACAGAAGCGTGTGTGTGAAGTTATTCTGAATGACCCTATGTGCACCTTCAATATGATCTACCCTTTTAGGGATAGATTTCAAATAGCTCTGATATAGCAGAAACGACTAAATTATGAAATTGCTAAATTGGGAATTGTATTTCAACCCAGAACAAAAAATGTGCTTTGACGGACACTAAATAACTTTCCCAGCCACAACAGGACAGCGGTAACGAGAGATTTAGCGGGATATAAATTTGAGGCCTAGTATTTAGGCGCTGGGTGACAGGTATGGGTTTAGTGACAGAATTAGATTTGGAAATGCACAGTAGCGGGTGTGTGAAGTTATTCTGAATGACCCTATGTGCACCTTGAATATTATATACCCTTTTAGGGATAGATTTCAAATAGCTCTGATATAGCAGAAACCACTAAATTATGAAATTGCTAAATTGGGAATTGTATTTCAACCCAGAACAAGAAATGTGCTTGAACGGACACTAAATAACTCGCCCAGCTACAGCACTAGGGACAGATTTAGCGGGATATAAATTTGAGGCCTAGTATTTAGGCGCTGGGTGACAGGTATGGGTTTAGTGCCAGAATTAGACTTGGAAATACACAGTAGCGGGTGTGTGTGAAGTTATTCTGAATGACCCAATGTGCACCTTGAATATTATATACCCTTTTAGGGATAGATTTCAAATAGCTCTGATATAGCAGAAACCACTAAATTATGAAATTGCTAAATTGGGAATTGTATTTCAACCCAGAACAAGAAATGTGCTTGAACGGACACTAAATAACTCGCCCAGCTACAGCACTAAGGACAGATTTAGCGGGATATAAATTTGAGGCCTAGTATTTAGGCGCTGGGTGACAGGTATGGGTTTAGTGCCAGAATTAGACTTGGAAATACACAGTAGCGGGTGTGTGTGAAGTTATTCTGAATGACCCAATGTGCACCTTGAATATTATATACCCTTTTAGGGATAGATTTCAAATAGCTCTGATATAGCAGAAACCACTAAATTATGAAATTGCTAAATTGGGAATTGTATTTCAACCCAGAACAAGAAATGTGCTTGAACGGACACTAAATAACTCGCCCAGCTACAGCACTAAGGACAGATTTAGCGGGATATAAATTTGAGGCCTAGTATTTAGGCGCTGGGTGACAGGTATGGGTTTAGTGCCAGAATTAGACTTGGAAATACACAGTAGCGGGTGTGTGTGAAGTTATTCTGAATGACCCAATGTGCACCTTGAATATTATATACCCTTTTAGGGATAGATTTCAAATAGCTCTGATATAGCAGAAACCACTAAATTATGAAATTGCTAAATTGGGAATTGTATTTCAACCCAGAACAAGAAATGTGCTTGAACGGACACTAAATAACTCGCCCAGCTACAGCACTAAGGACAGATTTAGCGGGATATAAATTTGAGGCCTAGTATTTAGGCGCTGGGTGACAGGTATGGGTTTAGTGCCAGAATTAGACTTGGAAATACACAGTAGCGGGTGTGTGTGAAGTTATTCTGAATGACCCAATGTGCACCTTGAATATTATATACCCTTTTAGGGATAGATTTCAAATAGCTCTGATATAGCAGAAACCACTAAATTATGAAATTGCTAAATTGGGAATTGTATTTCAACCCAGAACAAGAAATGTGCTTGAACGGACACTAAATAACTCGCCCAGCTACAGCACTAAGGACAGATTTAGCGGGATATAAATTTGAGGCCTAGTATTTAGGCGCTGGGTGACAGGTATGGGTTTAGTGCCAGAATTAGACTTGGAAATACACAGTAGCGGGTGTGTGTGAAGTTATTCTGAATGACCCAATGTGCACCTTGAATATTATATACCCTTTTAGGGATAGATTTCAAATAGCTCTGATATAGCAGAAACCACTAAATTATGAAATTGCTAAATTGGGAATTGTATTTCAACCCAGAACAAGAAATGTGCTTGAACGGACACTAAATAACTCGCCCAGCTACAGCACTAGGGACAGATTTAGCTGGATATAAATTTGAGGCCTAGTATTTAGGCGCTGGGTGACAGGTATGGGTTTAGTGCCAGAATTAGACTTGGAAATACACAGTAGCGGGTGTGTGTGAAGTTATTCTGAATGACCCAATGTGCACCTTGAATATTATATACCCTTTTAGGGATAGATTTCAAATAGCTCTGATATAGCAGAAACCACTAAATTATGAAATTGCTAAATTGGGAATTGTATTTCAACCCAGAACAAGAAATGTGCTTGAACGGACACTAAATAACTCGCCCAGCTACAGCACTAAGGACAGATTTAGCGGGATATAAATTTGAGGCCTAGTATTTAGGCGCTGGGTGACAGGTATGGGTTTAGTGCCAGAATTAGACTTGGAAATACACAGTAGCGGGTGTGTGTGAAGTTATTCTGAATGACCCAATGTGCACCTTGAATATTATATACCCTTTTAGGGATAGATTTCAAATAGCTCTGATATAGCAGAAACCACTAAATTATGAAATTGCTAAATTGGGAATTGTATTTCAACCCAGAACAAGAAATGTGCTTGAACGGACACTAAATAACTCGCCCAGCTACAGCACTAAGGACAGATTTAGCGGGATATAAATTTGAGGCCTAGTATTTAGGCGCTGGGTGACAGGTATGGGTTTAGTGCCAGAATTAGACTTGGAAATACACAGTAGCGGGTGTGTGTGAAGTTATTCTGAATGACCCAATGTGCACCTTGAATATTATATACCCTTTTAGGGATAGATTTCAAATAGCTCTGATATAGCAGAAACCACTAAATTATGAAATTGCTAAATTGGGAATTGTATTTCAACCCAGAACAAGAAATGTGCTTGAACGGACACTAAATAACTCGCCCAGCTACAGCACTAAGGACAGATTTAGCGGGATATAAATTTGAGGCCTAGTATTTAGGCGCTGGGTGACCGGTATGGATTTAGTGACAGAATTAGACTGGGATATGGCCAAAAAATAAACAGACTATTGCTGGTTAAATGCACTTGGTGTGACAGCTTCACCCTGATGTAGGCTTTAGCCAAAAAACAACCACACCATTGAGGGTTAAATGCACTTGGTGACAGGCGCAGCTTGCCCCTGATTTAGTATATGGCCAAAAAATGAACAGACTATTGCTGGTTAAATGCACTTGGTGTGACAGCTTCACCCTGATGTAGGCTTTAGCCAAAAAACAACCACACCATTGAGGGTTAAATGCACTTGGTGACAGGCGCAGCTTGCCCCTGATTTTGTATATGGCCAAAAAATGAACAGACTATTGCTGGTTAAATGCACTTGGTGTGACAGCTTCACCCTGATGTAGGCTTTAGCCAAAAAACAACCACACCATTGAGGGTTAAATGCACTTGGTCGCAGCTTGTGCTGGCGCACCACAAGACACAAAATGGCCGCCGATCACCCCAGAAAAATGTGACTGACAAACGGTCTGGGCAGCCTAAAAACAGTGAGCAATTGAGGATCAGCAGCTCAATGATCCACAGCTGCAGATCGATCAGTTAATCAAGTCCTTTGGAGGAGTTAATCTGCCTAATCTCGCCCTACTGTCGCAGCCGCAACCTCTCCCTACGCTAATCAGAGCAGAGTGACGGGCGGCGCTATGTGACTCCAGCTTAAATAGAGGCTGGGTCACATGGTGCTCTGGCCAATCACAGCCATGCCAATAGTAGGCATGGCTGTGATGGCCTCTTGGGGCAAGTAGTATGACGCTTGTTGATTGGCTGCTTTGCAGCCTTTCAAAAAGCGCCAAGAAAGCGTCACAAAAGCGCGAAGAAAGCGACGAACACCGAACCCGAACCCGGACTTTTACGAAAATGTCCGGGTTCGGGTCCGTGTCACGGACACCCCAAAATTCGGTACGAACCCGAACTATACAGTTCGAGTTCGCTCATCCCTATTTGTAGTCATTAGTAAAGCCCTGTTACTTGAAATATTATGATACAACTTTTTTGATAGCAAGTAATGGCCATTTGCATTACTCATTTTATGTAGCAATGTGCATATATGCAGATGAAGCAGTGATACATAATTTAAGAGAGCATTGCATGTAAGTATCCTACACTTTACTACAATACAAGCTAATTGGGCTCCTAATGCATAATACATGACCTGCAGTATACTATGGTTTCAAATGTATATATACATTGATGCACTAACATCTTTAAACACATTCCATTAGTCTTTGAAAGTCTAATTATTAACAGGAAAGTGTATATATATATATATATATATATATATATGTGTAAGCCACCTTTAAAACGTTAAAGTCATGGTTATGGAGGCACATATTTATCTGCAATACCCACTCAGAGTTAGTGCTCTACATGAGCAAAGTACAGAAAGAAATGGGGATTAGTCAGCACATCCCAGTGTATGTTGCCATAGCTGAAAGTGCAAAAGCAAAGACAAACACAATGCAACAGCACTCTGCAAACACAAATAATAAAATAAACACAATAGTACCATACTCACTATACAGAATGTACCAGTGCTAGTGCTACATTATAAATGTGAGATTCTTAGCAACTACGTTATGGACAAAATTATTTATGCCTGTCTGCCACTGGCAAAGCGATCTATTAACGACAGGAACCTACACTAAATACTACCTCCACTGGTGCCATACTGGCCTCCATTAAAATCAGGGAATGTATTCCCAGAATTAATGGAGGCCAATATGGCACCAAAAAGGTATAATATAGTGTGGGCTCAGCATATATGTGAAACCTGCATTCCCTGAATTTAATGGAGGCTATTGTGGCACCAAAAGAGGTATATTATAGTGTGGGCTTAGCATGCATGTGAAACCTACATTCCCTGAATTTAATGGAGGCCAGTAGGGCTCCAGCGGAGGTAGTATGTACTGTAGATTCCTGTTCTAAAGAGATCGCCTTGCCATTGGCGGAAAGGGGCAAATAATTTTGTACAAAATGTAGTTGCCAAGAATCTCAAATTTTTAACGTAGCATTAGTTTTAGTACATTTTCTGTAGTGAGTATGATTGTATTAACTTTATTATTTGTGTTTGCAGGGTGCTGTTGCATTATTTCTTTTTGCTTATGAGTGAGGAAAATTTATGACATAAACAGCCATACCCAAACAACTCTTTGCATTGCCTTAGCTGCTGGAGTTCCCCGCTATCTCAGTTGATACTACAATCATGGGTTTGTTCCACAGTTATTCCTCTAGGGAAAAATCCATGGGGTATTCAGCCTCCTCCTGATGCTCTAAGATGGTGTTGGACCGTATGATAAAGGTACAGAGTCCTGTCATCCTGATTCAGCTGACTTTTGCATTATAACCCAGTGTGTATTGGAGAAGGGTTCTCATAGATTCTCCTCAGACCTTCCCAGCTGCTAAAGCAATTCCACTGACTTCTGCAGAAAGAGTTTAATAAAATAGCACACTGGCTAATCTGACTAAATAAATTAAAGAGCTTGGCCATCCCACTGACATGCTAAAGCATAGGGCGATGAAATAGAAGCCTTCCAATTCCTTTTATAGTAAGACATAGAAGATGTACATCATAAAGACCTACAACTACAAAGCACACTAGAATATTTTAAGAACAAGCAGAGTAACCTTCAATTCAGGGGGTTATCTGAGTATATAAGAGACCTGCACAAAGTGTCGGACTGGGGTACCTAGGGCCCACCAGTAAAATTTATTTTGGGGGCCCACCATACGGATACATTCAAATATAATAAATAATTTAACACGTTTTTTATATGAACATAGGCTGGTTGAGGTGCTGTACATTGAATATATGTATGTAGTGCAGTAAATCTAATGTGTTATGTTCTACTTGTGCAGGGGTGGGATACTAGGGGCCCACCTTGCTCAGGGGCCCACCGGGGGATTCCCCTGTACCCCTGTGGGCCAGTCCGAGCCTGCCTGCACAACACTGTCCTGACCCTTTTTCAAAAATTGGTGGCAAATATCCAGGTGGAACTGTTTGCATGTGTCTTTGTGCATGAAGCAGTGTGATGTTACTTAAAGTCCTTGTTTGCTTTTGCATTGCAGCCATAGTAGCGCACGCCCGACTTCCCTTTTTATATATGGTTTGGAGGTGCTGGGCTAACTCATGTGCATTGTATATTTGGGGGCATGGCTTACCCTATTAGATCTTGAACTCCCACCCATCTGCCTGTTGCTTTTAATTACACTATCATATACCGCATTTTTCGCCCTATAAGACGCACTTTTCCCCCCAAAAGTGGGGGGAAAATGGCAGTGGATCTTATGGGGCGAATGCTGCAATTTACACTGATACACCGCCGACCGCATGCTGCACAGTGCACGGTGTATCAGCGGAGAGGGAGGAGGGGCTGGGGGCTGGCATCTGGTTTAGGAATGGCAGTGGGGCCCGTTGCAGTCACTGTATTCTATTAGCATTGGGCCCCGCTTACTGTAGTAATCCTATCTGTGTAAGCATTGTTTAACAATAGAATTAATCTTCATTCCAGCAGCCTCTACTACCATACTTACTAACTTCCTTAGCAGGCAGGAGGCAGGAGGCCGAGCGGCTGTTGCGTAACTCACTACGTCACAAGCCCGCACCGCCTGCTTCATTCATAAAGTGGGAGGAGCAGGCGCGTGACGTAGTGAGTTACGCTACAGCCGCCCGGCCTCCTGCCTGCTATGGAAGTTAGTAAGTACGGTAGTACAAGCTGCTGGAATGAAGATGAATTCTATTGTTAAACAATGCCTACACTTCAATAAGATGACTACAGTGAGCGGGGCCCAGTGCAATAGAATACAGTGACTGCACCGGGTCCCGCTGCAATTAAAAAATTAGATGCCGGCCCCCACCCCCTGTATTGGGGGTCATTCACACTACACAGGGACACTGTTATGGGGGGCAATCTGTGGATGCTTTTTATGTGTCATCCCCCTCATAGCAGTGTCATGCCATCCACAGATGCCCCCATAAAAGTGCCATCCACAGATCCCGCCATAACAGTGCCATCCACAGATCCCCCATAGCAGTGTCATTCCATTCAGAGATGCCCCCATAACAGTGCCATCCACAGATCCCCATAACAGTGTTAGCCACAGACCCCCATAACAATGCGTCATTCACAGATCCCCTATAATAGCGTCATCAACAGACCACCATTAGTTCAAAACCCACCAAAAGAACACCTTTTGGTTCAAAATATATATTTTTCTTATTTTCCTCCTTAAAAACCTAGGTGCGTCTTATGGAACGTCTTATAGGGCAACAAATACGGTAACTGGATTCTACATTGCCCTGAATTTTGTAGGCCAAGAGAGGCTTTCAGTGTAGGTCCTGTCTGATAGAAGCCTTGTTGCTGGTAGATGAGCACAACATATTGTTGATCAAAAATGTGCCCAAAGAGCTTCTAAATTTCATATAGTAAGTAAAGCAGCACTGCAGTTTACATTTATTCTTGTTTTCAATGTTTGCTTGAGTCTTTGTGCATGTGTTCTGCTATTTGTAGTCTGTTTTCTTTTGCAGGTGGAGATGTATCGAGTCCACCAGGTCATGATAGCCAGGAAGAAAAGAGGTCTTCATTTAACATTACTTTTATAGAATTTATTGAAAATTTGATTCGACTTAGTCGCCAAATTTCACACAAAAATTTGCTTTGTGGCAAAAAAAATTCGTCACAAAGCACATTTTTGGGAAAGTAGCGGGTGCAATAACAGGGAGCTGTGATAGCGCCGCCCACGTCATTGTACCCCTCAGATGCCTCGTTCATACATGATAGCAGCATCTGAGTGTAAAATTAACAATAAGAAAAAATTCAATCAAACTTACCGCCTCCATTCGCTCACGGCGGGCTGGCTGCAGCCATCTTGCATGAATATCTCGGCCAAAATTCTGTGTGACGCGAGATTACATCATCAAGCCGCCTGGTGTAGTGACGTATGGCCAGTCGCGAGCAAATGGAGGAGGTAAGTTAATTTTTTTTTTCGTTTTTAATACTATTTCAGGTTAAATCGATTCGCTGACACGAAGCACGAGGAAATTCGGCTTCTAGGCTAATCGAATTTAACCTGAAATTTGGATAGAATTCCACTTTGTGGGATTTGATTAGCTTATCTCTAAACACTTCTTCATTTCACTTTTACAAAAGTCTGAAAGAATGGTTTTTCTCTACTGCTTAATTTAAACTCTGCCTCCACTCTCCTCATGTAAAGTGTACAGTTATAAAATATTTCTGTATTCACAAATTCAAAAAACGTGAGTTGGTCATGAAACAACTGGATTTGGAGAAGAAGATGGTCCAATTAGAGGTTTAAGCCAATCGATCTCCAACACATATTTCTCTTCACACACATCTTGACACTCCAGAGTGGTTTGCATCACTGAGCTGGCAATTTACAGTACACTTAACATCTACTATCTTACTTGGAATCTGAATATAGTCCCAATAGCTGTATCCAAATATCAGAGGAATTCGTCTTTCATCTTTCCCACATATATATAGAACCATTGCCTTTTCTACTCTAGCCATTGAAGCTTGTTCTCCCTGTCAACAGCATTGGTTGAATCACTTAGCATAGATGTGAAGAAAAAAAACATTTTAGTGGACATCAAAATCCTTGAGGCCAACAAAAGGCCAGGACCAGAAATGTTTTCCTATTCTTGTTCGACACCTGACTTATTTTGTAAAGCTGGAAAAGGTGGCACTCTCCCTAATCCCACTACTTTTATTGCTGCAGCATCCATGATTCCCAAACCAATCAAGGACTAGTGTTGATCACGAATATTCTAATCGCAAATTTTTATCGAGAATATCGGCACTTCAAGAATTTGCGAAGATGTGGAATATAGTGCTATATATTCGTAATTGCGAATATTCTTGATTTTTTAACCTCCCTCGTTGCTCGTGGGCTAATGATAAGGCTGCAATATCTTTGTCAGAGCTTAGTAACATCCCTAACAACCAATAGGGAAGTTGCCTACCCCTTTACTATATAAAGAAGCCATTTTCTGCAGTTTTTTTGCAGTTCTGAGAGAGAGAGAGAGAGAGAGAGAGCAGTGACATTGCTGTGCTCTGTGCTTTCATCTGGATCCTATTCCTTATCCAATTTCATTAGCTAGTTAGTTAGCTTATATATATATATATATATATATATATATTAATATATATATATATATATATATATATATATATAATACAGATAGTTAGGGGGAGATAGTCAGTGTAGGTTAGATAGTGATATAATGTAGCTGATTAGTGCAGAGTGTTAGGTAGTGTGATAGGAATTACTGATAGGAATTACTGTTTCTCTGCTGCCCATACCTACATACTTCAGACATAGTGCTGTGCTGTCACAACAATACTTAGTGCACCAGTCAGCAATATCTACTCAGAACTGATAAAATGTGAAGTTGCATGTATTGCGCAAAAAAATTGGTGCATCATTAGTGCTGATTTGCGCAATTGCAAAAATAATGACGATCACAAATTCGTGAATTCGTGAATTTATTGCAAATATTATATCAAAAATTTACAAAATATCTCAAAAAAGAATATTGCTGCTCATCACTATCAAGGACTCAAATAGATAGTATTATTACAGACCATTCTCCCTTACTTTGATGTCAAAATTACAGGCAAAAATATAGATTTTAGACCCAGATTTTATAGGTAGGGGGAGTTTTGTGACCTGCTACCAAGTGGTTGATGATCTTACCACTTTTATCACATTATCAGCTAATGCAAAAGGAGGAAAATCCTTGCTATGCTCTATTTTTGCTATGGGCAGACATCATTTAATTCAATTTATTGTCCCTAGATTTTTAAAGTTTTATCCCTTTGTGGGTTCACTAAGGAATTTATGCAATGGGTTGGGCCCTATATAGTTCCCCAAAGGCTTTTGTCCAATACAGTGGATATATGTCAAATATTTCCTAATGCTAAGCCTACTACCCAGAATTACCACATCACTTTTATTGCTTGGATTGGCCCTTGAAAATTTAGGCTTCCAAAATCAGAATAGCCTTAATATATGCAAAATTATGGAAATACTTAAGTTCAGATTATATTTTTATCACAATTATTTCCCCTACCACTTCCCTACCAAAACTCTAAAATGACCCATCTAACTTTGCGACATTGTCATGCTCAAATCACAGACATTTAATATAATGTTCTCCCCTGTAGTATTAGGTCCTCTCAAACCAGCCTTCCCATTTGCCCGGCCCCCCTCCTTTAGCACATAACTCAGGTTTCACTTATCAGCTTTCTAGGGCACATCCATAATGGGAACTATCCTCTTTATCTAGGGAAGCAATTGAAAAATTGGAACAGGAACCACATTTCCTGGCTAGGTTTTATCCATGTGTGCTCACAGTCCCAGTACCTGGTTAGTTCCTTAGAACTATACAACATCTGGTCTTCCAGTAGCCCAGAGGGGAGAATTGTGGATGGTCGGTACGTCTCAATGAGAATGTATGCCTCAGTGATATAATTCCCAGAAATAAGTATGCCAGTAACATTAGGTTTCTGGGAGATTTTCATGAAAGTGGATTTTGGGTCCGGGTTTTAGGAGTCACCAGAGAGATTGGGTGGGACAGGTCACTCCCATACTCCATCCAGGGTTTTCCTAAGGTGTGGTTAAAAAGGGTATGGGAGTCTCAGCTGGGGATATAAGTGTGCACAGGCTAACTGAAAGCTGAACAAGCTGAGAGGGAGGATTTAGTATCTGAAAGACCCCAGAGAGTGGTGAGATCATATTGTTTTGTTACCCAATTTGCACTGAGCACAAAATGTGGGACTTTATGTTATGCAATATGTGTTGGCTAAAGAAAGCTTAAAGCTAAAGTTTGGACATGTTTACTTTTGTTTGCTGAAATAAACACTTACAAACGCAAAAACACAAATGCAATCACACTCTGCAACCAGCACTGTGCCCTGCCTCTATGCTGGATGTTGAATAAGGCATTGGTGTACATTTTGGCCAAAGTGTAATAAGCCATTCACCACGTCAAGGTCGCCTCCATGAGTGGTCCCTTACACTAGTTCCTACCTGTTATGGGCCATGACAGACACTCAAAGTCCAGGGAGCGCGGGAACAGCATGCACGCCAAGCACACTCTGCTTTTAACCCCGTCCGGTGCCATTACAGCTTTCATCAGATCCAGGGATGCAAGTACCAACATGCATGCTGAGCCCACTATATAATTCTCCTGGAGCCAAATGGCTACTGGTAGGGGCTATGAAAGCAGACTCAGTTTTATACTGACTTTTAAACCAGCCTCCAGGGCAGACTAACTGGTCAGGTGTGCATGACTGCATGGAGATCGCCACACCTCCAATATATACTACAAAGAAAAAAATGTGGGGGGTTCAGTCAGCACAACCCTATGCATGTGCACATTGCTATGGCAAAATACACATACAAACGCAAAAACACAAATGCAATCGCACTCTGCAACCAGGACTCTGCCCTGCCTCTATGCTGGATGTTGAATGAGGCATTGGTGTACATTTTGGCCAAAGTGTAATAAGCCACTCACCACGTCAAGGTCGCCTCCATGAGTGGTCCCTAACACTAGTTCCTACCTGTTATGGGCCATGACAGACACACAAAGTCCAAGGAGCGCAGGTACAGCTTGCACGCCAAGCACACTCTGCTTTTAACCCCGTCTGGTGCCATTACAGCTTTCATCGGATCCAGGGATGCAAGTACCAATATGCATGCTGAGCCCAATATATAATAAACACTGCCTGTGTTGAAGACAAAATTCACACGTGTGTATGTGCGCACAGTGATGGAGTTAAAACCCCCACAGTCTGTAATGGCTCCATTCCTAGAGCTATGAGCCCAATTCTATATACATTAGATCTGCAATAAAAGGTGAAATAGATTGCTGAATATTACCATGCTGCCCAACTTGGTTCCTAGTTTAGCAAAGTTTTGGCTCACATTGGAAACTCCAGAATATGCCACCTCAATCTCTAGCCTGAACATAACCATAAGTACTGTACTCCTTAGGGCTTATCTATCTCTACCCCCACACAATATTTGCAGTTGGGGCAGCGATGAGCTTCCCTAACGTCACTTGCGATGCTAGGCCACCAGGATCTCAATGGTTCCTGTTTGGGAAAACATTGTGTGTAGCTTATAAAGTGGTATTGTGCTGACACTTAGTACTAACCCACTTTTCTCATACTGTCCCTGACTAAATCAAGATTTTGTAAGCTGTGAATATGGCTCTACAACTTCAACCTTATCAGAAACCTATGGAAAGCTGTTCCCCACAAAACTATTGAGTCCCTCAGCCAAGGAGAATATTTTTTCCCCCTGACTGTGAAGTAAGTCATAGCAAATTCTAAAAAAACAACAATTCCTTGATTTCAAGAAACTATCTTGTCTCTTCACACCCTCAAAATCTTCAGGGACACTTGTGAAGGTTTTATACCATCCCAGACATTTATTTTTAATTTCTACGATGTTGTTATAACCCTTAGGCCTCTTTCACATGAGCGTGACGGATTAGGTCTGGATGCGTTCAGGGTGCGTTCAGTGAAACTTGCACCATTTTGCAAGCAAGTTCATTCAGTTTTGTCTGCTATTGCGTTCAGTTGTTCAATTTTTCCTGCACGGGTGCAATGCGTTTTGATGCGTTTTTCTTTTCACGCTCATGATAAAAACTGAAGTTTTACAAACAACATCTAACAACCATCAGTGAAAAACGCATTGCATCTGCACTTGCTTCCAGATGCAATGTGTTTTTCACTGAAGCCCCATTCACTTCTATGTGGCCAGGTCTGTGTGAAAAATGAAGAATATAGAACATGCTGCATTTTTCACGCAACGCAGAACTGATGTGTGAAAAAAAAATGTACACAGACCCATTGAAATGAATGGGTCAGGATTCAGTGCGGGTGCTATGCGTTCACGTCACGCACTGCCTCCGGGAGTAAAACTCGTGTGAAAGGGGCCTTAGGGAAATAGCCAAGATGATCCCATCCCTCTTTTGTCTTCCTGATTCCCCTTTTGTCAACCTTATTTAAAATTTAAAATTTCTTTCTCTCTTTTTGTTTGTCTCAATTACCATTGTTGTTGGTCCTTCATGTACTGACCTTTAGGCCTCATGCACAGGACCACAGACCAATTCGTGTGTCCAGGCCACAAATGAACATTATAGAGCAAGAATAGGCTTTTTTTGCATTGGGTCCCATGAAAATTTTGGGATGCACACTAAACACATCTGTATTTTTTGTTCCTTCCTGACAATCAACTGCTTGCTAAATAGAGGTGAAGTGATGCATTTAAATGCAGCAATCACCTCGATAGTATGAGGACAAGCTATGGTTACTGCTACTGCTCGTCCCCACACAAAATCATTGTGTCTGGATGGAACAGTGCTGTTTAAATAGCATGTTCTGCTACCCAGGAATGAGGATCGAGGTGTCCTCCCTTCAGATCATTTCACTCAATGAACAAGCGTTTGTCTCATTCAACAGATAATATGCAGAATCTTTACACGGGTAGATTATCGAGGAACAAACATTTATAAAAATGCTCATTCTAGATAAATGGCCCAAACATGTTCAGGCTGTATAAATGCGGCTTAAGTTACAACTCTCATGGATTGCTATGATACATATCTGCAAAATCACATTCCTCCCTAGGTTTTTGCATATTTTCAGATGTGTCCCTTTAAAAAAAAACAGGCAACATAACAATCCAAGAGTTGCTCAGAATCCTCAATTAACCCTTTAAGCTAATGGGGAATGGGTACAATGAATGTTTATTTGTTTTATAAAGCTGTTTACTTAGATGATGAAAGAATGGATGTCTTCCTCTCCCACCCAATGATGGGGGCAGATTGAAAATGTGTTTGTTAGATTAAGCACTACTAGAACATTATGGGATACTGTGCATCTCAAAATATTATTTATTGTGCCTCTCTCCACTATGAGCATCATAGTCGCAGCTTGGATGGAGCTGTTGAGCCAGAGCTTAGATTTTGCTATGTTGGCGTAATTTAAATCTCTTAGGTGTCTATAATTTCATATATCTGATCTCAATTTATGCGGCTGGACGGATAGGGTTTTAGTCCATTATAGTCAGTTGATTCAAGATGGACATTTATTACCTTTTGATCATTTTGTGACCAATAATCAGTTCATCTTTTATCTGCAAGTGATGCACTTTTAAATATTTGGCAGCTCCCTTAGTGTTCACTACTTAGGTCCTACTTCTTAAAGTTTATGTTAAGGGGAAATGTTTATACAAGAGTATTTCCACTATATGCTGTTGTTAGAGGATAAACTACTGTACAATTTACTGTATGTTTGAACAGGAGCAAGACTTGCAAATGTCTTACAGTAATTGTGTCAGGCAATGGTGTGATCCACCCCTAGCTCAATGTGTGTAAATTATATTGAAGTTAAGAGAACTGAATTTTGATGGAACCCAACACCAAACAGATTAGCACATTGTATTTTTGGTTCTGCTATTTTATTGCGTAAAAATACTCAATTATAGGTTAAGTCATCAGTGGTGGTTTTGTCTTAAGGTGTTTTCTACTTTTAAATTAATTTCTCTAGTGGCTCAATAAGGTCCTTGTAGGTTGTCACAGGCATCTGGAGCCATTGTGTCTACAGTGCTAGAGGGTGCATGGAGGAGAATCCATAGAGAGAACACGACAATCAAGATGCTCAATTAAGGTCAAGTTTGGGGAATTAGGGGACTACGGTCATGCTTGGAAGTCTTTGTCATGCTCTTCTAACCAATGACAGACATTTCTAGCCATTTGACATGTTGCATTGTCTTGCTGGAAGATCGCATCCACCTCGGGGGAAAAATCAGCATGTACGGGTGTACATAATCTGAAAGGATGGATTCATATCCAAATGGGATGATAGTGCCTTGCACATGGATAAGTGGACCCAGAGAATGCCACAAACATTCCCAGGACCATAATGCTACCCCAGCCAGCTTGTGTTCTTCCAGCAATGGTTGCAGGGTGTTTGTTCTGTGATGTTTCTCACCTGCCAGCGTCCATCCATTTGATGAAGCAGAAAACATGACTCATCAGAGAGGACACCCCTTTGCCAAGCAGCAAAGGTCCAGTGACCATCCATCTGCTTCAGAGCCCCATACACAGTAGGGTTTATTGAACAGTTTTTTAGACACACATCTGGTTCATTTTGGTGGTCTATAATTTGGTACCCCATTTTACTGTATCGATCTGCCCTTGCACACCTTCATAGCTGATGTTTACCTCTTAAATCAATGACACGTGGTACTGCACAGTTTTCTAATTTTCAGTGGTGATATTTGTCCACTCAACACTTTCACCAAATCAGCACATGACCAGTTCATAAACTGTGGCAGTTTTAAGAAACATGCACTCCCGCCCATCTGCCTAGTGCTTTTAATCAAAATATCCCATAGCTTGATTGTACATTGCCCTGAAAATTATAGGCAAGACTGTTAGTGTAGGTCCTGTCAGATAGAAGCCACCTTGTCTCTGGCCCAAAATATTCTTGATCAAAAATATGCACAAAGAGCTTCTAATTTTCATATTGTAAGTATAGTAGTAATGCAGTTTACATTTATTCTTGCTTTAAATTTTTGCATGTGTCTTTGTGCATAAAGCAGTGTGCTGCTACTTGTAGTCCTTCTTAGTTTCCAGAATACTGCTACCCTTGGCCCGAAAGCCAATAATATTTATTTTTGCAACTCTGCTAAATCTCCCCTTTCACCCATAAAAGCAATGAGAGATAGTTACATTGTTGATACGGTTAGAAAAAGACATAAGTCCATCAAGTTCAATCAAGGGATAGGTGGGGACGCTAATCCCAAAAGGATGTGAGACTCAGATTTCTACACATTTTCATAAGCATCAATGTTGTTTACTTTTAAGAATTCATCTAAACCCTTTTTATAACTGTCCACTGTTCCTGCTGTGACCACGTCCTGAGGAAGTCTATTCCACAGATTCACAGTTCTTACAGTAAAGAAGCTTTGACGCTTCTGGAGACTGAACTTTTTCACAGTATTTTTTGTATGGCCCATTTATATATTTGTATAGGTTAATCATGTCCCCCTTAAACGTCTCTTCTCAAAACTAAATAAATTCAATTATTTTAATCTTTCTTCATAACTAAGACCATCAGTTTAGTCGCTCTCATCTGTACTTTTTCCAGCTGCAGTGCATCCTTTCTGTGGACTGGTGCCCAGAACTTAACTGCATATTCCAGATGAGGCCGAACCACTGCTTTGTAAAGTGGTAATATTAAATCCCTGCCCCACGAGTCCATGCCTCCTTTAATGCATGACAATATCCTGGTGGCCTTAGAAGCAACTCATTGACATTGTATGCTATTTAATCTACCATCTACAAGGACACCCAAATCCTTCTCTATAAGTGACTCTCCCAGTGTTAAATCACCTAGGACATTATGACGCACAGAGATTATTAATACCAAGATGCATAACTTTACATTTATCCACATTGAACCTCATTTGCCAAGTTGATGCCCAATCACTCAGAGTGTTCAAGTCAGCTTGTAGCTTATAGACATCTTGCATAGACTGTACAGTACTACATAGCTTAGTGTCATCCGCAAAAATAGAAATGGTGCTATTAATCCCATCCTTGATATCATTAATAAATAAATTAAATAGAGGGCACAGCACTGGACCCGGGACTGGATAGGAATCATTGATCACAACTCTCTGGACACGGTCCTTCAGCCAGTTTTCAATCGAATTACAAACTATACTTTCTAAGCTTATAGACCTTAAAATTAAACTTCTATAAGGAACAGTATCAAAAGCCTTTGCAAAAGCCAGAAACACTACATCCATAGCCGCCCCTCTGTGCAGGCTAGTACTCACCTTCTCATAAAAACAAATCAAGTTAGTCTGACAACTTCTGTCCTTGGTAAACCCATGTTGGTTATTACTTATAATATTATTTAGAGTTACATACTGCTGTATATAGTTCCTAAGAGTCCTTCAACATTTTTATCACAACAGAAGTTAAACTAAGTGGTCTATAATTAAATATAAAGGACCTAGATCCTTTTTTGAATATGGGCACCACATTTGCCTTGCAACAATCACTTGGCACTTTACCAGTATCTTTAAAAATTATAAACAGGGGCACATAAATTACTAAACTAAGCTCTTTAGGCATTTGGGTGTAATCCATCTGAACCCGGAGCCTTGTTCACATTTATGTACCTTATTTAACTTATTTTGGACCATATCTACAGTTAGCCAATTGAGTATATTACTGGATGTACTAACAGCCCCAGCACCACAGATATCAGCTCATTTCTCTTCTTTTGTACAGTATATACAGAGCTAAAAAAAAAATCATTTAGTAACTCTGCCTTTTCCTTATTTTCAGTGACTACCCCCCCCCCCCCCCTTTACTATTATTTAGGTAACCTAACTGCTCGGACATTGTTTTTTTTTTTAGCATTTATTTATTTAAATAATTTTTGGGGATTTGTTTTGCTCTTCTTGCCACCTGCTGTTTGTTTTGCATTTTTATAGAATTGATTAAGCCCTTTGTAATCTTCACACAATATGTGTGCTAACAGCCTATAGCACAACTTATGTATCCGCCAAGCCAGTTCATGACATGTGACTTCCTTCATTAGCTACACGCTGGCGATGTCCAAAGTAGGAATTGGTCATAATAATGTGACATGAGTGTGTATATCCTTTATTAAAAATAGGATTGGTTAACCTTCCATTCCATTTAAGATGGCCTGTGGTGCACACCATATGTTAACCTCAGGCAATATATTGCTACTATGTAGAAGAGTGATGATTCTCCTGCTCTTAGTTATGCTCTAAGGTCAATATACATATACATTATGAACTCATTAAGGCTCATTATGCACTTCATTGTGTAATTCTAAAGAAAAGTTTGGCTTTGTATCCATAAGTCCACTTGCTCTTTTTTCTTTGGTGACTAAACTTGTCCCCCAGATTTCTTACCTCCCTCACTCACCTCTCCTTTTAATTGGGATATTTAGTATGTGATATATCCTGAGACTGTTGTATATACTGTATATACTCATACATAATATGTAATGGTGCTATTTGAATTGTATACTTAATTGAATAACTGTATGTATGTGTCTCACAATCTGACCTGCATTTCAGCATATTATTTGAAATTAATAGTATTGCTATTGTAATAACCATTTCCAATGAAAATAATAAAACACGTATTGTTAAAAAAAATGTGGCTTATCTCTCTTTCTCTCTTTTTAGTTACAATTTTACAAATACTGATTTACAATACTGATCAAATACTGATTGTGTGATAGTGGCCTAAAGGTTATTTAAAAAACATCTGATAAAGTAACCCAAGTCCGCAAAACTTAGACTTTGGATTTATTATGGGCAGTAGATTATATTTTAGATTCTCTCCGCTTGATTATATAATGGACATGGACATAAAGCCCAGAGCTTTAGTTTACATTTGAGGGTATCCACATTAGAATTGAATGAATGGTTTAGGAGTTTCAGCTTCTTTTAATATGTCACCCTTTTTTTAAAGGGACCAAAAGTAATTGGAAAATTGACTCAAAGGCTGTTTCATTGGCAGGTGTGGGCAATTCATTCATTATTTCATTCTCAACTAAGCACATAAAAGGCCTGGAGATGATTTGAGGTGTGGTGCTTGCATTTTGAAGATTTTGCTGAAAAGTAAACATGCGGTCAAAGGCGTTCTCCACGCAGGTGAAACAAGCCATCCTTCATCTGCTAAAACAGAAAAAACACATCCAGGAAATTGCTACACTATTAGGAGTGGAAAAATCTACTGTTTGGTAGACCCTAAGAAAGAAAGAAAGCACTGATGACCTCAACAATGCAAAAAGACCTGGAAGCCCATGGAAGACAACAGTGGTGGATAATCGCAGAATAATTACCATGGTGAAGAGAAATCCCTTCACAACAGCCAAGTGAACAACATTCTCCAGGATATAGGCATATCAAAATCCAAATCTAAAGAGGAGACTGCATGAAAGTAAATACAGAAGGTTTACTGCACGGTGCGAGCCACTCATAAGCCTCAAAAATAAGAAGGCTAGATTGGACTTTGCTATAAAACAAATCTTAAAAAAACAGAAGGTTTCTGGAAGAACATTCTTTGGACAGATGAAACCAAAATCAACCTCTACCAGAATGATGGAAAGAAAAAAGTATGGCAAAGGCATGGTACAGCTCGTGATCCAAAGCATACCACATCATCTGTAAAACATGGCGGAGTCAGTGTGATGGCTTGGGCATGCATGGCTGCCAGTGGCACTGGGCCCCCATTGTTTATTGATGATGTGACACAGGACAAAAGCAGCCGGATGAATTCTGGGGTTTTCAGAGACATACTTTGTGCTCAAATACAGCCAAATGCAGCCAAACTGATTGGTTGGCGTTTCATAATACAGATGGACAATGACCCAAAACATAAAGCCAAATGAGTTTTTTCAAAGCAAAGAAGTGGAATATTTTTGAATGGACAAGTCAGCCACCTGATCTAAACCCAATAGAGCATTTCACTCGTTAAAGACTAAACTTCCGACAGATAGGCCCACAAACAAATAGCAACTGAAAACCACTGCAGTAAAGGCCTGGCAGAGCATTAAAAAGGAGGATATCCATGAGTTCAAGACTTTAGGCAGTCATTGCCAATAAAAGGTTTTTAACTTTAAGAAATTAACATTTTATTTACAATTATTTAATATGTCCAATCACTTTTGAACCCATGAAATGAAGGTCTTGAGTTTAAAAAATGCTTTAGTTTCTCATATTTTTATGTAATCATTTTGTTCAACCCACTGAATTGAAGCTGAAAGTCTGAGCTTCAACTGCATCTGAATTGTTTTGTTCAAAATCCATTGTGGTAATGTACAGAACAAAAATTCGAAAAAATGCTGTCTCTGTCCAAATATATATATATATATATATATATATATATATATATATATATAAATGAACTCCACGGCACATCCAAGTCGTGAAAAAGTAAAAGAAATTTTAATCACCAAACATGCGACGTTTCAATCCTCTCAATGGGATTTTTCTCAAGCAATGAGAAAAATCCCATTGAGAGGATTGAAACGTCGCATGTTTGGTGATTAAAATTTCTTTTACTTTTTCACGACTTGGATGTGCCGCGGAGTTCATTTTTTTATACCGTTTGGAGGTGGATCGCCGACTCAGCCGCTGGCACTCCGCCAGTACTATTCTGATAGTGGTGCTGCCCACATTCCTTGATTTATATATATATATATATATATATATATATACCTAACTGCATATTACAAAGTAACTAGCCTAGTAAATTACATATTTATATACCCTCACTCTTCAATGTGCTTTAAAATTCCCCTATGTATATGTTTATAAGAAAAATATGAGTAAGGATTGCTAATATTTTCAAGATTTCTCCAACCTGTATTATTACAGTTGTGTTACATTATTGCTGTTTGCTATACTTGCAGGTGAGTTTATAATTATTCTCTTTCTATATTATCTATGCTCACACCACCTAAAACACCATGGAGAATGGTGTTTGTGACTTACCAGGAATAAAAATATTAATAATGAAACAAAGTGTTCTGAAGATTGTAGGGCATTGCAAACTCTAAGATGAACCCTTGTAACTATCTCTGCTGGGAGACAGTGAAACATGGAAAGGCTAAGGCAGGTTCAACATGATGTCTGCTAATTTAACCAGCACTATAATAAGATAAGTTTGATTATAGTTGTAATAAAGCCTTTGCCTTTTGTTACTTTTATGTACGTTGCACCTGTTCCACATACAGGGGTTAAATAATTCTCATTTAAGAAACAATTTCACTCTCAGCATGAGAAATCAAGTTCTGGAAGGAAAAGAGCGCATCTACAAACTGGCAATCAGTTGACAAAACACTTTTCTTATAGTTATTTTGGAAATAGCACTTTGGATCAAACCAAATGAGTTTCAGCATATATAGAAAAAGAAGCTACTGCCGCCAGCATCACAGAGGTATTGGTGTGACAGATAGACAGATGCAGCATGACCTTTCAGCAATAGGTGTTTTGTATTGAGTGCAAAGTCTAATCAAATGACTTCTATCATGGCACTTGAATGCTTACTGGAATTTGTTCTCGACTTTGAATAAGGCATTTTTCTGTATAATAAAACAGATGCAAGCCAAATGTATTCTCATGTTCAATTTTCAATTTACTACTTACAAAACCTAGTGGAGAAAATGATTAGAGCTCTATTTTAAAGTCAGAGCTTTAATGCATAAAAGTAGGCACATTATAAAAATAATAGGGCTTATGGATTGAGTTGATTTACTTTGAGGCTCATGTAAGACAAATTGAGGCCTCATAAGAGTAATTGCCCATCTGATATAGTGAAAAGTATGACAGGAATGATTGACTTCATAAACAGCATTGTTCATTGCTTCAGAAATAGAGTATTTATTGCCAAGTGCTGTATTTACTTTTCTTTTAAATGGTAAGATTATTTATGTTTTTTTTATTTTTTATTTAGGACTCATTCACACTTTTTTTGAGGCAGCTTTTTGGAAGTGGGCTTAAAAAAAAAAGCCATTGAGGTAAAAAACTAAACAAAAAAAAAAACATCACAAATGAAGAAAAGTCCCACTATAAATAAAGTTTTTTATGTATATTATAATAATTCCTATAACGGACCGTTTCAGCAAACAAGGGGTTAAAATCAGTTTAGGCGATATGCCCCTTTCTGAGAGACAGGCACAGCTAATGCAGAACACCAAACTCTCGAACTGGATACAAAATAGCACTCCAAACTGGAACCTCGCTGATAGCTGCCAGCAGACGAACAGGAAAAGCATACAATCAGCTTACACTCCTGGCAATCAGTCTCTAACAGCATACAGGGAATCCCCCCAATAATGAGACAAGGCTCCGTGTTGAGGGTCAGCAGTGGTCTGACTGTACTTCAGATACAGCCTCTTTTATTCATAAAAAAACAAACATAGTACTGCCCACAGGGTTTTGAAATCCAACCAATCAATATCTTACAACACACACAATGCAAGTACAGCAACCAATCGTTCACGCCCCCTAGAGGACCAGAAGGGAGACTGCAAAACAGAACGGATACAACACATCCCCACAATGCATCATGGTTTCCTCCTCTCTGTCCCGGAGACAACCGAGGGCAATCCAATTATCTCTCAGGACAAAGGGGAGATCGCCAATACACATGTGGAGACAACAGGACAGACATCACCATTTAAACACACAATGGGACAATGGGACAATAGAAACACACCCAGCACATTCCTCCCAAGCTGACAAGTTACACTTATTATAAATTGTTGCAACTTTGTGAGGTTACATTGTCCATACATATACAGTCATGTGAAAAAATTAGGACACCCTTTGAAAGCATGTGGTTTTTTGTAACATTTTTAATAAAAGGTTATTTCATCTCCGTTTCAACAATACAGAGAGATTAAAGTAATCCAACTAAACAAAGAAAACTGAAGAAAAGTCTTTTCAAGATCTTCTGTAAATGTCATTCTACAAAAATGCCTATTCTAACTGAGGAAAAAGATAGGACACCCTCACATGTATTCCCTCTTAAATTGGCTCAGATCTCACACAGGTATATCACACCAGGTGCACATAATTAGTAGATCGTTACTCTGCATGTTGAATGAGGCTTGCCCTATTTAAACCTCAGACATTTAGTTTGGTGTGCTCCTTACTGTTGAAGTGAGAGTGAGCACCATGGTGAGAGCAAAAGAGCTGTCAGAGGACTTCAGAAAAAAGATTGTAGCAGCCTATGAGTCTGGGAAGGGATTTAAAAAGATCTCAAAAGATTTTGAAATCAGCCATTCCACTGTCCGGAAGATAGTCTACAAGTGGAGGGCTTTCAAAACAACTGCCAACATGCCCAGGACTGGTCGCCCCAGCAAGTTCACCCCAAGAGCAGACCGCAAGATGCTAAAAGAGGTCTCCAAAAACCCTAAAGTGTCATCTCGAGAACTACAGCAGGCTCTGGCTACTGTTGATGTAGAAGTACATGCCTCTACAATCAGAAAGAGACTGTACAAGTTTAACTTGCATGGGAGGTGTGCAAGGAGGAAACCTTTGCTTTCCAAGAGAAACATCGAGGCCAGACTGACATTTGCCAGAGATAAAGTTGACAAAGACCAGGACTTCTGGAATAATGTTCTTTGGACAGATGAGTCCAAAATTGAATTATTTGGACACAACAGCAGAGGACATGTTTGGCGTAAACCAAACACAGCATTCCAAGAAAAGAACCTCATACCAACTGTGAAGCATGGAGGTGGAAGTGTCATGGTTTGGGGCTGCTTTGCTGCAGCAGGACCTGGTCAGCTCACCATCATAGAATCCACGATGAATTCTACTGTGTATCAGAAGGTGCTTGAAGAACATGTGAGACCATCAGTTAGAAAATTAAAGCTGAAGCGGAACTGGACCATGCAACATGACAATGACCCAAAACATACTAGTAAATCAACCAAAGATTGGCTGAAAAAGAAGAAATGGAGAGTCCTGGAATGGCCAAGTCAAAGTCCAGATTTGAATCCCATTGAGATGCTGTGGGGTGACTTGAAAAGGGCTGTACGTGCAAGAAACCCCTCAAACATCTCACAGCAGAAAAAGTTCTGCATTGAGGAGTGGGGTAAAATTTCCTCAGACCGATGTCGAAGACTGGTAGATGGCTACAAGAACCGTCTCACTGCAGTTATTTCAGCCAAAGGAGGTAACACTCGCTATTAGGGGCAAGGGTGTCCTATCTTTTTCCTCAGTTAGAATAGGCATTTTTGTAGAATGACATTTACAGAAGATCTTGAAAAGACTTTTCTTCAGTTTTCTTTGTTTAGTTGGATTACTTTAATCTCTCTGTATTGTTGAAACGGAGATGAAATAACCTTTTATTAAAAATGTTACAAAAAACCACATGCTTTCAAAGGGTGTCCTAATTTTTTCACATGACTGTAACTTACATAAATTTAAACAGTATAACTTGGGGACAAACCTATCCAAAATTCACTTGAATAGGTTCAGGGGTGTAAAAGTTAGCAAAAGTATCTCAAAGGGCCGTAATCCTGGGGCAGGAGGCTGGCAAACAGCCCCCTCCAAAACACCGTGGCGAGGTTGGTTTCGCCACAATTCCCATAGGCTATGATTGAACATTTGTGAGATGCAACACAATTCAGCTAAAAAACACTACAGAAATAGGGAAAAATGCAACAAAAAATGTTTGAAAGCAGTCTTAAAGGGCTATTTAAGATTAGGAAAAAGTCTACTTCTATCTCTAGAAACAGTGTTTTGGTCATGGTTTGTGTCTGGTATAGCAACTCAATCCTATTCATGTGAATGGGGGTTATATGCAATACTAGAATTAGCCAATATTGCCTACAGGGGGATCTCACTGTTTTGAGATTGATACTCTTTCTAGATCAGTATGCAGTATAAACAAAGCCATATATATTTACATTTTAAACTGTATGATTACTTTTATGAGACAGACTGCACCTGCATGAAATTATGGAGGTCCAAATGTTATACCGGCTACATTCTTGTATGTAGGTGATCCATCCAATTAACCCCTTCCTGCCCAGCGCTGTACTATTGCGGCCCGCTGATCGGGCGGGGGCAAGAGCTGCGCCCGTCCGATCAGTTTCGCCCGGACCGGCTGTTCCCGTTAGCCGGACCCCTGCTATATGTGCCGGCATCATTGAAAACACAGATTCCGGCACATTAAACTATTCTATGCTGCGGTCAGCGCTGACCGAGAGACATAGAAGGGGTTTGCTGGGAGTGAGGGTAACTTTGAGAAAAATTCCATTTAGCACAGACTAGTATACTACCTGACATATTTCCTTGTGTCACAGTTACCATATATTGTTGTTGACTCTGTCCAGTTGACCATTTGTTTCTACAAAACTGTTGCTTGAGTGAGGTGATTCTTCAAATGTACTGTCAGAGATGGCGTTTAGCATGGCAGGTGGTGTCGTCACACCAAAGTGCACAAAATTGTCCTCCACAAGTGTGAAAAAAACAGTACCTTTGTTAAAATTAATCAGGCATGGATCCATGAGGATTTTCACACACCTCTGAGTGATGCCAATGAAGATATCTGCCATTGCTGACAGTGGCTATTTATTACTGGCCAGAGATATCAATCACTGCTGTGGCTTTCTGCCTGTGACAAAAAATATAAGCCACCAGTGAGGATCCTAAACTGCATATTGATAGTCCTCACCATCCACCACTAATTCTGAAAGAACCATTAGAATAGGTGGAATAATATGTCAATTAAAACATAACTTGTATTGAATATTATTAAAATAATTTGCTATATATTAGTTTAATAACATTCAATAAAGTTATGTTTTAATTGACATATTGCTCTACCTATCCTAGTGTTTGCTTTCTGCCTGGCCATCATGTTCCACTCTGCACTGCTTCTGCAGCTACTACTCATACACCTACACAGCTGCACATCCCCGCCTTGTCCATAATGTACTGTTGCTCCTGTCAAAGGGAAAATGTTGGACTGCTTTTTCAAAACAAGCAATTGCTTTTTCCGATACTGCAGTGGGTGTATCACCAGCAGGCATATTACCAATAAAGGGTCATTTTTTTAAAAATGTTTTCATCATTTTAAAAAGTGTAACAAATCCAACAAAGCAATGTGTTCTTAAACAAGCTGTTATCACCGGCTACCCTCTGCTTACCTGAGCCATATATGTCGCTGTCATTTTGACATTACTAATGCTGTCTTTGCATTAAATAGTTTGAAAGGGGTGGGATACAGTTCTAAGTGACCCAGAGTTTATAAACAACATTTCAGGGCAATTGAGGCACATTCAATTTGGGTCTAATTTATACAGACCAAATTGAACCTGATGGCTGAATTGATAGAATCAGAACCAAAACAAATTTCAAGAAATGTGCTAATCTCTAGCAGCAAACTCACCCTCTTTATGGGGATAAATGATCACTGCTATGATTGTTCATCCAGATACAGATTTGTTGTTTGTTGGCAGCAAATTCCTGTTTAACCCCTTAGGGACCCATGACATACTGGTACGGCATGGATCCCGAGTCCTTAAGGACCCATGACGTACCGGTACATCATGGCTTTAATTCGCGATTCCGGCGCCGCGGGGGTTAATCAAAACGGGATGCCGGCTGAAATCATTCAGCCGGCATCCCGTAACAACGCAGGGGGGGGGTCATTTGACCCCCCCGTATCGGCAATCGCAGAAAACCGCAGGTCAATTTAGACCTGCGGTTTTCTGCGTTTCCGGTCCATTCGGGTCTCCGGTGACCCGATGAACCGGAAAAAGACTGCGATCGGTGGCGTGATTATACACCACCAATCGCAGTATGAAGATTTGAAGAGGCGGTGCTGGCCCTGGTGCTGAATGTTGCTGTCCAGGGTACTGATTGGTGCAGGGGAGAGAGGCGCGAGATTCAAACTTCTTGCGCTCCTCTCTCCCCTCTTCTTCCTGTCCAGCACCCTCACTGTGCAGCACCGTCCAGCACCAGCTCCTGCGTCCCCCTAATCGTAATCCATCACCCTCCTGCACCCATCGCCATCCAGGTAGGTTAGGGTCAGTGAGGGAGAGGCACCATTAGGCAGGGAAAGAAGGGAAAAGTTAGTAAAAAAAAAAAAGAACTTTTACCCTAAACTTTCTTTGTTCCATCTTTCAGACCCCAGACCCCCCCTGCCCCCCCACCAGCCCCTCCGACTCTGAGAGCCCCAGTGAGGATGACCCCACGTTCCTTTTATCATCCGCATCCTCCTCATCATCATCTGATGATGATGAGCCCCCAAAGTGGCGGAGCCAGGGGCCCCACATGCTAGGTATCCTGTGGTCCACCCTGGTAAGAGCCGCCCTGGGGTTCGTACTGGTTTCCCGGCCCACCAAATGAGTCCACCGGAGCCCCCTGCCAATGAACTTAGCTGGTGTCCCCCAGTGGACTTTGAGCCTGAGATTCCGGATTTTGCTGGCAATCCTGGAACCCAGATTCCCACAGTGGGGTTTACTGAAATTGACTATTTTAGTTTTTTTTTCAGTAACCCACTGGTGAATCTGATGGTGGAGCAGACGAATCTGTACGCCCAACAGTTCGTCGCTCAAAACCCAGGCTCATTTTTGGCTAGACTCGGTGGCTGGACGCCGGTCAGTGCAGCCGAGATGAGGAAATTTTGGGGCTTCGGGCTGCATATGGGTCTAGTCCAAAAACCCAGTGTCAGACAATACTGGAGTGGGGACGCCCTATACCAGACCCCACTGTTCAGTATGGCCATGACACGTCCCCGGTTTGAGGCCATCCGGAAATGTCTGCATTATTCCGATAATGCAGCATGTCCCCCCCGAGGTGATCCTGCCTATGACCGTCTGTATAAGATACGGGCGGTCATCAATCACTTTGGGGCCAAATTCATGGAGGCCTACGTACCTGGAAGGGAGGTCGCGGTTGATGAGTCTCTCGTTACGTTCAAGGGGAGACTCAGTTTCCGCCAATATATTCCCACAAAGCGGACGAGGTATGGCGTGAAGCTATACAAAATTTGTGAGAGTACCTCAGGGTACACTTACAAATTTTGTGTGTACGAGGGGCGAGATTCCCGTATTCAACCCCCAGAATGTCCCCCCACTCTGGGTGTTAGCGGGAAACTCGTGCGGGACCTTATGTACCCACTGCTGGATAACGGTTACCACTTATACGTGGATAACTTTTTTACCAGCATTCCCTTGTTCAGGTCCCTTGCCGCCAGATCCACGTTCGCTTGTGGGACCGTGCGGAAAAATCAACGAGGCCTCCCTGCCCACCCCCTCCAGGTACCTATCCCCAGGGGTGAGACCCATGCACTTACCAGTGGAAACCTGTTGCTGATCAGGTATAAGGACAAGAGTGATGTCCTTATGCTGTCCACAATCCACGGTAACAGCACCACCCCCGTCTCTGTGCGAGGTACCGCGGCAACGGTCCTTAAGCCCGATTGTATCGTCGACTACAATCGGTATATGGGAGGAGTTTATCTCTTTGATCAAGTCCTCAAGCCATATAATGCCATGCGCAAAACCCGGGCATGGTACAAAAAAAGTTGCGGTCTACTTGGTACAGGTTGCCATGTACAACTCTTTTGTACTATCCCGAAGCGCTGGCAGTACAGGGACATTCCTCCAATTCTATGAGGCAGTCCTCAAGGACCTGATCTTTTCGGACTGGGAAAGAGCAGGCCGGAGTACCTCGGGAACTGGAGGCGCCCGGATCGTCCATGGCCAACACTTTCCTGGTGTGGTCCCCCATCCTGGAAAGAAGGGACGAACCCCAAAAAGATGCAGAGTGTGTCACAAGAGGGGGATACGGAAGGACACCACCACTCAGTGGGACACTTGCCCCGATCATCCGGGCCTCTGCGTTATCGATTGCTTCAGGGAGTATTACACTTCCATGGAGTACTAAATTTTTATAATCCCCAACAGTCCACTAGAGAACATAAAAAACAATGGCTCTCAGACTTTGGAGACACGGAAATATTTTTTTCCCCCCAAAAAATATTCGTTTTCGAGCAGGCATCCTCAAACTGCGGCCCTCCAGATGTTTTAAAACTATAACTCCCAGCATGCCCAGACAACCCACAACAATCAGCAGGGCATGCTGGGAATTGTAGTTTTACAACATCTGGAGGGCCGCAGTTTTTAGGATGCCTACTTAGTATCTCCAAAGTCTGAGAGCCATACATATTGGGCATTGTCGCATACGTAAAAGTCGTCGCTATAAAAATTACAATTGACCAAACCCCTCGGATGAACAGCGTTAAAAATATAATAAAAACGGTGCCAAAACACCCATTTTTGGGCAAAATTTCCATTTGAATCCTTTTTTACGGTAATAAAGCAAGGGTTAACAGCCAAATAAAACTAAATATTTATTGGCCTGATTCTGTAGTTTGCAGAAGCACCCCATATGTGGTCGTAAATGTCTATATAGCCGCACGGCAGGGCATAGAACGAAAAGAAACTCCAAAAAAGTGACCCCATCTAAGAAACTACACCCCTAAACGTATTCAAAAGTTACTTTACAAACTATGTTAACCCTTTAGGTGTTCCACAAAACTAAATTGCTAATGTAGAAAAAAAATTAGAATTTAAATTTTTTGTTACCTTGCCTCAAAAAAGTGTAATATAGAGCAACCAAAAATCATATTTACCCCTAAAATAGTCCCAAAATAACAACCACCTTATCCCGTAGTTTCCTAGATGGGGTTTGAGTTTCTACTCTAGGGGTGCATCAGGGGGCTTGAAAGGGTACATGGTGTAAATAAACTAGTCCAGCAAAATCTGCCTTCCAAAAACCATATGGCGTTCCCCTTCTTCTATGTCCTGCCGTTTAGCCAAATAGTAGTTTACGACCACATATGGGGTGTTTCTGCAAACTACAGAATCAGGGCAACCCATTTTGAATTTTGTTTGGCTGTTAACCAATTTTTTCCAGTAATAAAGTAAGGGTTAAAATGGAAAATTTTCCCAAAAATTGAAATTTCAAAATTGTTTCTCCATCTGCCATTAACTCTTGTGGAACACCTAAAGGGTTAACAAAGTTTGTGAACCCAGTTTTGAATACCTTGAGGGGTGTACTTTCTTAGATGGAGTCACTTTTTTGAAATTTCTATTCTAGGGGTGCAACATGAGGCTTCAAATGGGACATGGTATAAACAAAACCAGTCCTGCAAAATCTGCCTTGCAAAACCCATATGGTGTTCCCCTCCTTCTATGTGCTCCCGTTCGGCCAAACAGTGGTTTACGACCATATATGGGGTGTTTCTGCAAACTACAGAATCAGGGCAACCCATATTAAGTTTTGTTTGGCAGTTAACCCTTGTTTTACTCCTGGAAAAAATTGATTATATTGGAAAAGTTTCCAAAAAATTTAAATTTTGAAATTGTTTCTCCATCTGCCGATAACTCTTGTGGAACACCTAAAGGGTTAACAAAGTTTGTAAACCCAGTTTTGAATACCTTGAGGGGTGTACTTTCTTAGATGGAGTCATTTTTTTGAAATTTCTATTCTAGGGGTGCAACAGGGGGCTTCAAATGGGACATGGTATAAACAAAACCAGTCCTGCAAAATCTGCCTTGCAAAACCCATATGGTGTTCCCCTCCTTCTATGTGCTTCCGTTCGGCCAAACAGTAGTTTACGACCACATATGGGGTGTTTCTGCAAACAACAGAATCAGGGCAACCCATATTGAGTTTTGTTTGGCAGTTAACCCTTGTTTTACTCCTGGAAAAAATGTATTATATTGGAAAATTGTTTCTCCATCTGCCATTAACTCTTGTGGAACACCTAAAGGGTTAACAAAGTTTGAAAACCCAGTTTTGAATACCTTGAGGGGTGTAGTTTCTAGAATGGGGTCATTTTTTGGAGGTTTCTATTATCTAAGCCTCACAATATGACTTCAAACCTGAACTGGTCCATAAAAAGTGGGATTTTAAAGATTTCTGAAAAATTTGAAAATTTGCTTCTAAACTTCTAAGCCTTGTAACATCCCCAAAAAATAAAATATAATTCCCAAAATGCTACAATCATGAAGTACACATATTGGGAATGTAAAGTCATCACAATTTTTGGGGGTATTACTATGTATTACAGAAGTAGAGAAACTGAAACTTAGAAATTTGCTAATTTTTCAACATTTTTGGTAAATATGGTATTTTTTATGCAAAACAAATAACTTTTTTGACCCAATTTTAGCAGTGTCATGAAGTACAATATGTGATGAAAAAACAATCTCTGAACAGCCTGGGTAAGTCAAAGCGTTTTAAAGTTATGAGCACTTAAAGTGACACTGGTCAGATTTGCAAAAAATGGCCAAGTCCTTAAGGTGAAATAGGGCTGAGTCCTTAAGGGGTTAAGGCTACATTCATACGACTCTATGTGTTTTGCGGTCCGCAAATAGGAGATCCGCAAAAAATAAAAATTAAATAAACGGATGATATCCGTATGGCAAAACGGACAAGAATAGGACATGTTCTATTTTTTTTTTGCTGGGGCTACGGACATATGGATGCGGATAGCACATGGTGTGCTGTCCGCATTTTTTGAGGACCCATTGAAATGCATGGGTTCTCATGCAAACTGCAAAAAATAAAAATAAATACAGAAACAAAATAAGTTCGTGTGAATGTAGCCTTATACAAAAATATGCGAAAACATTACAAAAATTAAGTAGAGCAGCGTACTAGAAGTTGTGTTTTGCTTTTTGCTTCAAACTATTTGGTTCAGATCCATCAAATGTACTACTTTGTGATAAGATTTCGAGTGATTAGCCCTTCATCAGGTGCAGGTACACCTTGGAAAGTCACTTGCAAGTTCCTCGCATGACATGACATTCAGTAAGAGACACATAACAAATGCCTGATGAAGGGTTTATTTGTTCCCAAATCAAATCTGCTGAATGATTCATTTGAATCAGACCCTAGATGAATAAAATAAAATAAAAATCACTCATCTCTAATCCAGCTCTCTCTCTCTTTTTTTATTTTTATATAGAGCTAATTTGATGGAATCTGACAGAAAGAACCTATAGTAGAGTAAGTCATTGCGTATTGCGGTACAGCTTATAAACTACATATAACAATTTTTGCCCCCACATGCATCATCTTTCTGGCTGAGATGTATGTGGATATGTTCTTTGGAGAAATGGACATCTTAGATATAAGTATAAAGTGGTCGCTTTCTGCTGCATAGATATGCTTTTATTTCAATCAGTACACTACAATAGGGTAATAAATGCAGCACTAAAATACCTTAATAAACAAGTACAGCTTTTTAGTGTCATAAAATGTTCCTTCAAGAGAGCTGCACATTAAGTTTTAAGTGAAGCTCTTCATTAGGCAGTGCGAGAAAATGAAGCATGAAAGGTAGACAGGAAAGCATCCTTAATAGTTCCTGTACGGATAATGCAGGCCAAAGACAATCAACAGCCATGGCTCATTCGTTTTATGTCTTTGAGCACTCAGAGACAAAATGTTAGTGTTTAGTGTACGGTGGGGCTTTTCTAGTTTGCATCAGTAATGAATAAATGGATTTGCATAATACAGTGTAATTTATACATAATTCTAATCCAAGTGACAGTACAGAATGGAAGAAAGTGATTGCAAGCCCTTTCTTTACTCCCTAGGAACGGTTCAGCTGACCATTTTAGCTTCATGTCCATTTAGCAGATGACAGAATAGACATGAGCTGGGCATAAAGAAGCATAAATAGACGCTTTTATAATGTATGGAAACAATGAAAATGAACAAGGGGACATATTAAATGCTGAGGAAAAATAATCATTGTGTAATTAGGGATAACATAATGATAAAACTGCTTTAAAATATGCTTTATGATAATGGTTTATATATAGATATAGCAAAATCATATTTTGAATCCCACACGTAGCTGCAGTAGCACATTCATTGTTTGACTGTTAATTAGTGTTGCCACAAAACCAAATTTTGCGGCGCTTCGTGGTAATGAACCTATTTTTCCTGAAATGGTGGTAAAATAACAAAGAAATACACTATGTCACTATGTCGTCATGCTGGCCGGGCACGTTGACGTCATATCACTGTACCGCACCGCGTGATGACATAATGTCATCACGTCAGCGTGAGAGAGATTTGGCGCATTTTCTTCAATCAAGATGGCAGTGAGGTAAGTATGCATTTTTTTGTTATTAACCCCTGATTAACCCCTGAAAGGCCTCAATGTGACTTTCAGATGCCGAGATCAGCGTTGAATGCGGCATCTGAGGATGTTCAATGACGGGGAACTGCTCGATCAGCATTCCCCATCATTGTGACCGCTACATATCGTGGAATGCGATCCGTGACAAAGTAATTTGTAACAAATGTAATTTCTTTGTGAACTTCGGCAAACCCACGAATCAAATTTTCAATAACTTCGCCCATCTCTACTGTTAATGTAGTCACTCACATATTGTGCTGCAGTATGGAAAGAAGGGAGACACACAGTGTGTGAGTGACAATGTATACTAATGTGCCGATTGCTCGGCTGGCTGAGGCTAGATGTGGGAAGTAGGAGTAGCAGGGAACAGGGTTAGTAGTTGTGCTGATATATACAGTATATATATAAATATATATATATATATATATACAGACGTGGACAAAATTGTTGGTACCCTTTGGTCAATGAAAGAAAAAGTCACAATGGTCACAGAAATAACTTTAATCTGACAAAAGTAATAATAAATTAAAATTCTATAAATGTTAACCAATGAAAGTCAGACATTGTTTTTCAACCATGCTTCAACAGAATTATGTAAAAAAATAAACTCATGAAACAGGCATGGACAAAAATGATGGTACCCCTAGAAAACACAGAACATAATGTGACCAAAGGGACATGTTAATTCAAGGTGTGTCCACTAATTAGCATCACAGGTGTCTACAACCTTGTAATCAGCCATTGGGCCTATATATATGGCTCCAGGTAATCACTGTGTTGTTTGGTGATATGGTGTGTACCACACTCGACATGGACCAGAGGAAGCAAAGGAAAGAGCTGTCTCAAGAGATCAGAAAGAAAATTATAGACAAGCATGTTAAAGGTAAAGGCTATAAGACCATCTCCAAGCAACTAGATGTTCCTGTGAGTACAGTTGCACATATTATTCATAAGTTTAAGATCCATGGGACTGTAGCCAACCTCCCTGGACGTGGCCGCAGGAGGAAAATTGATGACAAATCTAAGAGACGGATAATCCGAATGGTAACAAAAGAGCCTAGAAAGACTTCTAAAGAGATTCAAGGTGAACTTCATGCTCAAGGAACATCAGTGTCAGATCGCACCATCCGTCGTTGTTTGAGCCAAAGTGGACTACATGGGAGACGACCAAGGAGGACACCATTGTTGAAAACGAATCATAAAAAAGCAAGACTGGAATATGCCAAACTACATGTTGACAAGCCACAAAGCTTCTGGGAGAATGTCCTGTGGACAGATGAGACAAAAATCGAAGTTTTTGCCAAGGCACATCAGCTGTATGTTCACAGACGAAAAAATGAAGCATATCAAGAAAAGAACACTGTCCCTACTGTGAAACATGGAGGAGGCTCTGTTATGTTCTGGGGCTGCTTTGCTGCGTCTGGCACAGGGTGTCTTGAATCTGTGCAGGGTACAATGAAATCTCAAGACTATCAAGGAATTCTAGAGAGAAATGTACTAGCCAGTGTCAGAAAGCTTGGTCTCAGTCGCAGGTCATGGGTCTTGCAACAGGACAATGACCCAAAACACACCGCTAAAAACACCCAAGAATGGCTAAGAGGAAAAAATTGGACTATTCTAAAGTGGCCTTCTATGAGCCCTGACCTCAATCCTATTGAGCATCTTTGGAAGGAGCTGAAACATGCAGTCTGGAAAAGGCACCCTTCAAACCGGACACAACTGGAGCAGTTTGCTCATGAGGAGTGGGCCAAAATACCTGCTGAGAGGTGCAGATGTCTCATTGACAGTTACAGGAAGCGTTTGATTGCAGTGATTGCCTCAAAAGGTTGCGCAACAAAATATTAAGTTAGGGGTACCATCATTTTTGTCCATGCCTGTTTCATGAGTTTATTTTTTTACATAATTCTGTTGAAGCATGGTTGAAAAACAATGTCTGACTTTCATTGGTTAACATTTATAGAATTTTAATTTATTATTACTTTTGTCAGATTAAAGTTATTTCTGTGACCATTGTGACTTTTTCTTTCATTGACCAAAGGGTACCAACAATTTTGTCCACGTCTGTATATATATATATATATATACAGTGGGATGCAAAAGTTTGGGCAACCTTGTTAATCGTCTTGATTTTCCTGTATAAATCGTTGGTTGTTACGATAAAAAGTGTCAGTTAAATATATCATATAGGAGACACTCACAGTGATATTTGAGAAGTGAAATGAAGTTTATTGGAATTACAGAAAGTGTGCTATAATTGTTTAAACAAAATTAGGCAGGTGCATAAATGTGGGCACCACAAAAAAGAAATGAAATCAATATTTAGTAGATCCTCCTTTTGCAGAAATTACAGCCTCTAAACGCTTCCTGTAGGTTCTAATGAGAGTCTGGATTCTGGTTGAAGGTATTTTGGACTATTCCTCTTTACAAAACATCTTTAGTTCATTCAGGTTTGATGGCTTCTGAGCATGGACAGCTCTCTTTAAGGCCGAATGCACATGGCCGTGTTTCACAGCCGTGTGCGGGCCGTGGAACCGCGGCCTGGATCCCTCCTGAGAGCAGGAGCGCACGGCGTCACTGGTTGCTATGACGCCGTGCGCTCCCTGCTGCCGCCGCAATACAGTAATACACTGGTATGATCTATACCAGTGTGCTACTGAACTGTGCCGGCAGCAGGGACCGCACGGCGTCATAGCAACCAGTGACGCCGTGCGCTCCTGCTCTCAGGAGGGATCCAGGCCGCGGTTCCACGGCCCGCACACGGCTGTGAAACACGGCCGTGTGCATGGGGCCTAAGTCACACCACAGATTTTCAATTATATTCAGGTCTGGGGACTGAGATGGCCATTCCAGGATGTTGTACTTGTTCCTCTGCATAAATGCCTTAGTGGATTTTGAGCAGTGTTTAGGGTCGTTGTTTTGTTGAAAGGTCCAGCCCCGGCGCAGCTTCAGCTTTGTCACTGATTCCTGGACATTGGTCTCCAGAATCTGCTGATACTGAGTGGAATCCATGCGTCCCTCAACTGTGACAAGATTCTCAGTCCCTGCACTGGCCACACAGCCCCACAGCATGATGGAACCACCGCCATATTTTACTGTAGGTAGCAGGTGTTTTTCTTGGAATGCTGTGTTCTTTTTCCTCCATGCATAACGCCCCTTGTTATGGCCAAATAACTCAATTTTAGTTTCATCAGTCCACAGCACCTTATTCCAAAATGAAGCTGGCTTGTCCAAATGTGCTTTAGCCCACCTCAAGCGGCACTTTTTGTGCTGTGGGCGGAGAAAAGGCTTCCTCTGCATCACTCTCGCATACAGCATCTCCTTGTGTAAAGTGCACCGAATGGTTGAACGATTCACAGTGACTCCAACTGCAGCAAGATGATGTTGTAGGTCTTTGGGTTGACTCTGACTGTTCTCACCATTTGTCGTTTCTGTCTATCCGAGATTTTTCTTGGTCTGCCACTTTGAGCCTTAACTTGCACTGAGCCTGTGGTCTTCCATTTCCTCAATATGTTCCTAACTGTGGAAACAGACAGCTGAAATCTCTGAGACAGCTTTCTGTATCCTTCCCCTAAACCATGATGGTGAACAATCTTTGTCTTCAGGTCATTTGAGAGTTGTTTTGAGACCCCCATGTTGCTACTCTTCAGAGAAAATTAAAAGAGGAGGGAAACTTACAATTGGCCCCCTTAAATACTCTTTCTCATAATTGGATTCACCTGTGTATGTAGGTCAGGGGTCACTGAGCTTACCAAGCCAATTTGAGTTCCAATAATTAGTTCTAAAGGTTTTGGAATCAATAAAATGACAACAGCGCCCAAATTTATGCACCTGCCTAATTTTGTTTAAACAATTATAGCACACTTTCTGTAAATACAATAAACTTCATTTCACTTCTCAAATATCACTGTGTGTGTCTCCTATATGATATATTTAACTGACATTTTTTATCTTAACAACCAACGATTTATACAGGAAAATCATTACGATTAACAAGGTTGCCCAAACTTTCGCATCCCACTGTGTATATGTATATATATATATATATATATATATATATATATATATACAGACGCCACTCTTGACTGCTTACTGACCATACATAGACATATGCTTGAAGTTCTAAAGGGGCGCAATCCTTGCCCCTCATTGCTCTAGTACTAATATTCTTTGTTTAATGGGACATTGAGGGGCAGGGACTAAACCCCCCTCACAATGTGAATCATGTTTCTATGTAATATTTTTCTATGTATTGCAATGTAGATGTGTAGCACAGTGATAGTATAGGCTCAGAAGGCCTGTACCATCAGCTGTTGGTGTCAGGCTATAACATACAGCTGATATGCTGATACATTGTTGATGCTGAAAGGAATAAATAGTGATGTCAACATTGCTAAAAAGGGACACCATATGCCCCCTAACAAAGTGGTGAGGGTGGCAAAAGGATGAAGAGTCACAATAGTGGTCCCGGAACAAAGTGGTGAGAGTGGCAACAGGATGAAGAGTCACAATAGTGGCCCTGAAACAGAGTAGGGATGGGGGGGGGGGGGGGGTAAAGTGGTAAAACAGCAGTGGCAATAACAGCACAAGATGGTGAAAAATCACAGTAGGAGCAGATGGTTGTAGATGCATCAGAATAGTGGTAGCAGCAGGTGGGCAAGCAATATGTCACAGTGATGTTCTGGGTGGTTTTAGAGGCGGGTACTACTGATACTAGTGACGCAAACAGGCTTTGCCCAGCGTGATGCGGCACAAGACAAGGGGAGCATCGGAGCAAGGAAATGCTCTGATGCTCCAATTCTACATGCTAAAGGAGTAAAGAGGAGCTTATGTCCAGATTCAGACCTGAACTCAGACAACCACTACTTGGCGCAGTTATACCTTCTGTATTTCCAGTCACTAGATGCATAAACTGGTATTTTGTTTGCTGCACGATAATTTCTTACAATGTTAAATTTCGGTTCTCTAAAGGAAATTGTAGAAACCAAAGTACTGTAGAAACGCTTCAGAGAAGATGTGTGCATGCAATTGATGTACTGTATATTTTAAGATGCCACTTATGCAGCTAGATTCAAGAAAGCATGAAAGTAGTTTGCTGAATGTGATCCCGATGCAAGTAATGAAATGTCTCTCTTGATGTCGGTAAAACAGACAAACAAGAAATGGTGTTGAGAATTTAAGATAAAGAGTAATCTTGTACCTGACTTATAAAAGTGTGAATTGCTATATACAAACATCTCAAAATAAAAATCACGTAGATCCTAGTTATACTGGTTTATTTGCTCTCATACCACTGCTTTTTGTCAGGGGCCTTTTAGGGTCTGTCGTTGGAGTTCATTTTACTAAAAGGGTTATCCCATGATTAATGTAAAAATGAAAATTAGATATAATATAATAGACGGTTTAATTCTAACAAAGCTAGTGCCAGCTCTACACTACACATGGATCCAAAGTGTGTGTCCTTTCTGCTACAGGTCTCTCCCTATCACTGCTCAGGGGGTGTATCCTTTCTGCTACAGTTCTCTCCCTATCACTGCTCAGGCGTTGTATCCTTTCTGTTACAGCTCTCTCCGTATCACTGTTCAGAGAGTATATCCTTTCTGCTATAGCTCTCTACCTATCACTGCTCAGGGGGTGCATCCTTTCTGCTACAGCTCTCTCCCTATCTGTCACGGCCATGGCTATGACCGTGACTCTCAACCGCATGTGATTGTCAGCGGTTTGGTTTTGTTGTCAATCACAGGTGAGGGCAGTGGTATTTGCCTCACCTGTGGTTGCCGCTGACAACGTATGTATGTGGCAGCTTTCCTGCTGTGCATGCGGTTGCACCTAGCAACCTCTATGTTAGGTGTGTGTATTGTGTTCACTGTGTTGTATGTCTGTGTGCACTCTGTGTAGTATGTGTGGTGTGCACTGACACTCTTCCTGCACTGTGGTTGCCCGTGGCAACGTTTGGCTGTCTGTACATGTGGGGGTAGTGTCCCGGCCTCCGGGCTATCTCCCAGGACACGGTTGCCACCCATGTGGTTTCCAGCGGCAACAACCACAGTGTGTTGCTACTGTTGGACACTTTTCCTTTTATGTGTGTTTCCCTTCTGTGGTGCTGGAAGGGTTAACTCCCTTCCCAGTGTGTGTGTGTCACTGGGTGTGTCCGACTGTGGGGTGTGGCTTCTTGGCCTATATAGCCTTGGTGTTTGGCATGGCTCAGTAGGTTGCTTCAGTCATGCTTGGCTGGAGCAGCCTCCTGTGCATATTACCTGCCAGTGAGAGCCACCCCTGTGGTCATAAAGATTTAAAGAGAATGTCACTTTATGTTTTATGTCATGTTATATGTGATGTCCATGTGATGTACTGTTGGGACCTTTGTTCGTTTGATTTGTGCAGCTAATGGTTCTGGATTCTGTGTGTGCTCAGGGATCCAGTCAGCAAGGCTGTGGCAGGTTGGTGGAACTCCTTAGTTCACCTGCCATTCCCATTAGTCTGTTTCGGTTCCCCTTTTTCCCAGCAGCTTGGCCATTGAGACTCCTGCTCCTCCGTACCTTGGAGGAGTAGGTCGTCTTACCCAGCTCCTAGCTCAGGGATCTGCGGAGGGTAAGTCAGGGCTCCGAGGTTCCTGCGCATGGGTCCTCCTACCTTAAAGGTCGGCCCATGCAGGTAGGAATTAGGGTCAGGTTAGGGATGCTTGAGGAGGTGACCTGCTCCCTATTCTGTTCTCCTGGCCGAGCCGCCACAACATCATCTGGCATCGCACGGCTGAGGGTTTTCCCCATCCTCAGCCGTGACACTATCACTGCTCAGAGGGTATATCCTTTCTGCTACAGCTCTCTACCCATCACTGCTCAGGGGGTGTATCCTTTCTGCTACAGCTCTCTCCCTATCACTGCTCAGGGGGTGTATCCTTTCTGCTGCAGCTCTCTCCGTATCACTGCTTAGAGAGTATATCCTTTCTGCTATAGCTCTCTACCTATCACTGCTTAGGGGGTGCATCCTTTCTGCTACAGCTCGCTCCCTATCACTGCTCAGGGGGTGCATCCTTTCTGCTACAGCTCTCTCCCTATCACTGCTCAGAGGGTATATCCTTTCTGCTACAGCTCTCTACCCATCACTGCTCAGGGGGTGTATCCTTTCTGCTACAGCTCTCTACCCATCACTGCTCAGGGGGTGTATCCTTTCTGCTACAGCTCTCTCCCTGTCACTGCTCAGGGGGTGTATCCTTTCTGCTATAGCTCTCTACCTATCACTGCTCAGGGGGTGCATCCTTTCTGCTACAGCTCTCTCCCTATCACTGCTCAGGGGGTGCATCCTTTCTGCTACAGCTCTCTCCCTATCACTGCTCAGGGGGTGTATCCTTTCTGCTACAGCTCTCTCCCTATCACTGCTCAGGGGGTGTATCCTTTCTGCTGCAGCTCTCTCCCTATCACTGCTCAGGGGGTGCATCCTTTCTGCTACAGCTCTCTCCCTATCACTGCTCAGAGAGTATATCCTTTCTGCTACAGCTCTCTCCCTATCACTGCTCAGAGAGTATATCCTTTCTGCTACAGCTCTCTCCCTATCACTGCTCAGGGGGTGTATCCTTTCTGCTACAGCTCTCTTCCTGTCACTGCTCAGGCGGTGTATCCTTTCTGCTGCAGCTCTCTCCCTATCACTGCTCAGAGAGTATATCCTTTCTGCTACAGCTCTCTCCCTATCACTGCTCAGAGAGTATATCCTTTCTGCTACAGCTCTCTCCCTATCACTGCTCAGGGGGTGTATCCTTTCTGCTACAGCTCTCTTCCTGTCACTGCTCAGGCGGTGCATCCTTTCTGCTACAGCTCTCTCCCTATCTCTCAGAGAGTATATCCTTTCTGCTACAGCTCTCTCCCTATCACTGCTCAGAGAGTATATCCTTTCTGCTACAGCTCTCTCCCTATCACTGCTCAGAGAGTATATCCTTTCTGCTACAGCTCTCTCCCTATCACTGCTCAGAGAGTATATCCTTTCTGCTACAGCTCTCTCCCTATCACTGCTCAGGGGGTGTATCCTTTCTGCTACAGCTCTCTTCCTGTCACTGCTCAGGCGGTGCATCCTTTCTGCTACAGCTCTCTCCCTATCACTGCTCAGAGAGTATATCCTTTCTGCTACAGCTCTCTCCCTATCACTGCTCAGAGAGTATATGCTTTCTGCTACAGCTCTCTCCCTATCACTGCTCAGGGGGTGTATCCTTTCTGCTACAGCTCTCTTCCTGTCACTGCTCAGGCGGTGTATCCTTTCTGCTGCAGCTCTCTCTGTATCACTGCTCAGAGAGTATATCCTTTCTGCTATAGCTCTCTACCTATCACTGCTCAGGGGGTGTATCCTTTCTGCTACAGCTCTCTCCCTATCACTGCTCAGAGGGTGTATCCTTTCTGCTACAGCTCTCTCCGTATCACTGTTCAGAGAGTATATCCTTTCTGCTATAGCTCTCTACCTATCACTGCTCAGGGGGTGCATTCTTTCTGCTACAGCTCTCTCCCTATCACTGCTCAGAGGGTATATCCTTTCTGCTACAGCTCTCTACCCATCACTGCTCAGGGGGTGTATCCTTTCTGCTACAGCTCTCTACCCATCACTGCTCAGGGGGTGTATCCTTTCTGCTGCAGCTCACACCGTATCACTGCTCAGAGAGTATATCCTTTCTGCTATAGCTCTCTACCTATCACTGCTCAGGGAGTGCATCCTTTCTGCTACAGCTCTCTCCCTATCACTGCTCAGGGGGTGCATCCTTTCTGCTACAGCTCTCTCCCTATCACTGCTCAGGGGGTGTATCCTTTCTGCTAAAGCTCTCTACCCAGCACATCTCAGGTGATGCGTCCTTTCTCCAGAGATATATCTTTCTGCTTCAGCTCCCTCCCTGTAAGGGCTCATGCACATGACTGTAAGTATGGTCCGCATCCCTTCCACATTTTTTGCAGATTGGATGCGGATCTATTAATGTCAATAGGGCTGCAAAAGATGTGGACAGCACACCCAAAAAAGATAAAACATGTCCATTTTGTGAAGGATAGAAAATTTCTATTGAAGTGAAAATAATGGAACCATGCACACAGCAAGGATCCGTCTTTTACAGACCCTTGATTTGTGGACCGTAAAACACATATGGTTGTGTGCATGAGCCCGAACTGCCACAATTTTTACAGAAGATGTGGCTGGTGGCATTTGAAGGGTGGAACTGATCATGGGCGACTATCTCAGAGTTGTTAATTTGATGGACAGAGAAAGAAAGTAAAGAGCAAACAGCAGGTGGTGCCAATTGGAATTGAAACTCAGAGGCTAGTCTAAAGTTTTAATTACATGGAGTGAGTTACAAAACTCTTCAGATCCAGGAGCTGCTTTGAAAAGTGTTTTTTTTTGTTAGACAACCCCTTTTAATCTACATACAAGATATTATAATTCTTTTTAACATGTTTTAACATTATTTTATTATTTTCTTTCATTTATACTCTGTTCCTTACATTATTGCTCATGGATTTAGAGTAGTGTTGAGGACGAATATGCAAATAGCGAATTTTTATTGCGAATATAGGCACTTTGCCACTTCAAGAATTTGCAAATATTTAGTATATAGTGCTGTATACTCGTTATAACCAATATTCAGCATTTTTTCCATCTGGACACATGATTCCTCTTTGCTTCTTGCTTGTGGGCCAATGAGAAGGAAGCAATGTCAAGTTCACAACAATACTTAGTGCACCAATCAGTAATCTGTATCCAGATCTGCTAAAATGTGAAGTTGCACATAGTGCGAAAAAAATTGTAATCACTGCCGATTAGCACAATCACAAATATATTGGAGCACTCTATCTGCATATAAAGCTATTCTAATGTTCTGCCGTGCCAACCATTTTCTCCAGTATTAGGAAACTTATACCAGCTTGAAAAATGTAGCCAAAGTGACCCACATCTGTATTTCGCATTACAAATTTGCATTATGCGATTTTTACATTGCCGATTTTTCGCATTCAATAAAATAATCTCAATTTCGAGAAATTTGCAAATATATTACAAATATTCTACAAAATATTGCAAATTTGAATATAGCCCCTGCTGCTCATTGAGAGGCAACCTTTACCCTTTCCATTTCATTAAATTACTTGGCAGTATATTTCTAGTACTCTACTATAGTGCAGCCTCCTAGTATTGGAAGTCAGAAGCCCTCACTGATACCAATAATTATTTCAATTGCCTGCCCCCCCCCCCCCCCCCCCTTTCGGCTCACTCTTTTTCCCTTACCCTTCCTTTTATGTTTCCCCCTAAAGTTATTAATATTCTACACCTGAATGTCCATAAGTTAACTACATGATAGTTTTGACATAAGATGTGTTACGTACAATGACTGGACTTAAGATGGAGCATACACCTTCATGGTACTTTTATTACTTGCTTATATATGTACTAACATGGCATATGAGAAATATATCATGCCAAATGGGTCATTTTAGAAACTAAGAGCAGTTTGCGTCATACGATATGTATTTATAGACGTGAAGATTCATGCAACTTTCAGCACTCTTGATCAATTATTTGTGTGAAATTCAACCCCGCAGCCTCTGTCCCATCTTTTCACCAGACATCTTATTTTTTCACAAAATGTAGATTGTGAAGTTGTAGCTCATTTAGTATTAGGTTAAATGATCATGAGATTGAGAGGTTTCCTACAACATCTAGTCATTTTCATAGGACTATATCCAGTGCACATGACTGGCACAGTGTGAAGGGTTCCCAGTTGTTGCTTTTTAACACTAAATCTAAACTAACAGATCTCATACAGAAATCGCAAAATGTGCAAAACAGATGCTTTAAATAGAGGATCTGTTTTTTTTCTTTTCTGTTCTTCTGACATCACAAAAATGGAAAAATAAACGGGGATCTGAACCCTGCCTGAACTACTGAGTATCTGTGTCTGTGGCACGAGAACTAATTAGGTGGATGTTCTGAGAGGAAACTGACAGTACACCAGGGGGAGAGAGTGTGTGATTGCAATATTTAGAACCAGGAGCATGTTTAATGATCTCAACTGATAATTATTTTGAATGTTCTAACAGAGAAATGCAGAATTTAACCCTAGACCCTTGTGGTCCATTCTGTATCTTACTATAGGTTAAAAGTATTCCAAGGAGACCTCTCAAATGTGTCGGGTCAGCACAGACTTTGGGTAGACCTTTGTCACACTAACAGGCAGTGTTCCTATTGTATGGTGTATATTTTATGTTGACTATAGGAAATAAATGAACTATAGGTACAGAACAGTACACTTAAAGGAATTGTGTCATCAGAAAATTAACTATTGTTTAAATCACATTTTTCTATTTAACATTTTTTCAAATAATTTTGATGACATTATTTTTAATTTTCCATGTCAATATCTATATGTAAATAAAATAGTAAAATCCTGCAGTTATCGCACTGGCCATTGAGCCTAATAATAGGTGTCACTTCTTAGTCTGCACAGATCACTTTACTGCAGTTACCTGCTTATCTGTCATTCTAATCCTGTCTATAATGATATCACCTCTATGGATAAGACAGGATCCACCATTTACAATAGGTGAGTGTTAGAGCTTTGATTATTATCTATCATTCCCTTGTACAATGACCTCTGCCCAGGTCGCAGAGCATACCTAGAAAACTCTCCAATAGAAGTCAATTAAGTCCCCTCCTGAACTTTGTGTCTATGGACATGCGGCTGCCGTAAAGCAATTTTGTTAATGTTTTTTAAATGCTGTTAAGAACATCTCAGGCAAGATGGCCGTGCTCATAACAATGTTTGATTTCAAGTGTGTGTTTGTATTAAGTGTGTGACTTTAGATTACGTGAGAAAGCATCTGTCAGAGCTAAATTATTTGTGTGCATTGCTGAGTGGCTGTGCCTGACTTTATTGTACTCTATACCAAGTCAGAGCAGTGTAGTCTAGTTTATACACCGTGACTTACTTTTGCTGCCAGTAAAAATGAGCACATTTTTCCAAAATTAGATTTGGCTTGTTCACCGAAAATTTGGTTTGATGCAAATTTATTTGCGGTGAATCGTGTAAAAAAAATAAAAACTATTTCCTGGCTGCAGAAAGTCTTTATAGTGGTGTAAAAACACTGTGCCTTGCTGTAACACATATAGGGAGTCTGCTGTGGTAGTGAAATAATAATGTGAGTCAGTAGGACATGCAGATGACAGGTTTCTCATTTAGAATCACTGCACACTTCACCTATTGGAGCAGTTATGGGGCCAAAACGGACCAAATAACTCAAGTATGAACTCAGCCTTACGGGTCGATGTTAGCGTCAAGAAGAAACACACTCCTTTTACATCGTCATCAGCTGATTCCACAAAGATGTCTACAGAACCTGTTCTATTAAATGCTTATACAAGTAGAGCCCCCCCCCCCGACAGAGTGGAGAGGGTGTCAGCAGTAAGTTTGTGTTGATGGCTTTAGAACATATAACTGCACCGCTGAACAGCAAATATATTTTTATTTTTCCACTTATAAACGCCACAAAAGACTTTAAAACATATAACTACAATGCTGAACAGCAAATGTATTTTACTTTTGCCACCAATACACACCACAAAAAGCCTTAGAACATATAACTGCACAGCTGAATAGCAAATATATTTTAATTTTGCCACTAATACACCACCAAAATGGATTTGAAATGAAACGAACAAGATGTGCTTTAACTGCAGACTGTCAGCTTTAATTTGAGGGTATTTACATCCATATCAGGTGAATGGTGTAGGAATAAGAACAATCCTATTACACCTTGCTACACTGACTGGGGGCCAACAAAGCATTTTTGTTATTGGGGTGTTACAGCGGTGAAGTGCTAAAATTATAGCACTTTTTGTCGTGTAGTAGGGGCACAAGAAAAATATGTTTGCCGTTCAGCGGTGCAGTTATATGTTCTAAAGCCTTTTGTGGAGTGTATTAGTGGCAAAAGTAAAATATATTTGCCGTTGAGCAGTGCAGTTATATGTTCTAAAGCCTTTTGTGGCGTGTATTAGTTGCAAAAGTAAAACATATTTGCTGTTCAACAATGCAGTGATATGTTCTAAAGCTTTTTGTTGCTTGTATTAGTGTAAAATGAAAAATATATTTGCTGTTCAGCGTTGCAGTTATAGTATATATTCTATCCCTCTGATGGGTTTGTTTTGTTTTTTTAGCCTAATGATGGCTTGCTTCACTGATAGTGACAGCTCTTTGGATCTCATCTTGAGAGTTGACAGCAACAGATTCCAAATGCAAATAGCACACTTGAAATGAACTCTGGACCTTTTATCTGCTCACTGTAATTTGGATAACGAGGGAATAACACACACCTGGCCATGGAACAGCTGAGAAGCCAATTGTCCCATTACTTTTGGTTCCTTAACAAGTAGGAGGCACATATGCAAACTGTTGTAATTCCTACACCGTTCACCTGATTTGTATGCAAATACCCTCAAATTAAAGCTGACAGTCTGCAGTTAAAGCACATCTTGTTTGTTTGATTTCAAATCCATTGTGGTGGTGTATAGAGCCAAAAATGTTACAATTGTGTCGATGTCCCAATATTTATGGACCCGACTGTATAACTGCACAGCTGAATGGCAAATATATAAATATATTTTTATTTTGCCACTATTACATGACAAAAAGGGCTTTAGAATATATACTATAACTGCAACGCTGAACAGCAAATATATTTTTCATTTTACACTAATACAAGCCACAAAAAGCTTTAGAACATATCACTGCATTGTTGAACAGCAAATATGTTTTACTTTTGCAACTAATACACACCACAAAAGGCTTTAGAACATATAACTGCACTGCTCAACGGCAAATATATTTTACTTTTGCCACTAATACACTCCACAAAAGGCTTTAGAACATATAACTGCACCGCTGGACGGCAAACATATTTTTCTTGTACCCCTACTACACGACAAAAAGTGCTATAATTTTAGCACTTCACCGCTGTAACACCCCAATAACAAAAATGCTTTGTTGGCCCCCAGTCAGTGTAGCAAGGTGTAATAGGATTGTTCTTATTACCCTGGCTGTAACCTCCCCTACTGAACCATGTTCTGCATAAATGCTGTGGAATGAATCCTCATTTTCCTTTCCCTACATCTTGAATAATCTTTCCTTGAAATTTAAATAGCTTTTTAGCACAATTAAGTTTTTTTCTTAGCACATCCTTGTGTGATTTTGAGTGCTCATTATATAGGCACTCATTTATATATTTACATAGAGCTTTATAATCAATTCATCCATACAATCATGTACAGAAATTGGCATTTATTTACCTCTTGCTTATTTAATCATGTACTGCAATTAAGAGTGAATTATGTATACATATGATGATTTACATCTATGTAGGAATTAAACACTTATCAATATAGGCATCTAGTCATTTTTTATATTTTATTTTTATTTTTCCATGATCGGTCTATTCATACAATCATGTATTAAAATCAGAATCATGCACTGCAACTGGGAATGAACTGTGTATATATATTTATATATATATATATATATATATATATATATATATATGATTTTTATATGTTTTTTAATGTATTTTTTTTAGATTTGTATTAATAAATACTTGATCCTATATGCAATTTTTTTTTAACTATGTTACTATGTTACATGCAATTACAAAAGTATTCAGATCCAGTTGATGGTTTGAACAATGTTGAATCCCTTTAAGCACTGTGAACTACTTTGGATTTAATTTTTCAGAATAAATCTGCTATGGGGCTTTTGTTTTCCATTAATGATTTTGAAAACTGTGCAACTTTTCCAGCTGGAAAGCTATTCAAGGCATCCTACATGGTGATGTGTTACAGCAGATGTATTCAGGCCAATGTTGATCAAAAGTAACCTTATCGCTAAACTCTGCTCCTACGTGTAGCAATTCTGACTTCTTATTACTTGGCCAAAAACAAAATCTGTTTAGGAATTCACTTTACATTAAATTTAATCTGTAACCTCTCCTATAAAGAAAAAGAATCAGAAATGAATATTCATCTAAGATCTTTACTTATAATTGCAGGGTTCTTCTGACCATTCTCCACACCTGCCAGTACGGCTCAGGGTGGCTGTGTGTTTTTCGAGATAAGCACAGTAAATCCATTGATCTGGCTCAATGCTAGTCATACTCAGCACATAATAACTATAATCAGCAAGCCACTAACAGCAACCTCTACTGCAGATGCACATATTTTCAAAAAGGTAGATAACTAAATTCACATACATAAAAAAATGTCAGGGTAAGCATCATATATGAAGAGATGCTGTAGTTTGTTTATTGAATGATGAATAATTCCTTTAGTCATCTTCTAGGACATACTTTCTTCCACTGCCCTGTAAGTCTGGGGCTTCAAGGTATTTTCAACCTTGTCTGTTTTAACGGCGAATGTCTGGTCTGTAAGGCCCCTTGCAGACGAACGTGTGCGGATTAGGTCCGGATGTGTTGCGAATGCATTCAGTGAAAAATGCACAATTTCGCAAACAAAGTCATTCAGTTTTGTCTGAGATCGCGTTCAGTTGTTTAGTTTTTATTGCGCGGGTGCAATGCGATTTAATGCGTTTTGCAAGCACGTGATAAAAAACTGAATGTATAAAAACAACTCTTAGCAACCATCCATGAAAAACGCATCGCGCCCGCACCTGCTTGTGGATGTGATTTTTACGCAGCCCCATTCACTTCTGTGGGGCAAGCATTGCATGAAAATCGCAGCATGTAGAACATGCTGTGATTTAAACGCAAGGCACAAGTGATGCATGAAAACCAGCACACATGTACACCGCCCCATTGAAATGCTCCGTAGTGGTGAGCTCCATAGCAGTCAGGTGCCTGCTGTTTCACATAGCAAACTACCTGGGCTAGTGTCTGCTATTGGCAATAACACCGATTGCAGACATTTTAACCTTCAGCTGCCTTGGTCAAATAAAACCACCAAAGTGTATGAGAGGTAAAAAAAACTCAGGAGTATTTGCTGGAAAGCTATCTCCTTAATGAGACACTGAGATCTGGGAAATTGTTCCATAGCAGTAATAGGCCTAAGCCTATACAAGGTTTGTAGGATTATTACTGGGATATTCCAATGCAGTGCTATCACTTACAGGCCTGCTTTGGAATATAATGATTTTTTTTATTCAGTAATAGATACAATTCATTGCTGAATATAAATAGCAATCTAATTAATGTATGTTGGAGTTTCCTTCAGTTGTGGGGAAAGAATATGGCAATGAAAAGACAAAATACATTTTAAAGATTTTTTCCAGTTCATCGCCATTTGTATTTTTTATCAGTTTCCCACTATATAGTACGAAATATTAAATGGTGCTACTAGAAAGTACAACTTATTTTGCAGAAAAGTCCTCATTTGGCTGTGTGAATGAAAAAAAATATATAAAAAGGATGGGTCTGGGAAGTAAAAATAAACAAAAACACAAAGAAAAAATGGAAAATCAAGTCAGGAAGGGGTTAAGACAGATTTGATTATATAATAAAACATAAAATCATTTAAAGGTTGAACCAATTATCTATTTTCAGTGCCTTTTATGGACACTGAAGATTGTTTTTACACTAATAATTTACTCCTCATGTACCATATTTTTCACCCTATAAGACACACCGGCCCATAAGATGCACCTAGGTTTTAGAGGAGGATAATGGAAAAATATTACACCTCAGGTCAGACCAGCAATCAGACCCCCAATGTTAATCAGACCTCAGCTCACAGCCCCAATTAGACCCCCAATGTTAATCAGACCTCAGATCAGACCCCCAATGCCTCAGATTAGCTGCCCATGTCAGCCATCAGCCCCCATGTCAGCCATCATGCCCCCATGTCAGCCATCATACCCCCATGTCAGCCATCGTGCCCCCATGTCAGTCATCATGCCCCCCTATATCAGCCATCACGCATTGCCCCCCCATGTCAGCCATTATGCCCCCCCATGTCAGCCATCATCGCATATAAAATATAAAAAAAAAAACGTACCTCTCCTGGTCCTGGACACCACCGCTTTTCACCACCAGCTCTCTTCTTCCCAGTTCTTGGCTGTCAGCTGTAAAGGCTGCGGACAGTGCGGTCACATGGTGCGCAGCCCTGCACTAAAAAAAAATATGGTATATTCTATGGTCGTACTGCTCAAAAATTATTGTTTACTGCCTATCTGAAGTACGTTAAAAACACTTTATTTGATATTATTTGATAATAAATAATAATAAATAAATAATAAATCTCCACATGAATAGGCTGATAAGGTGAACTGGAATTTTTCAGACTATTTATATGCTGGTTCCTAGTAACACCCTACCACAAGAACTCCTTTATATTTAGGAGTATATGGATAATGGAAAAAATCCTCTAGTGGTTTACAAGGATATTTTTACACTACATATATGGGGCTGTAAACCCTTTTGGTAAGTGCTGTATAGGATCTTACACTTGGAGGATTAATCCCTAATAGGCTCAGTATGGAAGCGAGAATCAGTCTGCATGTATTCCTGTACTGCAGTCTAATGCTTGACGCGTTTCCCTATACGACTGTTGTCGGTATTTTATCAGGAGCATTAGACCAAGTGCTTGGCCGACGTCATGTATTGCGACCCTGATGGTGGGTATGCAATAATTTTGCCAGGCACTTTTTCGGTCTGCTGACTAGAGAGACGCTGCACGGTTCGGATATTGTGCGTACAGCAGTGAGCCTCCCGGCATTGTAGTGGCCGTAGCGGGTGCGAGATGTGCGCTGTTTAAATGGAGAAAGCTCCTCCCCTTTTCCTGCCAAGCCTCAAACAGGCCTCCAATCGGTGCACGATCGCTACATGACCGCGCCTACTCCTGTCGTCATCACCAAGGGACGAACAGCCCATTGCACAGTCATCCGCGTCGACTCCGCCTGCTCCTAACATCATTCGTCGCTATGACAAGGGGGAGTGAAAGTTTGTGACGTTTGCTTGAGTCACCATCTAGGCGGGGACATATAGTCCATGGATTAACTTACTGTTCAGGTAACACCAGTGTATAGATAATCGGAACAAAATATTTATTGTCATAAGTGGTTAACAGGATGAAGCCAGAGAGGATCCCTCCTGCCTGAAAACAGAGAAGATAGATAGATATATATATATATATCTATCTCGAAACAAATCCTGTTTAAATAGGAGTGGGTCTATTTCCTAAGTCCCTAAGAAGGGAATAGTCCCTAAGAAGTCCCATCAATCGCAGAGGTATCAACCACTGACAATCATGCTAGGGGCATTAGGGACATATTAGGTCCCATTTCATGGACATATTCAGGACAATAGGGACATATTTAGGTCCCAAATCGTGGATGGTCTCCATAATACTCAATAAGGAGAGATTAATATGAAAGAGAATCGTCAAAGTGGACAAAATATTCAAAGTAGGGACAGAAGGTAAATTTCATATGTCAGCCACAAAGAGGGAAAATCCTTCATTCATGAAACATTTAAGTCTTTTGGCTTGACAGTGTTTAATGTAAAAATCCACTGCGCCTCCTTTCTGAGAAGCAGTGTGTCAATATCGCCTCCCCTGGGTGGTGGTCTTATATGTTTGATGCCCTGAAATTTAAAGCAGTCTGTTGTGCTCGGATGGCAGGTTGCCACATGTTGCACAATAGGTGTATCACCAGAATCTTCAATAGGTGTTCCTCTATGCGCCTCCTAAATTCACGCTAAGTTTTCCCTACATATTGTGAACCACAAATGCAGGTCACAAGATATATCACCCCAACTGTCTTGCAGTTAATAAAGGATTTGATGTTATATTCATGTCCTGTGGTTGAGCTCCTAAATTGTGTACTCTTTAAAATCACTTTGCATGCTATGCAGTTCCCACATTTGAATGTTCCATTTGGTATGTTTGCCCCTAACCAGGTCTCGTTCCTAGGAGAATTGAAGGCACTATGGACCACCTTGTCCTTAATGTTTCCACCACGACGGTACGTGATCATGGGATAACCACCTACTAGATGTCCGACATCTGGGTCCGTTTTTAAAATCTCCCAGTGTTCAGCCAGCAAAGCACGCATCTCCTTGTGCGCCGTATCGAAAGTTCCTATTATGCGTAGCTGTGTATCATCAGATGTCCTGTTTTTAGGATGCAGGAGATGTTCCCTATCACATGCAGCCGCATGTTGATAGGCCTCTTTCAAAACGGGTTTCGGGTATCCCTTTTCAACCAACCGTTTTTCAAGGTCATCCGCTGATACCTTAAAATCAGACCACTGAGAGCAGTTTTGTCTCATTCTAAGGTACTGCCCCTTAGGAATGCCCCTCTTGAGTGGGTATGGATGCCGACTCTCCCACCTCAAGAGGGCATTAGTGGCCGTGGGTTTACGAAACACTTTTGTTTCAAGATGTTCAGAGGGGTCAATCTCGATTGCAAGATCCAGAAAAGTGATGTGTTTTTCATCAATTTCAGATGTAAAGTAAAGGCCCAAGGTGTTAATATTGAGCCCCGATACAAAGTTCATAAATTTCTTCTTTGTACCTTTCCATAGGATGAATATTTCATCAATGAACCTCATCCATAATAATATGGATGAGGTCCATTCTTCCATCTCCTCGTTAAATACCGCCTCTCTTTCCCACCAGCCCAGGTACAGGTTGGCGAATGTAGGGGCACAGGGACTGCCCATCGCCACCCCCCTGAGCTGGCGGTAGAGAGAGCTGTCAAACAAGAAGATGTTGTGGTACAGAATGAAGTTCAGCAGTGTAATTATAAGTTAGTTATGCTCGTGAAAATGAGAACCTCTCTCTAGTAGGAATGTTTGAACTGCCTCACAGCCTCGTTGATGCGGGATGGAGCTATACAAAGCTTCTACATCCAGGCTGGCCAGTAGGGTATCATTGTCACATCTGATATCATTCAATCTCCTCAAATGTCCATAGAGTCTCTAACAAAGAATGGTAAGCTGAATACAAAAGGCCTTAGAATTTTATCTACATAAATACTGATTCTTTCAGTGAGACTGACAATTCCCGACACTATCGGCCTTCCCTTTAAGGGATCAGTCCCCTTATGTATATTGGGTAGACTGTAAAAAGCCGGCAGTGTCGGTGTGTAGGCAGCAGGTACGCAAGTTCGCTTTCACTTATCAATCTGCGCCACTTTGCTCTACTGAGAATCTGATTCAGTTCATTTTTGTAGGCCTCAAGAGGATTGTGATCTAGCTTAATGTAACATGTCCTATCATCAAGAATTCTCTTGCACATCTGTATGTATGTATTGACATCAAGAACTACTATGTTCCCCCCCTTTTTTACAAAATAGTTGAATCTTGCTATATTTGTGCTAATGCTAGTTGTTCCTGCTCTGATATGTTTCTTGGATAAGGACTCTGGACATGTAGGGATCGTATTTTCTCAGTGACAACAGTGAGGAAAACATCAAGAGGCGAGTAGTTCCCCACTGGAGGGTATTTTTTAGACGCAGGTTTTTAGTCCGTGAAGGGCCCTTCACCTAAACCTCTATCACCGTCTGCTAGGAGACCAGCCAGCAGTCTAACATCTGGAAGTTCATCCTGATCAATACCCAGCTTTTCACATTGTTCTCTGTCATGGGTGCAGAAGAACTTCTTCCACTTCAATTTTCTAATAAATAGATTAACATCCTTTACCCATGTGAAGGGGTTAAATCTACATTCAGGTACAAAAGACAGGCCTTTGCTCAGGACCATCATCTCAGTGGTTAAAGTGCGCCTAGAAAGATTAATGATCTGCGAGGTATCTATAGATTCAGGCACCCTCAGTTGCCTCTCCTGTTTCTGAGTGGGTACTCGCTCGTCACCTGAATTGGGTCTAAAGACCCCAAAGCTGTCCCTAAAAAAACTCCTCGATGTCCTCTCTCACTGTTGCCACGTCCCCGGCTACGGGCTCTATCTGTACCTATGCCTCTTCCTCTACCTCTGCCCCTTCCTCTACCACAATTCTTATAGCATGCACCAGATCTTGTCTCAGGATCAGTCTCGTACTCTGAGGAGGATAAGTCTGTCTCAGTTTCTGTGGGACTTTTTGCCACTTGTTGGCCTGCAAATTCAAGAATTTTTCTTTCTCTAAAGTCTTTACTATCTCGCACAAACTGATTGTGTTTTCTCTCTTTTACAAATCGGATTCCAAAAAGGTTGGGACACTAAACAAATTGTGAATAAAAACTGAATGCAATGATGTGGAGATGGCAAATGTCAATATTTTATTTGTAATAGAACATAGATGACAGATCAAACGTTTAATCCGAGTAAATGTATAATTTTAAAGGAAAAATATGTTGATTCAAATTTTCACGGTGTCAACAAATCCCCAAAAAGTTGGGACAAGTAGCAATAAGAGGCTGGAAAAAGTAAATTTGAGCATAATGAAGAGCTGGAAGACCAATTAACACTAATTAGGTCAATTGGCAACATGATTGGGTATAAAAAAAGCTTCTCAGAGTGGCAGTGTCTCTCAGAAGCCAAGATGGGTAGAGGATCACTAATTCCCACAATGTTGTGCAGAAAGATAGTCGAGCAATATCAGAAAGGTGTTGCCCAGCGAAAAATTGCAAAGACTTTGCATCTATCATCATCAACTGTGCATAAAATCATCCGAAGATTCTGAGAATCTGGAACAATCTCTGTGCGTAAGGGTCAAGGCCGTAAAACCATACTGGATGCTCGTGATCTCCGGGCCCTTAAACGACACTGCACCACAAACAGGAATGCTACTGTAAAGGAAATCACAGAATGAGCTCAGGAATACTTCCAGAAACCATTGTCAGTGAACACAATCCACCGTGCCATCCGCCGTTGCCAGCTGAAATTCTACAGTGCAAAGAAGAAGCCATTTCTAAGCAAGATCCACAAGCTCATGCGTTTTTTTACTGGGCCAGGGATCATTTAAAATGGAGTGTGGCAAAATAGAAGACTGTTCTGTGGTCAGACAAGTCACGATTCGAAGTTCTTTTTGGAAATCTGGGATGCCATGTCATCCGGACCAAAGAGGACAAGGACAACCCAAGTTGTTATCAACGCTCAGTTCAGAAGCCTGCATCTCTGATGGTATGGGGTTGCATGAGTGCGTGTGGCATGGGCAGCTTGCATGTCTGGAAAGGCACCATCAATGCAGAAAATTATATTCAGGTTCTAGAACAACATATGCTCCCATCCAGACGTCATCTCTTTCAGGGAAGACCCTGCATTTTTCAACAAGATAATGCCAGACCACATACTGCATCAATCACAACATCATGGCTGCGTAGGAGAAGGATCCGGGTACTGAAATGGCCAGTCTGCAGTCCAGATCTTTCACCTATAGAGAACATTTGGCGCATCATAAAGAGGAAGGTGCAACAAAGAAGGCCCAAGACGATTAAACAGTTAGAGGCCTGTATTAGACAAGAATGGGAGAGCATTCCTATTTCTAAACTTGATAAACTGGTCTCCTCGGTCCCCAGACGTCTGTTGAGTGTTGTAAGAAGAAGGGGAGATGCCACACAGTGGCCTTGTCCCAACTTTTTGGGGATTTGTTGACACCATGAAATTCTGATTCAACATATTTTTCCCTTAAAATGGTACATTTTCTCAGTTTAAACTTTTGTTCCGTGATTTATGTTCTATTCTGAATAAAATACTAGAAGTTGGCACCTCCACATCATTGCATTCAGTTTTTATTCACAATTTGTATAGTGTCCCAACTTTTTTGGAATCAGGTTTGTAGATATCCTGTAAATCTCTACACTGATTGCTGTAACAATGTTTCTCTTTTAGCAGAGTCTGGTAGAGGGGAGAATTTCTTTGCAACTTCAATAGTTTCTTTCAATTCTGTTGTATTTTTTGCAACTAGTTCTCTCTCCTCTTCAAGAATGAATTTAATCAACCGTAGGGATGAATCAACCGATTCCTTCTCCCACTTATTCATCAAGGTCTCAGACCTAAGTCTGATATTTGGTAGGACTGAATTCCTCAGTCCTCTTGGGACAATTTTATTTTTGAGTTATATTTCCAGAGTCTGACCCTCCAAGATCTGACTTGATTTTTATACACCCTCATCCCTATAATATGGTCGAGTTTAGTATGTTAATTTTAATGTTTAATGTTATTTTTTTTTAACAAACCTCACAAACTCTTATCACACTTTAAAAAGCCTATAAAATCACCCCAACACTTTTTTCCATTATTAAAAGAGTTTGCCACTTTCTGGCTCCTGTTTGATCAATGTGTTTGTAAGATGACTATATGGCACTTACTAATATAGTATTTATTGATAATCTGCGCCATCTTCTATATTTTCTATAAGGTATGCCCCTTGTTAGGCAAATCTTCTGTGCTGTCCACGCAGAGGCACTGTCCATAATATAGCCGCTAATGGAAGATCATGTAACAAGGAAAATCACCTTCATGTGATGTCTCCTGTATTCCAACACGCCACACCTACACTAAACGCCCAACATGTGCAAGTGCAGATGTCAGGTGCAATGTATTTAAATAGAGGAGACTTCATATGGAGGTGACATGACCCTCCATTAGCAGCCATCTTATGGACATGACCTCTGTGTGGGTCAGCGAGCAAGGGGACATACCTTACAAAATGTAAAAAAAATGATGCAAAATTTCCACAAAAGCTATATTTAGAGATGAGCGAATCAAATCCTATTAAGTAAAATTTAATCCGAATTTCTGGATAAATTTTATTTGCTTAGAAGCTGGATTTCCTCGTGCTTCATGTCAGCGAATCGATTTATCCTGAAATGGTATAAAAAACAAAAAAATTCTAACTTACTGCCTCCATTTGCTCACAACGAGTCACCAGCCTCCATCTTGCTTGAAGATCTCGGCCAAAATCCTGTTCAGCTCGAGATTACATCATCATGCCGGCTGGCGTGATGACGTCATACGTCACCACGCCAGTCGGCATGATGACGTAATCTCAAGCCGCACGGGATTTTGGCAGATATCTTCAAGCAAGATGGCGGCAGCCGGCCCGTCGCAAGCAAATTGAGGTGGTAAGTTTTATGTAATCGTTTTTTTTATTGTCAATTTTACACTGTTTTTAAATAGTGTTGAAAGCAAATATTCGAAAAGCTAATTTTTATTGCGAATATCGGCACATCAAGAATTTGCGAATATTGTGCTATATATTCGTAATGACGAATATGATTTTTTTTTTAACACAGTACACATCAGGTAATCATCCCTCCCTTCTTCTTACTTGTGGGCCATTGAGAAGGCTTTGTCACAGCTTAGCAACATCCCTAGCAACCAATAGAAAAGTTGCCTACCTCACGCCTGTATTTTGTGAACATTAAGCAAATAATACATTGATGATTTTTAAAATGAAGCATATAATCTCGAATTTGCCCTTGCCGCTCATCACTATTTTTAAACTCAGATGTCGCGATCATGTATGAACGCCGCATCTGAGGGGTACAATGACGGGGGAGGCGCTATCACAGCTCCGTGTCATTACACACGCTACTTACAAAAAAATGTGCTTCGTAACGAAGCAGCCAAATCGAATTTTGAAGAGATTCGCTCATCTCTAGCTATATTAGTAAGTGTCATATAATCATCGTACAAACACACTGGTCAACAGTAGGCAGAAAGTGGCCAACTCCTTTAACATTTTATTTATTCAAAAAGCCTGATCCCAGTGATGCCCACCTACATATTTGAAACGTAGACATATTAGCATCTTTACCCATGTGAATGGCCCAGTGGCCATAATTATCAGGCTAAGATGATGGCTTGATGAAGGCACTGGTTCAGGTATTGTGGGGATATGCACAGTACCTGCAGTGTCCTCCTATCTCCCTACTTCTGTATTCAGGTTTTGCTATGAGACATCATGTTTTTTTCTTGTTTTTACAATAATAAATACATATTGTCTAAGACCAGACAATAACTTTAATTGTCAAGCCATTTGTTTAACATTTAGTTTGGTGTGAATGCTGTGATGTGTAAGTGGAAGTCAGAAGAGGTCCTGCAATTAGTTACCATATGCCTTTCAGGATAGAATTTATTGAAGTCACTCCATATATTCTACTTCCTTTATTAACTAAGTTAAAGGGAATGTGTCATCAAAAAATTACCTATTGTTTATATCATATTTTTATGTTTAACATTTTTTTTTAATTGATTTACATTTTCCATGTCAACATCTATATAACTATCTATAAACTATCAAAAAATATAGAATCCTGCAGTTTTCACACTGACCACTAAGCAATAATAGGCTCCACTTCTTGGTCTGCACATATCATTTAACTGTAGTTACCTGCTTCTGCATCTAATCCTGATATAATGATATCACCTCTGTGTATAGATAAGACAGGATCCATAATTTACAATAGGGGATTGTCAAAGCTTAGCTATTCTTTTCTTGTACAATGGCCTCTGCACAGGTTACAGAGCATGGCTAGAAAACTTCATAAAAGACAATGAGATCCGCTCCTGACCACTGTGTCTATGGCCCATGTGGCTGCTGTGAGGCAGTTTTCTAAATTTTTTTTTTTTTTTTTTTAAGAACAGCTTAGGCAAGATGGCCACCCCATAATCATGTTCAGGAAAAAGAATAAAGAAATCTGTAATCAGAAAATAAAAACTGATTAGAATAACAGCATACACTCATCAAGCTAAACACATCTATTCTTTATTGAGTCGTTTCCTCATTATGGAATTCGGATAGATCAGAATAGGTTGTCAGTTAGTTATGTGTTTGGCAAAATTCATCTAACAATGATTATCTTCGCCCATTGCAATTTGTGAAAGAAGGCACAAATATTGCGAATGGCTGCTTTTATACTTTAGGTCTGTGCCAATATCGAGTTACATAAAGTACTACGTAAATCACTTTAATCCTTGCTTTTGAGCGCAATCTTAAATATCACCATCAAATGACAACCTCAAATAAAGTATTCAGGACGTGAACATATGTATATACAGCCAGTACGTTTCTTCAAAATGTCAGATCCAAAATGCCAAGCTCAACTCACAGTATTAATATTTTTTAGTATTATGCATAGGAATCTATTTTCCATTTGAGTGTTTTCTCAAAGCTCCATTTTACCGGAATAATCACAGCTTTAATTCACTGAGCTTCTGTTAGAAACACATTGCCAATAGTAATGCTTTGGTACAATGCAAACATTCTACATTTCTCTTCAAACATTTTGCGTAATTTGACACAGAAAAACTGATTGTCTCAGCAGGTATCATTTTGCTGAAAAAGAAGGAAAATTGTAATATTTGCATGCACACGCTGGAGAAAGTTGAGATGCATTATGCCAATGACAACAATGCTGGTGTAATCATGGGATATTTTCTGCTTTTCATTGGCTAATAGCAGGAGATGACCCCAGGGCCACGGACTTTCATAATATTTTAACAAACATGTTGCTATTTCAAAAGATGTTGCCAGTCAAAGCAATACTTATATAATTAAGCTTCTATATATACATGAGAGAACTGTGACAGTGTTGTCAAAAATTGTTAAACCATCCATGAAGGTTGGGACTATGGTAAGGTATTTTAAAGCTTGCAAGTGACATTATTTTTATCCTTATAAAAACTATGAGAATTTTATGCCTGGAGACCCCCACCAGACTATTTTAAATGGGATAATATGCAATAATCGGGAACAAACTGTTGATTCTTGACCATTGCCCAATCATACAGCTACATTTATATGCAGTAATTACAGATAAGCATATTGATCAACTTAACAAAAATTTGGGTTTTCACCAAATGTGAAGTTTTTGGGATTCACAATTAGTTCAAAATGTCATCTGCCATTTTGCATTGCAGAATACAAGGAAAATGAGATAATTTGCCTGTTAATCTGCACAATATACATGGGCCTCCTGATCATTTTATTGCAATAATTTCACAGGACAGGACCTTTTCTTCTAACGCATTCTAAAGGACCTTTTACACAGGCCAAAGTGTTTGTACCACCATTTGTTCACCCAACCACTTCTATGTGCCATGATCACCCAAAACCCAGCAAATGTTCATTTGTCTGGTGATTGCATCAACTCTAAGCAATCTTATCCAAACAATGCAGAATCTAGAATGACTTTTAGCAGTGTGGTTGCGGTTGATATGTTAGCCAGCAAGTAAATGGCCACCACAATTCACATTGAATGTCTTTGTTACAGTAGATTAGTGGATAGTGGGGAACTATCCTCCAGGGCTTTGTATACCATTAAAAGATAAAATCTATGACATCATTATACTAAACACAAGTACAATGAGACAAGAGGTAGCTGAATTTTTTCTTGAACATTCATTTGTGCAAATAACCTTTCTGTGTTCCCTGTTGCTTGTCTGGTTTTTGCATTTGTTTAAAGCTGGAAATGACCTTGATCATCTAATGGTGCTATTTTTTTTTTAGCTGTGTAGTTTTATCACAAGACTGCCGACTGACTAAATATCAATTAAAATGGCCTATTATGCAGAAAAGATAAAAGCGAACATGCAGTACAGCCAAATTCAATACAGTGCTCATTTTGACACTAAGTGAACATTTATGCTGCTCTTGTAAATGCATTGATGTTTTTCCTCTGTGCTTAATTATGGTGTTTGGAGACAAATAAAAAGCTTAGGCATGAAACACTATATAGTTATAGCTTTTGTTTCGATATATAGATTAATTAACTGAATGTCCTAGGGCCAGGATTTGGATGGAAAGGATAAACGCTATATCATTAAAAGATTAGCTGTGCAGCAAACATATAATTCAATAAAACAATATTGCTGTAATAAAACGTGATAATGCCCAATGTTGGCTAATTTATAACTTAAAGGGATTGTCTCACCTTGTCAAATTGCCCTCCGGAAGTCTTATGAGTCTTTGTTGAATAAGTTTGGTATTTGATTTTAAACTGGAAAACCGCTTTAAAACTTGGATCCAAACTTGGCTTCTGTTCTGACTGGTAGTTCGGAGCCGAAGCCGAGTTCGGATCCAGGTTTTAAAGTGGTTTTCCAGTTTAAACATCAAATGCCAAAGTTATTCACCGAAGTCTCGCAAGACTTCAGGAATAACTCACTTTGCCTCATCTGAGGTTGTACATTTTAATTCTGTATGGAGACAGATCTCTGTACAGCATTAATCCAAACTTTTGAGTGAAGCGACTTTGGATGTAGGATCCGAAGCTCGCTTCGCTCATTCTTATAAGCGGTGTACAGTGTAAGCTACATTGAGCCTGATTATGTCATTTTTATCTTCATACAGTACTCTCTTGCATTCCAACACTGGGCTTCAATAAACCAGAAGTATATAGAGAGGACTCCTGTGCTCACGCACATAAGGCAAAGGACTCAAAGACGAGTCTTCTCAATTCTGGTTTGTCAGAGCACCGCATCAGAATGCAAGTGAGTATGAAGATATTAATTATATAACCAGACTCAGAACCACTTATACTACACACTGCTTACTCTAGTTTGGAGGTGTGTGTATGTGTGTGTGTTTGTGTACAAATATAGATGAGAAATCTTACTATAGACATTAAATAGGTATTCCCAAGTGATTTCATTTTGCTAGGATATTAATCAACATCTCTTGCTCTATAACATAGTGCTTTTAGACTGCATTGCATTTTGAGGCACAGAAGGCTTCAGCTTTATGCTTGTATTAATTAAAATCAGTTTATGACAGAGTCAGGTGTGCACAACTAAAATGGAGAAAGCCACACCTTCAAATCAGACTTTAAAGAAAAAACGTTAGTAAGTACATCCTAATCCGTAGGTACACGTCACCACTGCTGAAAATACAAAAACAAACACATTGTATGTCTCCATTGGTCATACACTCCTAACTAACCTGTCTCTCCCACAGGCTGGTTTTAATTAATGCAAGTATAAAGCTGAAGCCTGCTCTCCTTGTATTCATTGGAGGACATTTGGCACCAGAAAAGGTAAAATACAGATTGGGCTCAGCATATATGTGGAACCTGGAGGCCAGTTGGCAACAAATGAGGAAGCATTAAACGTAGGTTCCTATACAAAAGATATCACCTTGCCATGGTGGACAGGCACAAATGATTTTATACAAAATTTATTTGCCAAGATTTTCTGTCATAGTGCTATTTATATGTAAAAACACTGGGGCTGTGTGTGAGGGATTCTTCATGCAGGTAAGGAAGGAATTAAAAAGAATAGACTGCAATGCAATCCTGATAGATACAGGTGCTTGTTGGTCACATGAAAAGTTGATGCTCACCGACAAAATGTAAGGATGTCAGAGCAACAAATAGTTGAGTAAATAAGCTAAAAAAGGTGAAAATTAAACTGAAGGGCAGCTATATAGTTAACCCCTTAGAGGCATCCACCTCAAATGTATGGTAGAAGTCAAAGTTTTAAATATGATGCTAGCTCAGGAGCTGATCATGCATAAGCGTTAGTGTTGATCGAGCAGAAAAGTGCTTGGGTGCTCTGGACGAACACATCAGGATGCTCAGGTGCTCTACCAAACACCAGAGTATAATGGAAGACAATGGGAGAACCCAAGAATTAAACCATGCACCCCCTGCTCTGCAGAGGGGAGGGTGCCAGGTTCATAGGAAAAGGGTCAGAAATTGATGAAAACACCACCAAAATGGTTCGGGAACAGCATGGGGAGGATGTGTCGATGCATCTTGGACTCCCAGGTCGCTGCTGGGAACCATGTTGTCGAATTAGTTAGCCACTTTTTCAGACTGACAATAATATGCACTAAATCGGGAAAAAAAAAAAATATATATATATTAGAGGAAAAATTGTTATGAAACATTCTTTCCTGTATATTTACTTGTCTATAAAGTGCAAGTGCTGCCAAAAATTACAAGGAAGAGGTACTCCGATACAACCTATATATCACATAATGGATGGCCTCATTCACATTGTGGTACAATAGTTCAGTTAGTGGGATTCCTACACTCATAAAACCTATGCATTAAGTGAAAGGGCTGCCAAAAATTACAAGGAACCAACATCCTTTGTTGAACATAAAGGAGGGCATCATACACACCCTTGAAAAATTATGATTGATGGCCTGCTGGTGACCCTCAAAAACATTTGGAGCAAGGGCCTGCTGATCTGACTATCTAAAACATTAGGGGCAAGGGCCTGATGCTGCATTGGTGACTATAGATAAACTCTGGGCTATTGCACGTCCCCATGATGGCAACAATCCATTCGGATGTCCGCCCTATCAACTTTCGATGTTCTTTTCTGTGCCTACCATGGTGATCACGGGTAACGGGGAATCAGTGTTCGATGCCGGCGAGGGAGCCTGAATAAAGGCTTCCACATGCAAGGGAGGTCAATGGCTGAAATCTGATAGGCTGTTGTTGTGTTGCCCCTTTTTCTCTCTAATTGTGAATCACCCAGAGAGGGTGGGTCAAGTTATTAAAGCACAAATGTCCAAGGAAGGCAGCAGGCACGCACAAATTACCCACTCCGACTTGGGGAGGTAGTGACGATTAATAACAAGAGGCCCTGATATTGGAATGAGTACACTTTACGTTAACGAGGATCTATTGGAGGGCAAGTCTGGTGCCAGCAGCCGACTTGCTCCCTGCCTCCACAACATTCACTCAGTTTGCCGTCATAGTGAGGATTGTGTTGACCAGAGTCTTGGCTATTGAGACTGGACTTGTAGGTAAGGGCCTGCTGCTGCTTTGTTGACTCTAGACTTCTAGGCGATCGCACGTCCCCGTGACGGCGACAATCCATTTGGATGTCTGCCCTATCAACTTTGGAGCAATTTTTTGCTATTCCTCTCCACCAGATGAATGAGAGATAAGAAGTTCTCTTTGTAACAGGGTTCGAGAAGGGTGAACAACCAGTAATCCGTGTTGTCTAAAATGAATATAATGCGCGTGTCGTGGGAAAGGCAGCCTATCATGAAGTCAGCCATGTGTGCCAGAGTGCCAACAGATATCAGAAGGTGAGGGCCTGCAGGTGAGCTGACACTGTAAAACAATATATGCAAGGGCTTGCAGGTGAGCTGACCCTGTAAAACATATGCGAGCGCCTGCAGGTGAGCTGACTTGTAAAACATTATATGCGAGGGCCTGCAGGTGAGTTGACCCTGTAAAACATTATATGTGAGGGCCTGCAGTTGAGACGACCCTGTAAAACATTATATGCGAGGGCCTGTAGGTGAGCTGACCCTGTAAAACATTAAATGCAAGGGCATATATGTGAGGGCATTATATGCGACAAATAAACATGTTGATATGATGGAAGAGGAGGAGGAGGATGAGCAAAGGAATATTTAATCATATACCCTTTTTTGTGGTGGAAGGGGTGCATGGGAATACAGTGTATTGAGTACATCAAATAACACATTTAAAGTGCCTTTGTTCATACGCTTTCCTCTGTTGGAGTCGAGAAGTCTGGGGCAATCCTGGACTAGTTAATTTTTATAAGAGTCAACCTGTCAGCATTTTCACTTGACAGGTGGAAAAATTATAATTTTTTAATTTTTTATTATAATGCCACCAGCAGCACTAAATACCCGCTCAGACAAAACACTGGCAGAAGGGCAGGCCTGCACCTCCAATGCATAGAGTGCCAGTTCGTGCCACGTGTCCAGCTTGGACACCCAGTAGTTGTATGGGACTGAGGGATCACTGAGGACACTGACATGGTCTGCTACATACTCCGTCACCATCTTCCAAAACGTTTCCCTCCTTGTGACACTAGGCCACGCATCAGGGTGAGGGTGCTGGCGGGTTGTCATAAAACTGTCCCAGGGCTTGGAGAGTGTTGCCCTGCCTCTGTTGGAACTGCTGTGTGTTCCCCTTGTCTCCCCTCCTCGGTTGCCCAAGGAAGTATGGAGAATTTTTGGAGCAATTTTTCAACAAGGACTTTCTGGTATTGCACCATTTTGCTCATCCTCTCCACCTGAGGAATTAGAGATGAGAAGTTCTCTTTGTAGCGGGGGTCGAGAAGGGTGAATCTGTGTTGTCTAAAATGCATATAACGCTCGGTCAAGGAAAAGGCAGATTAACATGAAGTCAGAGTACCAACAAGCAAGATTTCACTGTCGTCATCAGGAGGATGACTGTCCATCTCCTCATGCTCTTCCTCCTCTTCTGCCCACCGACGCTGAACAGATGTAATAAACTTCCATGGGTAATACCATCTGTAGCGGAGGCAACCGTCTCCTGCTCCTCCTCCTTTGCATCGTCCAACTCGCGCTGAGAAGTCGGACAGAGGTTGGTCTGGCTATCACCCTGTTTAATGTCTTCTTCCCATAGTTCCACCTCTTCCACATGAAAAGCGTTGTCCTTATATGTTGCAGCTTGAATTCCACTACTGCCCACTGCTGCTCATAAAGCCTGACCAACATGTGGAACATCAAGTACCAGCGCGTGCTCGCATAGCGCAACAGCCGGTAAGCTGGCAATTTAAAGTGCTGCTGCAGCGTTGACAGACCGGCTGAAGCTGTTGATGACTTTTGGAAATGTGCACACACCCGGCACACCTTCACCAGTAGCTCAGGCAAATTGGGGTAGGTTTTTAGAAACTGTTTAACCACTAAACAGTAGGCTAGGCATGGGATGTGTGTGAGCTTGCCGAGCTCCAAACTACCACCAAGTTACTGCCTGGTTGTAGGTTGAGTCTGGTCTCTTATCCCCTGCAACAGCTCTGCGAAAGTTTGCTGTTTTTTCCCTAAGCATATCAACTTCCACACTGCAGTGCTACAATGCTTCCAGCTACCGGCTGATGGCTGACTGGTGCAAAAAATTCGGAGGTGGAAGTGGAGGAGTTGGTGGAGGAGAAGTGGGGTTTGGAGCCACTAACATAGGTGCTGGCAGAAACCCCGATGGAATTAGGGACCGCAATGCTCTGCGTCGGTAGCACCTGTGCAATCCCAGGGTACGACTCGCTCCCGGCCTCCACAATGTTCACCCAGTGTGCCATCATGGAAATCCAGAGTCCCTGGCCAAATGTACTTGTCCATGTGTCCGTTGTTAAGTGAACCTTCCCAGTAACTGCATTGGTCAGGGCATGTGTGACGTTTCGGGACACATGTTGGTATAATGCGGGCATGGCACATCTTAAAAATAGTGGCGGCTGGGGACAAAGTACCGCAGGACGGCCGCAGACATCAGGCTGCAGAAGGCCTCAGTGTCCATAAGCCTTAATGGTAACATTTCCAGGGCCAGTAATTTTGAAAGGAGCGCATTTAGTGCTATGGCCTATGGGTGGGTGGCTGGGTATTTGCGCTTGCGTTCAAATGCCTGGGATAATGACATTTGGACACTGCGCTGGGACAGGGAAGTGGATGCGGTTGCTGATGGTGCTTGCAAAGGTCCAGGTGCAGGGCGGTGGACAATTTCACCTGTGCCTTCGACAGGTAATTGGCCAGCACGTAGAATAGGGCAAGAGGAGGCAGTGGTGTGACCCGCAGACACAGAGTGTGGACCCAGGTGTTCATCCCACTTATTATGGTGCTTGGATCCCATGTGACGGATCATGCTGGTGGTGATGAGGTTGCTAGTGTTCACGCCCTGGCTCATTTTCGTGTGGCAGAGATTGCAAACTACTATTCTTTTTTTGTCCGCACTTTTCTCAAAAAAGCGCCATACTGCGGAACACCTACACCTTTGCAAGGAAGATTTTCCGCAAGTGGGTGCTCCATAGAACAGTTGCGGGCCTGTGTGGTGTGGCCCGCCTTCTCCCTTTTGCCACCCCACTGCCTCTTCCAGCCTGTTGCGGTGCTGCAGATTCCTCCCCCTCTGTATTGCTGTCCTCGCTCAGCTTTCCACCCTCCCAGGTTGGGTACGTGACCTCATTATCCACCATCTCCTCTCCCACTTCCTCACTCTGATCATCCTCTTGATTTGTTTACTAAACCACAACCTCAGTGATTGACAACTGTGTTTCATCCTCTTCATCAACCTCTTGAGACAGTAATTGCAGTTGACTCATTGGCAACTGTGTTTAATCATCATCCACCTCATTAAACATTAATTTCCATTCCCCACCATCATGCTCTTGTGACTGTGGATGCTCAAGAGGTTGGGAATCAGGGCACAAGATCTCATGTCCCTCTTCAAGCGTGCTTGGCAAGAGGGCCAAATCAAGTAATGGCGATGAAAAGAGCTCCCTGGAATATCCGAGTGTGGGATCACTTGTTTGGCCATACTCGCCATGGTGTGAGGAAGGAGGATCAGGATGAGGATTCTGTTGTCCGGACTCTTAACTACTGAGACTGGACTTGGTGGAAGACAGGGTGGTGCTTAACCGACTGGAAGCATTATCTGCTACAATCCAACCGACCACCTGGTCGGACTGGTCTGACTTCAAGAGTTTTGTCCTGCGACGCGCTGCAAACTGGGACATGAAGCTAGGTATCATGGATGATTGCTTTTCTTGTGCTCTGGCAGCAGGCACAGTTTCAACGCACCCAGGGCCACGGCCTCTGCGTGAACCATCAGCATCATGGCCACTTTCCCACCCCTTAATGCTCACCTCGATATTAAATGTTATATGCAAGCTTGACACACAAGATGTGGCACGGATGTCACAGTTGACAGCAAGCACAGTATATGGAAAAAGTACGTAAAAGTATGGAAAAAGGAAAAAAGATTTGACTTTTATTTTTTCTATCTCTGGCCCTGACACACAGAAGGTGTTTCACAGATGTCACAAGTCATTCTATAGAAAAAGTATTGAAAATTATGGAAAAATATACTAGTTTTCACTTATATTTATCGTATCTCTGGCCCTGACAAACAGAAGTATTTGCACAGATGTCACAAGTCACTGCAGACATCCTCTATAGAAAAAGTATTAAAAAGTATGGAGAACAATAATAATTGATGGCTATATTATATTGCTGCCACCACACACAATAGTCCTTAAAAGGACTTTTGGGTCTTTGAAACGTTTTTCAACTAAATAGATTGCGATCACACTCCCTACACTATCTCTCCCTTCCTAAGCGCAGCTCTCCCTGACTAATAATGAACCAAACATGCGCCATCGGGTGCTGTATAGCACCCTATCACGGGTTCCGGCCAGCCAATCACTGTAATGCCAGAAACCAACAAGGCTACGGCATTACAGTGATGGCAGTACTTACCTGCACGTTTATTGGCTGCATAGCAGCCAAGAAACTTGCGGGGAGGAGACTCGAGCATGGTGCTTGAGCACATGCGGTACTCGGCTGAGAACCGCCATGTGCCGAGCATAGCGATGCTCAAGCCGAACAGCAGTTTGACCGAGCATGCTCGTTCAACACTAATCAGCGTGTAACCCTTAGGTCAATTGTGATCACAGAATCTAAGGGGTCATATAACAGGAACGGGTGGCTTATTTTGACAAAACAGACCCCCAGTGATGAGATTTCAAGGGCCATTCAGTTGCTTTGGCAGCTGGGAATCTCAGGCAGAGCAGGGCTTAATAAGAACATAGCAAGTTTACTATAGACTACAATGGTGAATCGTTTTAGTCTATGGTTGAAGTGATCTAACAATCATATATTCATGTCCTTGGGGGACTAAAAACAAAGTTAAATTTTTTTTCAAAGGTCCAAAAATCTGATGACCATCTTCTCCCATTTTACCTATAAAAATAAGTCTTTATCCCATAGGGTGAATGCCATAAAGGAAAAAAAAAAATCAAAATGGCTGAAAAGCAATTTTTTGTTTGCTTCCCCCCCACAAAAATAAAAAATAAAAATAAAAGCCATGTGGAAAAGTAAGCATTATTGCTGTTTGTGTGTCAAAATGTAAAAGAGTTATGGGAGGAGAAAAAAAAAGAAAACATTAAAACTGGCCTTGTCCTTAAAACTAATGGTGTGCATTACTCTCTCTCTCTCTCTCTCTCTCTCTCTCTCTCTCTCTCTCTCTCGCTCTCTCTCTCTCTCTATATATATATATATATATATATATATATATATTTCAATAACCTCTTAAGCTCTTTAAGGGATAGACTTGAAGCATGCATACTTTGCATGCATTAGATGGCTATGCATGATGCACATTTCTGAACATATAAGAAACATTTTGCATTTCACCTCTTAAACAAGGACATTATGCTATGTAGTGTACTGCTTTTTTTATCTTCCCCACCACAGCCTAAACCACGGTTGTCCCAATTAAATCTTCTTGTTATGCTTTTACTAATCTAGTTATATTTCTTGTCCTATGAAGACATTTGGTAATTAAACATTTGATAATACAAGGAACGAGCAGTACTTCCTAGACAATTTTAAACCACAGTTAATGTGAATTTTCGTACCTCCAGAGCACAGTCAAATAACTTTCTTCTAAAAGCAGATGATAGCCTGCATAGGCTGGAGTTAATATGTGCTATATCATCTGGCAATAACGCATGAATGATAGCATGCTTTGCAAAGGTTACTTTCATAAGAATATGTCATTTCAGAAAAGATTGGAATGAATTTCCACATCAACAGCACCAAAGGAAACCCTTAGGTCCTTGTCTTTTTACATCCAATGTCAACCTTTTCTGCTAATCTTCAAGGGAATTAGAAATAGCAGGTTATCAAATGACCAGTAAAGGTATTGCATTGTGACAACCTATTTGACATTAAACTGCTTTTATTTTTTATTTTTTGAGAGAGGGCATTGCAGGCTAACTTTTTAATACGTATTTGCTAAATACAAATAGGTTCTTAAAAGAAGCAAATAAAACCAATTAATATTACAGATGGAGGCCAGCAGCAATACCATGTGACTGCTCATGATCGAGCACCAGGACATGATGCATAATTTTGGCTTGTTTTACAGTGAATTTATAAAGTCTTCAGACCCTTTCACTTTTTCAGTTTGCTATGTTGCTGCCTTGTGCTAAAATCCCCAAAATTCTAGTTTTCCCCATCAGTCTGCTCTCCCTATAATGACAAAGTGAAAACAGAAGTTTAGAAATGTTTTCAAATTTATTAAAAAGGAAAAACAAATTTTGCATGGATATAAGTATTTAGATTTTTTGCTATGACATTATAACAAATTTATGAAGCTTCTCATCTCTCTTGATCATCTTGAGATGTTTCTACATCTTGATTGGTGTCCATTTGTGGTAAATTAACTTGATTGGACAGGATTTGAAAATGCACACCAATGTTTATATAAGGTCTCACAGCTGCCAATGCATATCAGAGCAAAAACCAACATATGAGGAGGAAACAACCACTTGTAGCCTCAATTCTAAGCTTGTCTGGGGAAAACCAGGTGCAGCTCATCATCTGCCCAATACCATCCTTACAGTATGGTGGTGACAGCATCATGCTCTGGGGTGCTTTCTTTTAGCAGGGAGGACTTGGAGATTGGTTAAGGTTGAGGGAAAGCTAAATAGCATAAAGTACAGAGATATTTTTAATAAAAACCTGAGTGCTCTGTGCTGAAAGTTCCCCCTCCAACAAGATGATAACCCTAAGCACACAGCCAAAACAACAAATGAGTGACTTAGGGACCATCCTATGAATGTCCTTGAGTGGACCAGCCAGAACCCTTGACTTGAACACAATCAAACATCTTGGGAGAGACCTAAAAAGGGATGTACACCAATGGTCCCTGTCCAACCTGACAGAGCTTGAGAGAATCTGCAAAGAAGAATGGCAGCAAATACCCAAATCCAGGAGAGTAAACCTTGTGATGCTATATACAAGAAGACTTGAAGCTTTAATTGCTGCCAAAGGTGCTTCAACTAAGTGCTGAGTAAAGGGTTTGAATACTTATGTATGCAAGATTTAGTTTGTTTATTTCAATAAATGAGCAAAGATTTCTACCATTCTGTTTTTATTTTTCCTTTATGGGTTACTGAGTGCAGAATGATGAAGAAAAATTAGCTTTTTTTATTACAAGGATGCAACATAACAAAAAGTGAAAAATAAAAATGACTGAAGACTGAATGCATTGTACAACAGACTACAGATGAGTATTTTTTTAAGTCTGAAAGAGTTAAGATGGTCATATACATTAGTCTAAAGTTGATCAAAATGGACTATTTCACTAACGTTCGTTAGTTGAAATTTAACAGCAAACAATTATTTTAGCCAACATATGATAGACAATTATCTTTTCAAGAGAAGTCAATTTTTTTAATTTTCATCAGATAGTCCTACAAAAGATCTTTCGTTCAAAGATCATTTGAAAGAATGTTCCCAGAAAGATCTTTTATCCAATGCCTGATTTTATTGAATGTGTACGGGCAGTTTGAACAATGTAGTGGCCCATATGGACTAAAGTGTGCATATCCATGTCTGCAAAACAAATGTTCACTCGATATTTTTGTTCAACCAGCAATTGACTTGTAATGTGTATGGATAGATATCTTGATGAATTTACATAGAACTATTAGGTTTTTCTACATTTAGTTAGAGTCATTAAAGGAAACCTATCACATTGAACATGTAGTGTATTCCACTGGCAGCATAGTATAGACCAGGAGGAGCTGTGCAGATTGAAATACATTTTTATTTTATTTTTATTTTATTTTTTGGGGGGTTCAGTGTAGTGTACACTTCATACATACAAATCTCTGCTAATTCTGGGCTTAGTAGTCACATGGATGGTACTAATCAGTGATTCAAGAGGAATCTCTGTATTGACAGGAAGGCTGCCACCCACTAGACTCCTAAGTCCAGATTTAGCAGGTACTTATGTTACACCCCAGAGTGGTGTTACCACTTTATGGGTCTAACCTATATGTCATCTTTCTTGTATATTTGTTTCCAGGTCCCTCAACATTGTGCATCTATGATAATGTTGTGTGATTGTTTATGTAATGTACCTGGTTCACAAGCAGGTGGCAGAAAACATGGCAGAGCTGTAGAATGAAACATTCCATTCCATTCGAAAGAAGTGGGCTAGTCCTACTTCCTGTAAGAAGGGTGGGGACCAGTTAGGTTTAGTTTAGGTCTTCCCTAGATAGGGGAAGGGTGTGCAGGGGCAGGTCTTTGTTGGACATGCCTGCGCCAGCCAGAGCACCCTAAGCTCTGCTGGTCATGGAGGCAAACACCTAAAGTCTCAAGAGTCAGGAGATTAGTTCCTCAGCTTGATAAGTCAGATTGAAGAGTGAAGTGCAGCATCAAGAAGAAGCTGAGTTATACAGCCAGCTTGTCAGTATGACAGAGTCAGAGAGATACAGAGAAATAGCAGAGTTGAGTTTGGCTGCCAGTTTAATGCTAAAACCTGCTGGAACCAACGCAAAGCCTGAAAACTGTTTGGAGAAACGTTTATTCAAGTAAAGCTGCCATTGAACTTCATCTCAAGGTCTGGACTTAAGTTATTTCTTTAAATCCCTCAATTATTTCCCCTATTTATTGTTTTGGAGCCAAAGCCTGGGGTCCAGCCATATCCAGGTAGGAGTACCATGGCACACATAAAGTGACATTTTAGGCCACAACATACCACTCTGCATTTCCTACACCTGGGGCACGACCTAGAGGGCCCTGGGGGGAGGCACCCGTTGCACTTAAATACAAGTTATACTGAATCTTTACCCACAAATATGTACATCAATCTGCTCATCCGTCTCTTGCTTTATAAAATTCTGCCTGTAGATCGGACTGTATTTTCAACGTGATGGGTTTTGCTTTAAGGTTTGTTGCTTTCAAGAAAAGTTTGCATTTAAATACCAATCAAATTAAAATACTATAATGATTGCTTATTTATGATCAAAGACTATGATGCTGAAATAAAAATATGCTACCTATTTATGTTGCTAATCTGACATTTACATTAGAGATACAACTATGACACATGCAAAGTTTCAATAAAAATAGTAGAATATGCACCATGTGATGATTAAACAGAGAGGCGTCAGATACTCATCAGATTTTTCAAAGCACCCATTGTTCGTTGGTGGTTTCACCAAATGCGACTCAACCTTAAAAGGGTAATCCCACAAAAAATAGTCCACAGTTTTTCAAATCAGCACCACCTGCTGTTTTTTTTTTATATTTGTTTGTCCTGCTCACTGAGGTGGCCGCACATGCTCAGTTTCATCCTTCCACTACCTCCTGAACTGTGATAGGGAGAGTCGAGACATGCCCCCTTTTCTTACAGCTTGAGCTAGAGTAATGAATGGGGAGATCTCTGGATAAAAATGAGGTACAGGGCTGGTTCTAGTTTTGTTAAAAAATAGGTTGTCATGTCCTATATGATGTCTGATTTTCATTTTTTTAATTAGTCATGGGATAACCCCTTTAATGACCTACACACAAACAAAGTAGGTTCATGCAGTAGATGTGCTTTGAAGTGTAATTCTACCTTTGCTCAGATTTGACATGATGCAGTGCTCATTTCTATCAGTTAAAGCTCAGAAACCCAAACTACCACTTAAAACACATACAGTATGGACAACATATGAAACAGTTGAGATGTGCAGTAAGATTCAGAGAACCTGCTGACTACAATATAAATGTCATGTGGCAAATCTGATATAAAAGGTTTTTTGCAGCCTGACCAATAGTGTCACACTGCTGTGCTTGGTGTCTTTTACAAATATTGCCAATTATTGCACAATTGTTTTTGTGGTTGTTTGTATTTGTTTGTTTATGTAGTAGTTCGTCTAGTATGTAAAATGACTGTAGTAGACACACGAGGTATGGCATGGTGTTGCTTGGACAGTGATCCTAGCTATATAGTAAAGCAAAGTATATTTAAAAGTAAATCATATGAAGGTAGAATCAATCTAAAAGCCTTGTAGCTTTCAGTGTATGTTAGTATATAAATATCTGTAAAGAATAAATCAAGGCAACTGGACTTACTACAGATTTTTAGAAAACATTTCACTCGTTCTTCCAACGAGCTTTCTCAATTCTGAGTGACTGTACAAAAATTCTCTGGGAATAAATATGTAACTGAATCAACATCTGGTAATTATACCCAGCATGGGGTCAGAGGTCATTATACCCAGATTGGTACAAACGAGTTATACCAATTTATGTAAAAATGGACATTTACGTAAAAATGGAGAAGCCAAGCTTGAATAGAGGTGGGGGGGGGGGGGGGGGTCAGACATCTATTGTCTACCACATACAATGCTGTCTTGACACCTTTTTCTGGGCGGTCATTATCACCTACTGACTCCAATTAGGAGAATAATGAAATCAACACCTTTGACACCATTCTGGGTATAATGACCTCTGACCCCATGCTGGGTATAATTACCAGATGTTGATTCAGTTACATATTTATTCCCAGAGAATTCTTGTACAGTCACTCAGAATTGAGAAAGCTCGTTGGAAGAACGAGTGAAACATTTAAAAAAATCTACAGTAAGTCCAGTTGCCTTGATTTATTCTTTACAGATATACCATGACCTGGATAAATAAGAACCTTCACAGACATGTTAGTATATAAAATCATTTTGTTACACTATAGTAAATAAATCATGCATACAGTGAACATTTTGAAAAAAGAATAGATGTGTGACTCAGGTCTATACCCTACAGTCTTGTTATTCCACATACAATCTGTAAAATGTAAAGAAAAAATTCAAAACACTGAGGAAGCGGTCGAATGAACATGAAGGCAAAGAGATGAGCTTAACACTTTACTGTCCGTAATTATCTACAGTGGTTGAAGGGGTATCACTGGAGACATAAGCAAAGAAGAAGAAAATACCAACAATTGATTGCAGCCTGAAGCCAGAGTGGAGTGGGAAGGCAAGGAACGGCAATTCTGTGTATGTTTCCTGTGAAAGAACTGTTCCATAGTGGAGAGAGTTTGTTATCCTCTGGAAAATCTTTTGCTTGAACTTGAGGTGCAGATCTGGTAACTTATGGATAATGCCATCTATCTACATAGCAACAGTACTACAGCCAAATATTTCTCTCTAGTTTCCCAAAAATTACACAGTTGATATACAATATCTGTATAATAAAACCATTTAGGATTATATCCTTCATGAACCTTCCCTATTTTTCTAAGAATCTTGCCATAATTGGCCTTTCCCGAGTATATTTTTTTCATAATTTTTGGCCTCGGTATTAATTTGTTTCAACATTTCATGTTTTCAAATGCATTGATAAAATGGTTAATAGCTGCATCCTATTATACTTTTAATGAAACATTTTAAATTAGGAAGACATGTTAGGAGAAATATAATTATGGAAATTGTAGGGTAGAAATTAGAAGGGAACACATGAAGTTGATAAAATTACAAGATGTGTCTAAGAGCTTACTTTAAAACAGCTGCTTATGTTTCCAATTAAGTATTAGATTAATATGGATTAAATGAGCTGGAATCAAGAAATCAAAGTGCTCTGCCTTCATTTTGTATCATTAAGTAATTTAAGCAAAGGTTATTTTTGATAGTAATTGTAAAACATCATTGAAATAAGATGTGTATAAAGTTTGTTTTGTGGTTGGTAATTTTTTGTGTCCCTCATGTATGATAATCGGCATAGTAGATCGCTATAGGAATGGATATGTGGTAACCTGTATGGAGTTGGTGCTTAGGTATTGAGCTTGGGCAGGAAAGTAGAAAATGAGATTAAACACTGATAAATATAGGTTAAGCACATCGGAAGTGAAAATATGAGTCACTAAAACATAGCAAATGGTAAAACACTGGGTAACTCTGAAATAGAAAAGGACTTTTAGTTGACAGTTAACTTAGGCTACTTTCACATACATATTTTTGCTGTCGAGTTTTAAGATTCAGCATGGTTTAAATAATACAACTGGCTGCATCCTTTCAGAACGGATCTGGTTGCCGGATCCGGCAATAATCAGATCGGATCCGTTTTTTTTTTTGTGTCCCATGCTGCACACAAACAGAGGTTTTGTATCCGGAATGGGAACAAAAATGCATTCTGGTGCACTCCGTTCCGGTTTGTTCAGTTTTTTCCCCATTGACAATGAATGGGGACAAAACTGAAGTGTTTTTCAAAGGTTTTGAGATCGTTTGCCAGATCTCAAAATTGGAAAAGAAAATGCAGATGAGAAAAAAGCCTTAACTATATATAAGGCTAAACAGATTATGGGGTGAATCAAAAGAGGTATAGTTGCATGTGACAATAACATTGTTTTGCCACTTTACAAATCACTGTATCAGACTGCACATGGAGTATTGTGTACAATTCTGAGCTCCTATGCACAAGAAAGACATATGTAGCTCAGACATACTAAATGGGATTATTTAGTTTAGAAAAAAGGATGAGGGAAGATCTAACAACCATATGTGCTGTAAATATATTAAGGGTCACTACAGAAGCCTCTTCTATGATATACTTATACCCATGAATGTGACTGTGAGAAGAGGACATACTCTACATCTAGAGGAAAGAAGATTTCTACACCAATATAGAATGAGATTCTTTACTGTATAAGCAGTGATACTATGGAACTTTCTGCCTGAGGAGATAGTAATGGTGAACTCTCTAAAACTTTTCAAGAGGGCCCTGGATGTATTTGTAGAGTGTAATAATATTACAGGTTACAGGTTAGAGATGGGTTGTTGATCCAGGGAGTAATTCTGATTGCCTGATTGGAGTCAGGAAGGAATTTATTCCCCCAACATGAAAGTATCTATCTATCTATCTACATAAGAAAAACATATGGTCCTTATAATATGTTAAAATCAGATGAACAACACATGAGAAATTGCACCATGTGATTTTTTTATTTAACAAAACCTTGGCCAAATACAGAAGCTGTTTGTGGAAAATAAAGTACACCCATTGTTTCCATAGGAATTAAGAGGATAAGTAATAGGCAAAGGGGGTGGACATACCGCCTGTGCAGCCGGTTCAGCTGCACAGGGGCCCAGTGCAGGAGGGGGCTCCTTCTTACCTGCGGCAGGGGGAGATGAGAGCATCCATTGTGGACATCATCACGCCGACTGACCTGTACAGCGCGGGACACAGGCTGGAAGAGGCCTGCATCGCTGAAAGCAGCAAGGAGGTAAGTTTTTGACACACATGGGGGCACTATGGATAGGGAAGTATATTGGAGCCCTATTTTATATACTGGCACACATGGGGGCACTATGGAGAGGGAGGAGCACTATGGGGGGCCCTATCTTAGTTACTGGCACACATGGGGACTCTATCCTATATACTGGCACACATGGGGGCACGATGGAGGGGGAGGAGCACTATGGGGACCGTATCTTATATACTAGCACACATTGGGGCACTATGAAGAAGGGGGAGAACAGCACTATGGGGGCATCTTCTGGGGCTTTATCTTATATATTGGCAGACATGGGGGGGCACTATGGAGGGGGAGGAGCACTATGGGGGCCCTATTTTATATGTTAGCACATATGGGGGCACTATGGAGAAGGGGTAGTACTATGCGGGCCTCTACTGGTGACCCTATCTTATTTACTGGCACAAATTATGGGGCATTTTATACTGGCACATTGTCAGGCGCACCATAGGGACAAGGGGAAGCACACAATATAGGAGTATTTTATACTGGCACAAATTATAGGGCACTATGGGGACCTTGGCTCAACTGGGGGCACTAAGAGAGCTTTTTGGGCACACAGTAGGGGAAATTGGCACACATTATGAGGGTACTATGGGGACATTGGCTCTACAGGGGGCACTAAGAGGAGGTATTTTTTATGCTGCCACACAACAGGGGATTTTTATGTACAGTATACATTATAAGGGGGCATTTGTCTACTGTTACACATTATAAAGAGAATGATTACTACTGGGGGCATTATGGTGGGCTTTATTACAGTTGAGGGACTATGAGGAACTTGAATACTAGTATGAGCACTATGGGAGCATTATTACTTATGGGACACAGTGGGGACTTTATTACTGTAGAGGCACTATTACTACTACGTGTTGTCTGGTAGATAATTATTTCAAATGGTGGGGCTTTGGGGAGCACTGTCACTTTGGTGGGCACCCTGGCACATTATCAGCTTAGCACAATTATTTTTGGGGAACATTATGTTTACACTACTAGTGTCAGGGACACTGTTTCCTGGGCGCAGTTATTTTTTTAAGACACTGTGTGCCAATAATTATTGAAGGGGAACTATCTGTGTGTAACTAGTATAGGGAGCACAGCAGTCAAAATATTAGAGGTGGCAGGATGATGGAAAACTAGGAAACTAAGATGTCTGTCTGTGAACCTCTGCAGAGAGAAGAGATGGCTGAAAGAAATCATCATGGCGGAGTGGTCTGAAAGGAGAAGATGAGGACAGAGAACATCTACATCAAAGGAGACATCACTGGATGTAATAAGTATGTGGACCCATGTTAGGCTACCTTCACATCTGAGTTAGTGATTCTGGCAGGCTCTTCCAGAAGAGAACAGCCTGACGAAATGCTTCAGCACTGCTGGATGTAGACAGAATGCCCGCCGTCCCCATTAACTATAATAGGGTCTGGCATAGATCCGGCCACAATCTGGCAAAAATGCAGAGAATCAGCAGGACACAAACCGCTGCATGCCTGAGTTTGTGTCTAGCCAATTCCATGCATTCTCTGCCGGATCAGGTGGCCGGACCGTAGTGCCACAGGTGTAAAAGTTGCCTTACCCTGTATGTTTCGTATTGCTATAAGCAATGTTAGGACGGAATAGGTTATGTTGAGAATTTGGCTTGGGAGCGGGGGGACCCAGGCACATTCTTTGCACAGGGGCCCTCTGCTGTCTGTGTTCGCCCCTGAGTAGGCAAGTGTAGCTAATGAAATTCTCTTTATTAATTAATAATCAGCAGAAGTTTTGGCAGTTCGCTGGTTTGAAACAGTCAGATGTGTTTTAACACAATGTTAAGGAGGAAAGAAATCAGTAATGATCTTAGAAGCAATTGTTGGTGGTTATCTATCTGGGAAGGGTTATAAGGTTATTTCCAAACCATTTGAAGTATACAATTCTGGAGTGAGAAAGATTATTCACAAGTGGAAAACATTCGAGACCTTGACTAGCTTCTCAGGAGTAGATGTCCCAGCAAAGTAAGACTAGAATGCTCAAGAGACAATTAAGAAATGAGCATGAACATCTCATACATACCAACTGTCAAACATGGTAGTGGATGAGTTGGATTTGGGCTTGTTTATTAGCCACAGCTCTAGGGTACCTTGCATTTCTCATTGAGTCAACTCCTCTGTATGGTATAGTATCCTATAGTCCAATATGAGGATATTTATATACAGCAGCTAAAACTTGCTCAAAACTAGGTTATTCAGAAGGAAAATGATCCCATGCACACCCTCAAATATACAACAGAAAATCTGAAAAACCAAAGGATCAAGGTGTTTCAATGACATAGTGAAAGTAGTCAAGACCCTTTGGTGGGACCTTAAAAGAGTCATGCATAAATGAAAGCCCACAAACTTCAATGAATTGAAGCAACATTGTGAAGAACAGTGGGTCAAGATTCCTCCAGAACAATGTAAGAGACTGATAAGTATAGGCGCGGTAGACGCTGCGTTTGAGGGGAGGCTCTGGCTCGGACTATTTAAGGTGGGGTGTAGTGCTCTCCCCACCTACGCGATCTACGAGGTCGACGCATTCGGTTGGTCTTCTGCGCATGTGCCGGCGTGGAGCACGTCTTTCACGCAACATCCATAGCCTGCGGTTGGCGGTACGAAGTACGTGAAACCCGGTTAACGGGTAAGGAACATGGCATAGATCGGATCGGCCGGCACAGAGATTCCCAGGCACTCCACAGGGTAAGCAGGGGTCAGGGGCAGCTGGCGGCAGCGCATAGTACAGTGCAATACCTTCTAATTAAGCGGGTACGATTTACATCAGGGTCAGAATCAGCAGTTATCTCTTCCTGCATGTTCAGACCGGGGGTTGTTTATGCCTTTCCGCTGTGCATTTTTTTTTTCCAGGTGGGGGTACGTTGCATCGCAGTATCATCTCCGGTCCAGGCAGGATCTTCAATTGTGCAGCCACGTATTGGCTTGGTTACAGCTGGGGTTAAATGTCTGTACAGCATTGGGGAATACACTCATTGCGGTTATTGTTCATTCAAGCAGAGTTCTCACAGGGTTGCCACTTTGTGCTTTGTTACGCATACAGCAAGGTAAAAAATAAATAAAATAGAGCTTAGGTGGTTGCCAGATATCACACTCAATATTGGGAGGGGACTGGCCATGATATAAGTGCATGTTTGGAGTTACTATAGGTTTGACTAAGTCTGAGTTCTTACGATTTTAGGTACAATCCATCATTATCTTATTAGACCAAAACAAGCTCCATTACAATAACCACAAGTCTGTCACTCTATCGGACTCTACGTGGTCCCCTTTCACGTTTTCACACAATTACGCAAGTCCGTCACGTCTTCGGACACGATTTAAGTCCTGTCACGACTTCAGGTAAATACGTAAGTCCGTCACGTCTTCGGACATGATTTAAGTCCTGTTACAACCTCAGGCAAATACGAAAGTCCGTCACGTCTTCGGACACTATTTAAGTCCTGTCACGACTTCAGGCAAATACGCAAGTTTGTCACGTCTTCGGACTTGATTTAAATCCCGTCACGCATTTAGGATAAAAAAAATAATAATAATTCCTTCAGTTTGTTTGACACATGGGTTTTAGGCTCAAGCGTCAGTTTATGTCTTCAACTTGTTGTCATGTTGCATACATTTTTCCATACGCAGGCAGGCTTCACATTGCTCACTGCGCTGGTGGGATAGTCTCACACATAGTATCTTTCAATATCATCACTAGGGGCTGGTGCAGGGACCAAGTTTACTACTTCACAGGGGATCTGGGGTACTGGGCGCACTAGTGCATGCTTATTCTGGGGCACATTCGGGAAACACGATTATCATGTCTCGTACTATTTTAGATGGAACCATCACAGGATCAAGGGAGCCAGGGTACAGTCGCATCACCCAGAAGTCTCGATCTTCAGTCTGACAGGAATAACGTCCCATCCTTGAGATCCAGGACCATTCCTAAACTTACTGCTGAACTCCTGAGGAGAGGAATCCCTTTCCCTGCGTCAGCCAGGACGGCCTAATTTTATTGTCTATTGTATTCGGAACCAGCCCCCAGTCAAGAAACTGTCTCGATGAACATGATAGAAACATCAATCACTCAGCTGCACGCTGCGATTAACAACATGTCTTTATCTATGTCCAACTTTCAGTCTAGACTCGAGGCCATTAAAAATAGGGCGTCTTCTTCCACTTCTGACATTCAGGGTCCGGTGGTCCCAGAGATGTGATTTATTCAGTATCCCCCATCCGCAGAAAGGAGTTAGACCTTTATCTATACAATGTGGTGGACCTAGGCCATAAATATGGGGGTACGGCTTTCTATGAGTACCACCGCTCATTCTCAGCAAAAGCTGCAGCATTATTAGCCCAATTCCAGCATACAGTTGATTGGGCGGTTATTGATACTGAGTAATTCTGTCGGCACTTCGCCAGGCTCAAAGCACCCGCATGCATTAACTGTGGTTCCTATTCCCATTCATCAGAATAGTGTTCAAATACCAACACACGGCAGATAATCCCATTCCTAAGAGCTCCCCGGATCCATTGTCAAAGACAGTTTATGGGGTGGATAAGTTAGGTCGTCCCATTAAATATTAAGGAAAGTCGCAAATCTGCAATAATTTTAATGCAGGGGGTTGCTTCTATAGTCAGTGCAGGCTGTTGCACCTATGCGCCAATTGTTTCAGGGCACACCCCCGGGTCACATGCTCACAAAAAGGTCACAGTCCCACATGACTAGGCGTGGTTAGCATAGACACACTCGCTGATTATATGACGGGTCATCCAGAACCAGAATGGGTTAAGTTTATTATATCTGGGTTTTCATCGGGTTTCCATACAGGTCAGGTTGCCTTACCTCAGGCACCTTTTGAATGCAAAAACTTACAATCAGCCATAAGGGACCCAGAGGTAGTCTCTTAACTGATCCAGGCCAAACTAGGGGAGGCTTACCTGATAGGGCCATTTTTCAAAACCCCGTTTGAGTCTTTCAGGATCAATCCCATAGGGGTGGTCTCCGGGAAATTTTCTAATAAAAAACAACTAATTTATGATTTATCAGCTCCACATTCTTCACTCACACTCAGTCTCAACTCACTTATTCCATCCGAAGAATTCACGATGACCTGACACCTTTAAACTCCTCCCCATATTACCTCAGTTGTGGCAGTGGCATGGGATCAAATGGGAGGGTTCTTATTATTTCACTAACAAATTAACTTTTGGTTCTAGATCTAGTCTGTGGCTATTTGATCAATTTGCCAAATGCCTGCATTGGATCTTGGAGAACAAATTTAACGCATACCACGTCATACATTATCTGGACAATTTTTTACTGATTGAACCTCCTTCCCAGTCCCCGCGTGACCTGAACACATTGATTCAGATTTTCAGGAATCTCAGGGTACCAGTAGTAGATAATAAAACTGATGGGCCCGGCACCAGGCTAACCTTTTTAGGCATCCAATTAGACACAGCTACTTTTCAGGCCAGTTTGCACAGGCTGATTCAGGGGGGAGTAACTTCTAAAGTGGAACTACAGAGCCTCTTAGGGATGTTAAATTTTGCTATGAGGATAATCCCTCAAGGAGGATCATTTATTTCTAGGCTCCTTCGGTTGTTGCCCTCTGCTACAGATCAAGAGGCTTTGATTCATCTTGATCACCAAGCCATGGCTGATCTTTTAATGTGGGATCAGTTTTTGATGCACTGGAATGGAGTGTCGTTATTTATACCTGCGAGCTCCAGTGACTCCTCGGTCATACACACAGACGCCTCTTCATCTGTGGGGTTCGCAGCAATATATGATAGACACTGGATGGCTAGTCATTGGCCGCCTGAAGTAGCTAGAATCCCAGGGTTTTCAAAATCCTCACCGCTCTTTGAGATTTACCCCATAGTCGCAGCAGCGCAGGCCTGGGGTAGTCTTTGGGCAAACCAAACAGTGTTGTTTATTTAAAACAATACTGCCTTGGTGGATCTGGTAAACAAAGGTAGATCAGCATCCAGGGAAATTATGTAGTTTTTGAGACGCTTTGTGTGGTTGGCATTACAACATCATTTTCATTATGAAGTTGCGCACATTTCCGGGAAGGCAAATTTGGCCGCAGATGCATTGCCTTAACATGCAGTCTTTCTTCCAGGTTTCTCCGGACACAGATCCATTCCCGACTCCAATGCCAACTCACAGCCTCCTCTACATGGATTGAGGCAACACTCGGAAATTGCTAGGTCCCTCATTAATCAGTCATTGTCTAAAAGTACACAGAGGAATTACAATACTGCCTGGGCACACTTTATCAGATTCCAACGCTTGTTTCCGCAATCTGAGCTAGACCATGTTTCATACATTTTAGCATTCATAACATATTGCCATAAAACTTTTAAACTATCCCATTGCACGGTCAAATTATATTTAACCGGTATCCAACATTTCTGGTATATACTCTACCCTGACAGACCGGTTACAGGGGAGATGTTTAAATCTCTGTCTCACATGTTGGATAATGAGCCTTTTGGGCACTACACCAGCCTACTAATTAAGACAGCAATATATTTAAGTTTTTACAGTTTCCTCCAGCCAGGCGAGTTTACATGCTCAGGTTCTTCTCCAGATTTCCTACAGAAGAAATATCTCACCTGGGATGGTTCTTATTTCTCACTTTCTTTACACCATTCCAAAACCGCGCAGCCAGGGGAAACCATACAAGTAAAATATTTCAAACATACCATGGCCCATTCACTACTATTAGCACACGGCTCCGCTCCTCTTAGTATTCAAATTTTCTTGAAGAATGTACGGATTCTGTTATCCAACCTAAGGGTAAATCCATGGTCAATCACCGGACATTCTTTCAGAATAGGCGCGGCATTGGCTGCATCAAAGAACGATACACCGACTCATATCATCAAGAAATTAGGTCGGTGGGAGTCCTCCTGTTATACCAGGTGTATTGCCAATCCGCTCATAGAAATGTCTGCTGCTTTTCAGAAACTGTTGTTGTAACGGTGTATAACATGATTTCTGTTTGATCCACTTGTGTCTAGTGTTTCCTTTTTGGTCCCTTTAGGCTATCCTTGTGTAAGCAGTTCCGACACACCTCTACTGCAAGTGTTAGGTATCACATTCCGATCACAAGTATAGGCGCGGTAGACGCCGCATTTGTGTGAGGGGAGGCTCTGGCTCGGCCTATTTAAGGTGGGGGTAGCGCTCTCCTCACCTATGCGATCTACGAGGTCGACACATCCTCCCACCCATAGCACTCAGCTCTCATCTCCTCTATCCTAGGGTGGCCCCCTTTAGGCTATCCTTCCATAAGCAGTTCCGCCACACCTCCACTGCAAGTGTTAGGTATCACATTCTGATAGCCGACCCAATCACAAGTTCATATAGAAAATGACTGCTGCAAGTTATTTCTGATAGTGGATCTACAAGCTATTGTTTCATGAGGTGTACTTAGTTTTTCACACATGCTTTTCACATCTTTGCCTAGTTTTTGCCACATGCTGTATATTTGGAAAGTCTTCAGACTCTTTCACTTTTTTCGCATTTTACCTGTGCTAAAAAAGTTAATATTTTTCCCCATCATTCTGTACCCAACACCCAATGATGACAAAGTGAATGTTCAAAATCTTTGCTGATTTATTGGAAAGGAAAAACTAAAATATTGCATTGACAAAAGTATTCAGAACCTTTACTCTGGACTAAGTTGAAGCACCTTTGGCAGTGATTATTGGGTATAATGCCACAAGGTTTGGGGATTTTCTGCCATTCTCCTCTACAAATCCTCTCAAGCTCTGTCAGATTGGATGAAAATTATCAGTGGACAGCCATTTTTTAGGTATCTTGATCAGGTTTTTATCAAGAATATGTCTGCAATTTGCTTTATTCCAATTTTTTTCTACCCTGACCATTCTCCCCGGCATGGCCACTGAACTCCCCCCCCCCCCTTGTACCTTGTTTCCTCCAGACATCACACTTGGATTGAGGCAAAAAAAAAAAACTATCTTTGTTTAATCAGACCAGAGAATCCTGTTCCTAACAGTCCTTTAGATGCTTTTGCTTGTAAACTTTCCTGTGTCTTTTACTGAGGAGAGGCTTCTGTCTGGCTTATCTGCCATAAAGCCCAGATTGGTGGAATACAGTAGTCATGGTTGACCTTCTTGAAGTTTCTCACATCTGCGCACATGATCTTTGGAGCCCAGCCAGAGTGACCATTTGGTTCTTAGGCATCTCTCTTACCAAGGTCTTTTTTCCCCTATTGATTAGTTTGGTGACTGGTGGGGTGGCAAGCTCTAGGAACTTCCATTTAAGAATTATGCAGATCATTGTGTTCTTGGGAACTTTCAGTAGAGCAGAATTTCTTCACCTTTCTCCATATCAGTGTGTCTACACAATTATGTCTCTGGGTTCTGAAGGTAGTTCTTCCCTCCTCGTGGATTGTTTTTTGCCCTGATATGCACTGTCAGCTGCAAGGCTTTTTACAAACAGGGGTGTGTCTTTCCAAATCATGTCCAATCAACTGAATTTACCACAAGTGGACTCCAATCAAGGTGTATAAATGTCTTAAAGCTGACCAAGAGAAATGGGAGCATCATTTTATTTATTTATTTTTTCCTTTTTAATAACATTTCTAAATTTCTGTTTTCACTTTCAAATTATGGGGCATTCAGTGCAGACTGAGGGGGAAACTTGATTAATAACATAACAAAATGTGAAAAAAGTAAGTGTCTGAAAACTTTCCGAATAAACTGTATGTATATGGAAAGTCTTCAGACACTTTCACTTTTTTCACATTTGATTACAGTATATGCTAAGTAGCAAATATATCTGTCTGTGCATTTTGCAACTATAATGAGGATAGTGAATACATTACTGTAGTTAATGATTTTTTCCTGGTTTGGTGGATCCATATCACACAGTTGTATCATTAAAGCATGGTTTTCATTAAGAACCTGTGTTAATATTTGGCCATGGTTGAGAAGTTCTGAATACTTAAAGATTGGAGGATGTAAATCTCTTGTTCATCTAGAAACCTAATTTAATTATTGAACATAGTATAGCTATTAACAAAGTAAATATATTTTCCCTGGTGTTATTGTTGCATAAAACAAGAGTTTTTTTAGACCTACTGTTACTGTCAAACACCCAGTCTGTTGTGTGAGCATTCTTGTTGTTATACCTGGGTCTTTTGAAACAAAATATTCTTAAACTGGCTTCCCAGCTTTATCTTAGTTTAAGGTTACATGCACACAACCATATGTGTTTTGCGGTCCGAAAATTAAGGGTCCACAAAAAACAGATGACATCCGTATGCTATCCATTTTTTGGGTCGGATCCATTGTAACAATGCCTTAAACAGACAAGAATAGGACATGTTATATTTTTTTGTAGAGCTACGGAACGGACATACGGATGCGGATAGAACACGGTGTGCTGTCCACATTTCTTGCGGACCCTTTGAAATGAATGGGTCTGCATCCTACGTGCAAAAAAGAACGGAACGGACACGGAAACAAAATACGAAAATCTCAGATGCTGACAACTCTGAATAACAATGCACTTAAGTTCTATTTTATGTTTAATGCTGTACATAAACAATTTTTTTTTTACTATGTTTCCGAAAGCTTAAAGGACAAGGTGATCTTCAAATTTTGTTTTTTTTTCTTTACAGAAGAATTATGTGGCTGCCTCTTTCATATTGTTCTGCAGCATCTGTTACGTTTTCAGTAGGAATTGTAATTCCGCTTTTACATTAGACATGAAAACAGGTTGAGAAAGAACTGGAGAGCAGCTGGTGTACTTTATCAGTGCTTTCTGTTACACTAACAGAATGTCCCATCTTGCACATTCAGGATAACTAACCCATATTGACTACTGTCCTTGAAATTAAGTTTTAACCTTTTTTACCTGCTTAAGAGCGTGGCACAGTCGCTTCCAGGGTCATCTACTGGAAACATCAAGTTTACATGTGTCTGCAATTGTTTTATTGCCAAAGGAGAGAGACTTTTATAAATTACTAGCAGAATGGCTTCACATGGGTATATTTCAACTATTTCATTTAATGTTTGTGTGTGTGGTTAAAAGACATCCACAGTGTTCCCCATAACAGTGACCTCTACAGCACCCCACCCCCTTAACAGTGACCTCCTCAGTTTCCCGCCCCCATAGCATTTACCATTCACAGTGGTCTACTGATTAATAGTGATCTCCGCAGGGGCCCACCCCCTTAACATTGACCTCCACAGCACCCTCCCTCTTAACAGTGACCCCCACACTGCCCCACCTCATTAAAATATGACCTTAACAGCACCCACCCCCTTAACTGTGACCTCAACAGCAGCCCACAACCTTAACAGTGACCCCCCCAATCCACCCCGCCACCTTAACGGTGACCTCCACAGCACCTCGCCCTCTTAACAATGACCTTCACAGTGCCACCTCTTTAACAGTCGCCTTTACACTACCATATCCACTTAACAGTGACCTCAACAGTACCACACCCCCTTAACAGTGATTTCCACTATACACCACCCACTTAACAGTGACCTCCACAGTGCCCTGTTCCCTTAAAATGTTACCTCCGTAATACACCGCTCCCTTAACAGTGACCTATACAGCATTCCTCCCCTTAAAATTGACCTCCATAGTGTACTGGCAACTTAATTGTTACCTCCAGAACACCCCACCCCCATACCAGTGACCTCTAGAGCACTCTTTAACATTGACCTCCATAATGGATCGCCTCCTTAACTGTGACCTCCACTTGATTTGTTTTTGGTGATTAGTTCTTGAATTTAGTCAGTGTTTTTTTTTCTTTTACTTCATCTCCACATATAACAAGCATACTGCACACAATTTACAAGTTGATTAAACGGCTATGTACAGTACTATAACATTAGCTGAATTCTAATTTACCTTTTTTTTTTTAAATGGGACTATTATTTTCAGTAGTACTAACTGCTGCTACATCAACTACTACTATTTCTACTACTACGACATGGCTAAGTTTGTTGCTACATGTACAGTATCACCTTGCCTGGGTGATCATGGTCCTTTGGGTCTCGTTTTTGCGGTGTTCCTTATGCATTACAATGACATGTTAAGTTTATTTTGTGTTTCAGTACAATTACAGCAATACCAAAATTTTATAGTTTTTCTTGTGTTTTAACACTACTAAATAATTGAAAGTAAAAAAAAATCAGCATTTTTTTATTTGCATCGCCATTAGAGATTAACGAATCAAAGCTGACAAAGTCAAATTATTTCTGAATTTCAGGAAAAAATTTATTCTGAACGAATGCAAATTTCCTTGTGCTTTGTGGTAACGCATTGCAATTTTTCATAACATGGCGGATAGCCAGCTACAATGGCGGCTAAAATGGCGGCTACACGTGCCAGGACATGGGGCAAGGAAATCTAGGAAGGCAGGATAACTCAATGCCATGCATACAGCCAATCAGCAGCCAGCCCAGTTGATGTCACAGCCCTATAAATTCAGCGGCCATCTTAGAGTCTGCCATTCAGTATCGTACTTTGTTCAGGGACAGATGTGTATGTCTATGCCCTAAAAAAATGTCCGCTGGTCTGTAACAAAAAATATTTTTATTTTTTATTATTCAGGGCCGCACCGCCGATCACCACCGATCACCACAGGCGGCGCGGCCCTAGATGCAATTGCGTGGTGGTGGCGGCTGTGTGCTGTGGGGCAGGGGAGGGAGAGGCGTGTCCCTCCCCTGTTCTTCTGGTAGGCCGCAGACACTAATGCCTGCAGCCTATCAGAGGCCGGCTCAGGCAGCGTGATGACGTCATTATTATCGCGCCGCCTGAGTCGGGCAGCACACAGCAGGGACACAGGCCAGAAGAGGCCTGCATCGCTGCTGATGGAGGTAAGTATTAGTGTTTTTTATTTCCCTTTGCGAGGGGAGCTGTCACTATGGCTATGGGGGAGCTGTAACTATGGCTATGGGGGAGCTGTAACTATGGCTATGGGGGAGCTGGCACTATGGGGGGGGCTGCCACTATGGGGGGAGCTGCCACTATGGGGGGGATCTGGCACTATGGCTATGAGGGAGCTGGCACTATGGGGGGGATCTGGCACTATGAGGGGACTTGCACTATAGGGGGAGCTGGCACTATAGGGGGGCTGGCACTATGGGGGGCTGGCACTATAAGGGGGCTGGCACTATTGGGGGGCTGACACTATGGGGGAGCTGGCACTATGGGGGGCTGGCACTATGGGGAGGGAGCTGGCACTAAGGGGGGAGCTGGCACTATGGGGGGGCTGGCACTATGGGGGGGCTGGCACTATGAGGGGAGCTGGCACTATTGGAGGAGCTGGCACTATGGGGGCATTTCTTAATGGCACATTATGGGGGGCACCATGGGGGAGAGGAGCACTATGGGGATATCTGGGGGCTTTAAAGGGGCATTTTTAATTATTGGCACATTTTGGGGGGCACTATAGGGGAGAGCAGCACTATGGGGCATCTGGTGTTACTATAGGGGCATTATTTGGGGAAGCTATGGGGAAGTGGTGGCTCTAAAGGGGCCTTTTGCATTGAAACATTATGGGGACACTAAGGCATTTGGTGGCACTAAGGGGGCATTTTTTACTGGCACATTATGGGAGGCACTATAGGGGAGAGCGGCGCTATGGGGTATTATTTGTGGACACTATGGGGGAGTGGAGCACTATTGGGGCATATGGTGGCACTAAGAAGGGGCATTTTTTACTGGCACATTGTGGGGGAAAGGAGCACTATAGGGGCATCTGCTGGGGGCACTAAGATGGGGCATTTTTTTACTGGCATATTATGGGGTACACTATGGGGGAGGGGGAGAGGAGCACTATGAGGGCATTTACTGGGGCACTATATAGGGCTATTTTATACTGGCATACATTATGGAGACATTAGCTCAACTGCGGGCAATAAGCGGGTGTATTTCATGTACTGTCATATTATAGGGAGAATTAGTACTACTTGGGGGTATTATGGGGAGCTTTACTACTACTGGGGGGCTATGAGGAACATGATTACTATCGGGGGCATTATAGGGGCATTATTACTACTAAGTGTGCTCTGGCACAGAAATATTTCTATTAGCAATGTTACTTTGGGGGCACCCTGGCATAGTATCAGCTTAGCAGAATTATTTTGGGGGGACATTTTCTTTATACTATTAGTGTCTGGGCACAGTTATTTTTTAGAGCACTGTGTGCCAATAATTGTTTAAGGGGGCACTATCTGTGTGGTAGTAGTATTCCCAGGGGTACTGTTTGTGCAGTATAGTATTGGGGGCATAGCGGGCACAGTATTGGGGCACTATCTGTGTGGTAGCAGTGTTTCCAGGGGGACTGTTTCTGCAGTATAGTATTGGGGGCACAGCGGGCACAGTATTGGGGGCACTATCTGTGTGGTAGTAGTATTTGCAGGGGGACTGTTTCTGCAGTATAGTATTGGGGGTGGCAGGAAAGGGTGTTCAGAAGATGTGAAGACGATGGCAATATGGGAAACTAATGTCTGTTTCTCAATCTCTGCAGAGACGGGAGATGGCAGAAAAATCATCATGGTGGTCTGGCCTGAATGGAGAAGATAAAGAAAGAGAACGTCTACAACATACAGTACAGACCAAAAGTTTGGACACACCTTCTCATTCAAAGAGTTTTCTTTATTTTCATGACTATGAAAATTGTAGATTCACACTGAAGGCATCAAAACTATGAATTAACACATGTGGAATTATATACATAACAAAAAAGTGTGAAACAACTGAAAATATGTCATATTCTAGGTTCTTCAAAGTAGCCACCTTTTGCTTTGATTACTGCTTTGCACACTCTTGGCATTGTCTTGATAAGCTTCGCTTCACAGGTGTGCCCTGTCAGGTTTAATAAGTAGGATTTCTTGCCTTATAAATGGGGTTGGGACCATCAGTTGCGTTGTGGAGAAGTCAGGTGGATACACAGCTGATAGTCCTACTGAATAGACTGTTAGAATTTGTATTATGGCAAGAAAAAAGCAGCTAAGTAAAGAAAAACTAGTGGCCATCATTACTTTAAGAAATGAAGGTCAGTCAGTCCGAAAAATTGGGAAAACTTTGAAAGTGTCCCCAAGTGCAGTCACAAAAACCATCAAGCGCTACAAAGAAACTGGCTCACATACAGACCGCCCCAGGAAAGAAGACCAAGAGTTACCTCTGCTACGGAGGATAAGTTCATCCGAGTCACCAGCCTCAGAAATCGCAGGTTAACAGCAGCTCAGATTAGAGACCAAGGTCAATGCCACACAGAGTTCTAGCAGCAGACACATCTCTAGAACAACTGTTAAGAGGAGACTGTGTGAATCAGGCCTTCATGGTAGAATATCTGCTAGGAAACCACTGCTAAGGACAGGCAACAAGCAGAAGAGACTTGTTTGGCCTAAAGAACACAAGGAATGGACATTAGACCAGTGGAAATCTGTGCTTTGGTCTGATGAGTCCAAATTTGAGATCTTTGGTTCCAACCACCGTGTCTTTGTGCGACGCAGAAAAGGTGAACGGGTGGGCTCTACATGCCTGGTTCCCACCGTGAAGCATGGAGGAGGAGGTGTAATGGTGTGGGGGTGCTTTGCTGGTGACACTGTTGGGGATTTATTCAAAATTGAAGGCATACTGAACCAGCATGGCTACCATAGCATCTTGCAGCGGCATGCTATTCCATCCGGATTGCGCTTAGTTGGACCATCATTTATTTTTACACAGGACAATGGCCTCAAACAAACCTCCAGGCTGTGTAAGGGCTATTTAACCATGAAGGAGAGTGATGGGGTTCTGCGCCAGATGACCTGGCCTTCACAGTCACTGGACCTGAACCCAATCGAGATGGTTTGGGGTGAGCTGGACCGCAGAGAGAAGGCAAAAGGGCCAACAACTGCTAAGCATCTCTGGGAACTCCTTCAAGATTGTTGGAAGACCATTTCAGGTGACTACCTCCTGAAGCTCATCAAGAGAATGCCAAGAGTGTGCAAAGCAGTAATCAAAGCAAAAGGTGGCTACTTTGAAGAACCTAGAATATGACATATTTTCAGTTGTTTCACACTTTTTTGTTATGTATATAATTCCACATGTGTTAATTCATAGTTTTGATGCCTTAAGTGTGAATATACAATTTTCATAGTAATGAAAATAAAGAAAACTCTTTGAATGAGAAGGTGTGTCCAAACTTTTGGTCCTGCCATTTGCAGAAGGAGGATTCAGAGCTGGGTGAGGACGACAAAAGGGGGCAGCAGGCCACGGGCGGGTGGCAGATGGTGGGGGGAACCACAGGCCTTGAGCAGGATCAGGGGAGGGAGGAGCTTCCTGGCTGTAGCCTGCTTTTTATTGTATAATGTGAAGCAGGCAGTGCAACCAGGACAGCCCCCCCCCCCGTATGATGTGTAGAGACAGGCCTCAACAATAGAATTTCAGCTGTCCAGTGTTTGTTGGGAGTGGCCTATTATATGTAGGAGGGGCTTTTAATAATGGGCGGGGCTAAAATTTGCCACTTGACTGGATTTGCCCCCCAGGACTAAGGCTGCCAGCCCTCCCCTGTTAGCAGGTGCTAGGGAGAGTGAATGAAAAACGAATTGCTAAAAATATATATATATATATATATATATATATATATATATATATGAAAAAGAAACAAGCAAAGTGCAGGAAAAGAATAGTGAGAGGAATCATTTCACAGGCAGGGAGAGACATGTGCAGATGCTAGGGAGAGTCATAGGAAAATCCTCATTGCGAAAAAAGCGATTTACAAGTGCAGGGAAACATTATTTAGGGATACAGATAGTGTCAAAATACAGCTCTGTCATTCCAGCAATTAGTTATTAGAGATGGCCTTATGGTTCAACCGGTGGTTGTTTTGAACCAAATTTTACTAGTTCGCAATTTGATGAACATGAGAACATATGGCGATGTTGGCATGCGCCATATTCTTTTGCATTGCACCAAACTTTGACCCATTACACATCCATCAGGTAGGACAGGACATCATATTGAGACATTTCAGCACATGGACACACCCCCACCTTATAACAGAACCCGATCTGCCATTTTACATTCTGTGTTTTGCCAGTGTAGGGAGAGGTTTATTTGTGGAGCAGGGACAGACTGTTAGGGACACCAAATGCTAGCTAATAGGGCGACAAAAGTACTTTTGAGGACTGGTATAGGTGTGCTATTGATAGGTGTAATATACTTATAATATACTTTCTAACATAGAAAGTACACTCACCTAAAGAATTATTTGGAACACCATACTAATACAGTGTTGGACCCCCTTTTGCCTTCAGAACTGCCTTAATTCTACGTGGCATTGATTCAACAAGGTGCTGATAGCATTTTTTAGAAATGTTGGCACATATTGATAGGATAGCATGTTGCAGTTGATGGAGATTTGAGGGATGTACATCCAGGGCATGAAGCTCCCGTTCCACCACATCCCAAAGATGCTCTATTGGGTTGAAATCTGGTGACTGTGGGGGCCATTTTAGTTCAGTGAACTCATTGTCATGTTCAAGAAACCAATTTGAAATGATTTGAGCTCTGTGACATGGTGCATTATCCTGCTGGAAGTAGCCATCAGAGGATGGGTACATGGTGGTCATGAAGGGATGGACATGGTCAGAAACAATGCTCAGGTAGCCCGTGGCATTTAAACAATGGCCAATTGGCACTAAGGGGCCTAAAGTGTGCCAAGAAAACATCCCCCACACCATTATACCACCAGCCTGCACAGTGGTAACAAGGCATGATGGATACATGTTCTCATTCTGTTTACGCCAAATTCGGACTCTACCATCTGAATGTCTCAACAGAAATAAAGACTCATCAGACCAGGCAACATTTTTCCAGTCTTCAACAGTCCAATTTTGGTGAGCTCGTGCAAATTGTAGCTTTTTTCCCCTATTTTAGTGGAGATGAGTGGTACCCGGTGGGGTCTTCTGCTGTTGTAGCCCATCCGCCTCAAGATTGTGCGTGTTGTGGCTTCACAAATGCTTTGCTGCATAACTCGGTTGTAACGAGTGGTTATTTCAGTCAACGTTGCTCTTCTATCAGCTTGAATCAGTTGGCCCATTCTCCTCTGACCTCTAGCATCAACAAGGCATTTTCGCCCACAGGACTGCCGCATACTGGATGTTTTTCCCTTTTCACACCATTCTTTGTAAACCCTAAAAATGGTTGTGCGTGAAAATCCCAGCAACTGAGCAGAGTGAAATACTCAGACCGGCCCGTCTGGCACCAATAACCATGCCACGCTCAAAATTGCTTAAATCGCCTTTCTTTCCCATTCTGACATTCAGTTTGGAGTTCAAGAGATTGTCTTGACCAGGACCACAACCCTACATGCATTGAAGCAACTGCCATGTGATTGGTTGACTAGATAATCACATTAATGATAAATAGAACAGGTGTTCCTAATAATTCTTTAGGTGAGTGTATATAATAGTGCATTTGTATTGTGCAGCAGTTGTGTGCTGTTCTGCTGCAATACCGCAGCTATACAGTATAGAGGGACAAACGGTATTGGAATAACTAATTGCAACTGGTGTGATATACCTGTTGCCCCCCCCAAAAAACTGATTGAGGGGTGTGATATACCCATAATATACTTTAGAACATGGAAATTATATTATAGTACATTTGTATTGTGCAGCAGTTGTGTGCAGTTCTGCTACGATACTGCAGGTAAATAGAGGGACAAGCGTTATTGGAACAACTACTTGAAAATGAGCGTGATATACCTGTTGGCCCCCAAAAAAACTGATTGAGGGATGTGATATACCTGCTTCCACAAATACAGATTCAGGGGTGCAATATACCTGCCTCCTCAAAATATTGATTGAGGCCTGCAATACATAGGCTTCCACAAAATACTGATTGAGGGGTGAAATATACCTGCTTCTACAAAATACTGATCAAGAGGTTCTATTTACCTGCTTCCGCAAATACTGATTGAGAGGTGCGATATACCTGCTTCCACAAAATGCAGATTAAGGCGTTCGATATATCTGCTTCCACAAAATACAGATTTAGGGGTGTGATATACCCGCTTCCACCAAATATTGATTCAGGTGTTCTATATACCTGTTTCCACAAAATGCCGACTGAGGGGTGCAATATACCTGCTTCTACAAAATACTGATTAAGTGGTTCTATATACCTGCTTCCACAAAATACTGATTGAGGGGTGTGATATACCAGCTTCCACCAAATACTGATTGAGGCCTGCAATATACCTGCTTCCACAAATACTGCTCTTCTCTAGGGACTTTGGCACAGGGTCATTTTGAAAATGACAGGCAGAGGAAGAGGCAGGCTGTTCCACAGGAGTGGTAGGGTCAGGCAGGAGATCCAGGCAGGAGCCTAAGTGGGAAATTGGAGAAGGTGCGTGCAATTACGTCAAAGGAAGCACCAGAGTTGGTTGAGTGGCTCACTCAGCCTTCCGCTTCTGCACCCTCCTCACTCTCTGCTGTGTGCATCCTCAAAGACACCACCACCACCACCATAGCCCCTCCACTCGAGTCAGAGGAATTATTATCCCATCAATTCCCAGACCTTACTGATGTGCAGCCATTCTTGGCATCGGATCAGGAAGAGGAGGTAGCAACGGTCGCCACCCAGCGGTCTGACGACAGTACACAGATCAGCCCAAGGGTGTAGGTCCCAGCAATTGCTGTCTGATCCAAGATCTCTAATGTGGTGGTGAAGGTGACGATGATGACGTGTCAATTGATGAGAGAGGAAGAGGAGGAGAGTTCAGAGGGAGAGACAGAGTAGCATAGGGGGTAGAAGGAGGAGAAGCAGGCAGATCTCACAGTGCACAGGAGGCAAAAAGCAGACAGCAAATGTATCTGGAGCGAGCCATCCATCATGCATGGTCACATCTGGCGCTCCCAGGATGCCGGCACATGGCTTCTAAGTGTGGGCTTTTTTTAATGTGTCAGCTGCTGACAATAGTGTTGCCATCTGCAGCCTGTGCTGTCATCGCATAAGTCGCGGTAAGCCCAACATTTATCTAGGGACAACCGCCTTCAGAAGGAACCTGGCCTTCCATCACCGAGCTCAGTAGTAGTAACACCGTCAGAACCCACAAAGCCATAATCCCGGCGCTCCACGTCCTACCTCTTCTCCTCTCTGCTCCCATTTGTTCTCTACTCCACCTTCCACCGTGCTGTCGTCGCGTTCATCTGGCAAAAGGCAGGCTTCCGTAGCCCAAATGTTTGAGCGTAAAAAGATAATGACGCCAGGTAACCCTCCTACCCAATAGTTTACCGCCGCCCTGTCGGAACTGCTAGCCCGCCAACTACTGCCATAAAAACTGGTGTACTCGAAGGCCTTTAGAAAATTTGTGGCCATTGGCACACCGCAATGGAAGGTCCCTGGAAGAGAATATTTCTTGCAGAATGGCATCCCGGAGCTATATGGCCACGTTCAGTGGCATGTGAATGTATTTCTGGCAAGATACATCTGACATCTGAAGTGTAAATAATGATATAACTTAATAAAGAAAGTAAATAATATCAAACCCTTTATCCAATAGATTAAGGGTGAAATTTCAGCAGCTTTTGCGGAAAAAACGCATCGGTAAATAAAAAACGCATGAAAACCGCATCATTACTGCACCTGCGTTTTTTTCAAAAATAGTAAGATCTTGATGTAGTACATCTATGTAACAAACAGAGGTGCTATATTTTTGATTAATTTCATTTTATCATCATTTATACCACACCACTATAGTCCAGGCCAGATCTTTGATGTTGTGGGACCTGGATCCTGGTACAGGACTGGATTTTGGGACATCTGGAACCAATTAAGAAAGAAGATATAAAAAGGTGGTTTAGTGGGAGCCAGGTTACCACTGAGGAAGAAGTCAGTACCTTTTGGGACTTTGAAACGCATCTGGGAGGAATCTGGACCCCACACTACCACCATTCTGGCGTACGCAAGGACATCTAAAATTTTACCTCCTTATTGATAACCTCTTAAGTGACTGACTCATCCTATACAAGAATTTATGCTCGAAAACTTCCTGGAGTGATACAGTTCCACTTTCAATTTAATCGGAACTAAAGAGAAGTCAAGCACATGGGACGCTGAAGGAACGGCGATTAAACGAACAAGCCGCATTCAGAAGTTGGAGGTAAGGGAATAAGATAGCTCGATAATAGGTGGGACGCCACCCAGAGCTAATAACTCCCGAATTTCTACAATTCGATAAGCCTATGAACTGTTACATAAGAATTAATGTGACTCTTTCGAGTATTCAAATGAAGAGTTCATAATTAAATTGAAAAGTCTATAAGTGCCTTATAGTACCAAGAATCAACGATTTTATTAACCAAAGATTTGGTGATTATTTAATCGAAAACTTCAGAGAACTATCGATAACCAGTTTATGTAGTGGTAAATTATTGACAATTAATCTTTCTGTGGTGAACCAATCAAAAATTTAGAAAGCACCTATACGCTGTCTGACTTACATACCTATACCGTGAGTGATTTTTACCTTATCGTCATTTGTGATGTTTTACCTTTTTGCTATTTAATTTCTGTACAATTTACGTATCTTGTATGACATTTTAATTTTTTAACATTGAGAATTGCAACAGTAGAATTGAGAAAGAAATTTGTTTTGAGCAGTCCTCCAGATATTGAGTGCCATATCTTTATTATTACATGTATACAATTGCTATTGTAAACTGCATAAGTATATATATACATATATATATATTGTAAAAAAAAATGACTTTACTGTTTCTTGCTACTGATATAAACTGTAAAAACCCATTTAACGTGTGTACAATATATAAATGTTGGCTCTGGGTAACTAAACTTAAGGAAGTTTTATTGCCTTAATTAGAATGCATCTAATAAACCAATACTGAACGGTCTTGGGTAAAGACCACATGCATTGATATATCACTCTCAGACTCTAGCTAGCTGTAGCAATCTGTGATAAAATCAATAACCGGTACATAGAGCCCAATGGCACAGCTAAAGTCAATAACATAAGTGACTAACTTCTCAATAAATCATTGGTTTCACCTTAAGCACAGACTTATTTTGCAGAAATTGCAGCTGGTTATAGCTGACTGCATTTTGTTTAATCACGTCTGAGTCACCACTTACAACATATTAGTTTGTCCATGAACACAAGCAGATACTGCAATATATTTATATATAGGATATGGAGTAAGTCTTACTATCCATATCAGTGCCAGTTATATTCCAACTATGTAATGTGTCATTTATGTCCCTATGCTTACATTTACAGCATATTACATAGTATATTATAGTATTTATATCACATTCAATAGATGTTATCTTATTTTTAATACTAAACATGTTTAGCATTTTTTTAATGTAACTCTGCACTTTGTACTTGATTGCTAAAATGTCTCTTGATAATAAGATGATCACAATTTTATCCTGCTGAGGTCCCCAGAGATCAGCTGTAAACTGTAGGCAAATTTACTAGTAAGAGTTGCATTTCCCTGCTACCCTAGGAAAAATGAAGCATCACATAGTTCCCTCACACAGGAGAACTCCTCCAGAGTGAGAGTCACCCTTTGTAACCACCGACTCCAGCCACCCAGTGCTTTATCTTAATAGGGCATATGAAAATAGGTTCTTGGGTTGTCCTCCAAAAAAAAAAGTGTACAGTTTTCACCATCTGGATCTGAATATTTTCTTGTAATTATATTGCATATAATAAAACATTTTGTAAAGCAGCCTAAATATAGAACCTCCTTTTCCAAATTTCTCTGTCCACCTCGCTGAGGTAGACACATCTCAGTCATGTCCTCGAGCTGTCACCTACTGCAACAGACAGGACACCCCCAGAACTGCCTAAATTTAATAAATCTTGAAGAGCAATTAGAACAATGAATGGGAAGATCTCTTTTCTCTAGCTTTGTTAGAAAGAGATCATCAACATCATGTACTATATCAGGGACGGCCAACCTGCACCTCTACAGCTGCTGTAAAACTACAACTTCCACCATTCCCTGCTGTAGGCTGATAGCTGCAGACAGTCTGGGCATGAACACGCTGTAAAATGCCCTACACCCGAAGAAGTACAGGAGCTTCTTTGGGGCATATTGTCGCGCGTAACACCTCTGTTTTTCATTGTGGTCAATAGCAAGAACGCGGGTACGACGCACGTTTTCTAAATACAAAACTGCCCCAAAATACGCCTCAAAAACGCCCGATAAAAACGCCTGTAAACAGCGCTTATCGAATACACTCAGGTGTGAACCCAGCCTTAGGGAGTGTATCCATTCTTAGAGGACGTGTCCTTCCTGTTGCAGCTGTCTCCTTATCACAGCATGACAGTAGAGCGACCTGAAGACATATGGAACTGAGCACGTGTGACCACCGTAGCAAGGTAAATAAAGAAATCAGGAAAAAAACAGACAGCTATACAGTTATTGTGTTATATACTGTATTTATTGATTAACTAGTGGCTATGGAAATTTTAAAATTTTAAGCAAATACAAAAGGTATTTAGATCCAGGCTCTAGTTTAAAAAATGTAGACTATATTTTTAAACAACCACTGTAATAGAAGAGGTTAGTGTATTGACAGTATTAGGCTACTTTCACACTAGCGGCAGGAGGGATCTGACAGGCTGTTCAACCGGTCGGATCTGTCCTGTCGCTATTTTGCTGTGCCGCCGGACTGCCACTCCGTCTCCATTGACTATAATGGGGACGGGGGGCAGAGCTCCGATGCAGCACGGCAGTGCATGGCGAGAGGCTGCCGGACTAAAAGTACTGCATGGCTGACTTTTTTCTCACCGCACACCGCCATGCTGCGCCGGAGCTCCTCCCCCGTCCCCATTATAGTCAATGGGGACGGAGCGGCAGTCCGGCGGCACGGCGAAATAGCGACAGGACAGATCCAACAGGGTGGAGAGCCTGTCGGATACGTCCTGCCGCTAGTGTGAAAGTACCCTTAAAATCTATACAAAATTTGTTTGTGTATGTCACAATTAAATTGTTTTCAGCAACCTTTTATTGGTGGGATTTGCCTTAAAGAAGTATTAAGTTTTTTGTTTGTTTTTTATAGCCTATCTCAGTTGCATCTATACATTTTTAACCTTTTCCTTATGGGAATCAGTTCATGTGACCTGTTTACTTGCTCTGCTATACAAACAGGAACTTGGTCTCTCCCGGTGGCTGACTTCCTGTGAATTACATTAGGACATCATCACCAATCAATTCCCTCCTGGTAGCTCTCAGACACCCCCCTCTCCACACTCCTCTGTTTATCCCTATAATCTGTTAAAGATATAATATTTCCATATCTAAAGGATCAGGAGTACAGATATATATTAGGTAAGTGTATACCAGGATTAGCTGTACTTATGTAATCCTGTGATGCACACTGCCTGTCTATACTATCTGCATGTGCTGACTTTCCAGTGCAGTTCTATGAGATTTAGCGTCACACTGGTTTCATGCCTTCTGCATGTAAAAGCCGGCAAGGCAGAATGGGTAGACGTCATAGGAGGTCATGGAGATCACAAGGATGAGGGCCCGATCAATGGTGAACACAGGCCCTTCTGCTCCATTAATTTAACCCTCCTCTTGTGTTAGGGTCAGAACCGACCCGTTTTCAGGTTTTGAATGTCTATAAGTATCACATAAATTTGTTTATTGCATCAAGATTTTTTTTACTTTGTCAGGAACCTCTATTTAAACAATGTAATAGAAAAAGAATCCTTTTCACTAAATTATAAAATACTGTGGTGAAAATTAAGACGTTTATGGTGTTAGGGTCAATTCTGACCCAGTTATAATATAGGATTATAGGACACTAATAAATCCTCTCTCTGCTTAGTAACACTGACAGCCAATCACCTCTCAGCCCTGGGAGCTGTAGTTGGGGAGGGACCTATCTCTTTGCCTGTTTGTCTGCTTCTCTAAATAAAGTTAAGAAACATAGGACCAATACATTTCTGAGTTGCTGACTTGCAGAGTACCACATCACAAACCTGCTTGGCAGTAAATAAATCTAAGGGAAGAATAGTTGAATATATACTGGAACACCTTCCCAATTAAAATATACCTTTTAATGATATTCTATTAAAATCTGGCCTACAGCCGGACTACACACACAAGGAAGGTCGACAAACAATGTCCTATAATGGCAAAAAAATGGCTACAGTTACACCTATATATAAAGGTAAGAATACACGACTGGTGAGCAATCCTGGGGATTTTGATTACCCCCACACAGGGTACTCTGAGTGTGGGGCACAGCTGAGGACCAGGAGAAATCGTTAAGGAAACCAATATATTGTAGTTCACTATTGATATTATTACATAGGTTCACATGTTACACATTCCGTGATTGTTCACGGTTAGCTGAAATATAATACACATTCCGTGATTGTTCACGGTTAGCTGAAATACTGAATCTGTATATCGTGAATATTCACATATTGTTGAACCACAACCAAGGTTACTTGGTAACTTACGATTTGCTGAAATACCAGAACAGATGGAATCAGAAGGTTACTCACGATTGCTGAAATACCAGGGCAGATGGAGTCAGATGGTTAGCTCAGTTGTCAAGGGGTGTAGTGCTCCATAACTAGATGGAGATCTGGTGCTGGTAAAGGAAGCGTTACGATGATTATTAAGCACTAATGATGTTTGTGGTAGTCTGTAGGTCGTGATAGCAATAATACAGCTCACAACTGTGATGTCCAATAGTAGGAGAAATAATCCTATCCTATGAATGTCCCTTCATGACCCTACATAGACTCAGCCCAGGGACACCCCTTAATGGTAGAGGTTCCCTGTCCTCGTGCCTATACTGGCTCTCCCTTTATCACCCTATCCTAATTGCCAAAAAGCTAGGCATATTAGACACACTAGAAAAACAAATACAAACATACAAATCCCAACGCTACGTTTCCCCAGTCCAAATATTTTCCGACTGGTTCGTCAGGGGAAGTGGAGACCAATACTCCATCAGCAATATCTCATGATAGAGATTTTCAGATTTGGCGTCTCTCAATCAAGACCCTCCAGGAATAGAAGCCCAGATGTAGGCAAAAAATGACCGGTGTCCCCAGGTCCTGTTCAAAAACAGCGCCTTATAAAGTGTCCACCCCCAATTAGTCCCTCCCCTCTTAGATAATTAGGTTACCAAGATAGATGAACTTGATGTTCAGAGTATTCTCTCCTGGATTGTTTAACATCCCCCCTAGTCATGGTGATAGCACATTTCGTAGAAAACATATTATATAGTCATAAACTACCTCACAGTTGGTGATCCATATAGACAGCATGCAAAACGCCAATTTGGAACACATATGCGTTCCACAGACCGGAAGTAGTGTCCGAAACCGGAAGTGACGTATCTAGTGCTGTCCCGATACCCGGAAGTTGTTTTGGAACGCAAATTGCGTTCCACCAAGCGATTGAATATTCAATGAGGCTGTGCAATTGGTTTGCAATCATCATAATGTTTAAGTCATTATAAATGGCATGTTTATTAATGTATCATTGCTATCCGTATATTATTTCCACCGGAATCAATTATTAAGTGGATAATATGATAGACTTGCAGAGTAATCATCTCCAATATGCAGCATGCAAGAGTGAGAAGATTTAGAAAGGTCTAAGGGGGTCACACCAAAAATATTAAAACCAATCTTTTCAAGGATAAAGAACCCTAACAAAGTAACCAAGAGGTAAGAAACAAATTGTATGATAAATAATTTTTCAGAGGGTATTTTATGGCTGATTTAAGACACGGGTCAAAACCGACCCGTTAACATCATGGATAGTAACAGAAAGCTAACATAAGAGGAGGGTTAAGATATGGAGCCCCTGTTCTTGTGATGTATAGAGGTTTGCAGCTTTTGGGCCACCAACTATCTAACAGTAATCCTATATGGATAGGGGATAACCTAAATATCATTTTAACATAAACATTTTTGTAAAATCTGTGTAATTACTTTACCTATTGAGATGCATAATAAACTTTTTTAAATGTTATGACTGCCGGAGTTATCTGGAAAGGGCTGTGTAGAACTGGATGGTGGAGGACAACAGATGGTGGAAATCCCTGGACAATAGTTTGATTTGCCCTTTCTGTAATCTGACTGAGGCTAGTTTTATATAAAACATTTGAGAGCTCATGGAAAGGAGAGCTTTTGACATGTGTTTGCATGACGCGCTACTGTATGGCTACTGTCGTTACCATGATGCTGCGTCTGTGGTTGGATGTGACCAAGATGGCTTTGTCTGACAGCAAGGGTGCAGTTGGACTTCTGGGTCACGCCGCCTGCTAGTAACATGTTGTGGCGCCTGTGGTTGCCACATGATGCCACACCAAATTAGAATAGGTACCCCCTTGTAAAGGCAATCAAGACGTGGTGAATGAGCTTATGCATTTTTATCAAAATGTATTCTAATCCCTCATGTACACTATGTACATTATATCTTCAAATGGTTCATAGTTTCCTCCTAAATTGCATTTCTCATACATCAACTGTTAACACTGGTAGTAGGCATAGTAATAACAATTAATCTATAAAATATGTTATTCTGAATTTGGATTATCCGAATGTGGATTTTCCACTTGTAAACTTTCCCTTATATAACAAGAATTCAAATGCACGTTCTGTTTTTCATCAAATTTTAACTCTGAGATTATCGTAGGGAAAAAAATCTTGCGTTAACCTGTGACTTAACTCCCCCAAAGTCCTATACCACACAGTTCATATCTCAGATGACACAGGGTTGTTCACCAACCAAACAGTGCGATTAAGTTATCATACCCAAAACCCTGCTCAAGATATATGATCTGCAAAGCGTTTGTACACCACCACAGGCTACCTGTTGGTGCTGCAAATACACTGCCTCTCATGCCTACATACCTTATGTACTCCCATAGCAGTGAATGGAGAGCACCCGCATGCACAATGTGCTCACCTTCACTTTGGGGGCCATGTTCTGGAGATAGGAGTGGATCCCAAAGGTAGGGCCCTCACCTATCTGTCTTTGATGGCATACCCTAGTGATATGCCATCAAAGTCTGCGATGTACCAACCCCTTTAAATATTATATTTTGTTATATCATCACTAAAAGCCTTTATGACTGTTTTAAATTTCTCTACTTAGTATTATGACGTATCTTCTGTCTTATGTTTGCATTAAAAGTAGACAAGCTTACGAATCACTTAAGAAAATTGCTGCAATAGATTTACTTCTATCCTACATGCAAATAAGCTGATGCAGGTGTTATGTGTGTTAATGCAAACAGATATACAACTCCTGGAATTGCCAGCTGCTTACGTTTATTTGCCTCTTTCTCAGTTAGATGCACAACATCTTTTTTTTCATGCCAATAAAAACAATCCATTTTTTTCTTGAAGTGGCTACAATAGCACTTGTAGCTGAGCAGAAATGGAATGTATTACATAGATAATATCTAGCTTGATTAGCAGCACAGGTTTTGCTACAAAGCTGGAGATAATGAAAAACATAATTGTTATACAGCTAAATTGCATGTTTAAATTATTCTCGCTTATATACATTTGCTGCAAACACAAATGAGAACATCTTACTCATTTGCCATTAGTATTTACTTCATAATACATGAAAATAGAACATTCAAAATGTAGAATTTGGATCTCTGGATGCCACATTGATTCACCCAATTTGCAATCAATATAAATAATCTACAAATATTGGATACAAATATCATGTAAAAACATCATATAACTATGCTAGAAAAACATCATATAACTTAGAAAAAAATCATATAACTATGCTAGAAAAATAAAAACATTAAATAGGTTGTCTCATCTCACCATTATTAAGGCTAGAGACACAGTTCTGACCACCAGCTGGTCAGGAAATGGAGGAATGCTTGCTGTTTCTTTAGCTCGCATTGTGGCATATGGGAGCTTTGGATGCAGCATAGTACAGCAAGCTATGTTGTTTTCCTAACTTGGAAACAGAATAGCTTGCTGTGCTACGCTGCATTCATGATCCATGCACAGTAATGGGAGATACTGAAGCGGCTAGAAATGACATGCTCTGCTTTTCCCGGCCGACTGGTGGTTGAAACTTTAAGGGCTGTTTCACACGAGCGGATGCCATGCGTGACATCCGCTCCGTGAATGACAGCCAAGACCCGATGCGGACAGCAGAAGCACGGAGCATTAACATGATGGATAATGCTCCGTGCCTCTCTGTGATCTCTTTACTACGAAATCACAGTGACAACTTTATCTCACTGTGATTTTGTAGTAAAGAGGTCACAGAGAGGCACAGAGCATTATCAATCATGTTAATGCTCCGTGCTTCTGCAGTCCGCATCGGGTCTTGGCTGTCAGTCACGGAGCGGATGTCACGCACGGCATCCGCTCGTGTGAAACAGCCCTAATAATGATGAAATGAGGCAACCCCTTCAACCCATAGATGACCCTCGCTGGTGGACGTGACTTAAGGACCAGCGCCGGCCCAGACCCGGAAGTCACTGACAGCCGTGCCCCTGCTGTATATCCTGGCTTTAGAGGATTTGCAGAAGATACAGGTTCCCTCCGCTTCCCCGTGGGGTCCCCAAGCTGCAGTGATGGGGACCAAATGGCAGAGAAGGCAGCCCAATGCCTTCCATAGGCATCAGGGCTTGCCTTCTACGGAAGTCTGTGAGATCCAACTTAGGCTGGGTCTCGCAGGCAGACTGTGAGCATAAAAACTGACATGTAATGCCTTACAATACACGTATGCATTGTAATGCATTGCAGAGAGGATCAGACCCCAGAAGTTAAAGTCCCAGAGTGGGACAAAAATAAAGAGTTAAAAAAGTGTTTTTTCATAATAAAAAAAAAGAAAGTTTCAGGTTAAAAAAAAGCCCCTTTCCCAATATAAAACACATCAAATTGTAAAAAAAATAATAATACATATTGGGTATTTCCACATCCGTAATGACCGGCTCTATAAAAATATCACATGATCCACAGCTCACCTGAACTCCATAGAAAAAGAAAAAAAAACTGTGCTAAAACAACTATTTTTTTGTCACCTTACATCATAAAAAGTGCAACATCAAGCGATCAAATAGGCGTATGCCCCCCAAAATAGTACCAATTTGTTTCAAAAATGCATTTATTGTGTGAAAAGTGAAAAGAAATAAAAAAAGTATACATATTAGGTATCGCCGTGTCTGGAACACCGAAGAAAATAAAAATAAAAACTGTGTCTAAAAAGCAATTTTTGGTCACCTTACACCACAAAAAGTATTATACCAAGATATCAAAAATTCATACACACCTCAAAATAGTACCAATCAAACCATCATCTCATCCCGCAAAGACAAACTTAAATAAATTTTAAAAAAAGTATACATATTAGGTATTGCCATGTCCGCAACAATCTGCTGTATAAAAATATCACATGATCTAACCTCTCAGTTGAACACCGTAGGAAAAATAAAATAAAAACTGTATCAAAAAAGCTATTTTTGTCACCTTACATTACAAAAACTGTAATACCAAGTGATCAAATAGTCATATGCACCCAATATAGTACTAATCAAACCGTTATCTCATCCCGAAAAAAATTAGCCCCACATAACAGTTGCCCCCCCAAAAAATAACTATCTCTTTCAAAATATTCAAAAATGTTTTATTATGTAAAACTGAAACAAACAACCGAAGAGAGTAGTCATATTTGGTATTGTCGCATCCGTAACAACCTGCTGTATTAAAATACCTCATAATCTAGCCTGTAAAATGAACATTGTAAATCAAACTAATAAAAACGGTGCCAAAACAGCTATTTTTTGTTACCTTGCCTCACAAAAAGTGTAATATAGAGCAACCAAAAATCATATGCACTCTAAAATAGTAAAAACTAAACTGCCACCTTATCCCATAGTTTCCAAAATGGGGTCACTTTTTGGGAGTTTTTACTCTAGGGATTCGTCAGGGGGCATTCAAATGTGACATGCCAAATTATCCCAATAGAATCTGCTCTCCAAAAACCATAAGGTGCTCTATTTCTTCTGCACCCTGCCCTGTGCCCATACATGGGGTGTTTCTGTAAACTACAGAATCAGGGTAAAAAATATTGAGTTTTGCTTGGCTGTTAACCCTTGCTTTGTTAATGGATGAAAATGGGTTAAAATGGAAAATCTGCCAAAAAATTGAAATTCGGAAATTTAATCTACATTTTCCTTCACTTCTTGTGGAACACCTAAAGGATTAACAAAGTTTGTAAAATCAGTTTTGAATACCTTGAGGGTGTAATTTCTAAAATAAAGGCCATTTATGGGTGGCTTCTATCACGTAAGCCCCACAGTGACTTCATGACTAAACTGGTTCTTAAAATAGTGGGTTTTTACTTCAAAACTTTAGTGGGTTTTTACTTCAAAAGATTTACTTCAAAACTTCTAAGCCTTCTAATGTCCCCAAAAAATAAAATGCCGCTTCCGGTCCCCACACCACCACTGCTGCTTCTCCCTCTACACGGATGAAAACATCTGGAGTCGCGTGGGAGCAGCCAATAGCAGCTAGGGAGGCTCCTCCCCATCCCCGCTAGGGAGGCTCATCCCCATCCCCACCTGCCATTGGCTGCTTACCCCCAGACACTGGATGTTTTCATCCGTGTACAGGGAGAAGCGGAGGTGCGGGGACCAGGAGCGGCACTGGGAGCGGATGCGGGGTAAGTATATTCCGTGTGAGGGGCCCGACACGTGGGGTGGCTGTTTATGACATTGGATAACCCCTTCAAAAATTAGACTATTTGTGAAGTTAAAAGACAAAATCATGTCATACTAGTGTTATCTGTTTCTGGAATATGTAGCTGTTATCAAGCTTCCTTTGAGTCATGAACAAAATAGCTATAAAGACATTGAAATTATGTATCACCTATCTACAGAATCATGTGGTGTCAGAGTGAGGGACCCCCCCCCCCCCCAGCCACAATACAAAAGAATGGACTGATGGGGTACTTTATATACTTTTATGTAAAACTGAAACAAACAACCGAAGAGAGTAGTCATATTTGGTATTGTCGCATCCGTAACAACCTGCTGTATTAAAATACCTCATAATCTAGCCTGTAAAATGAACATTGTAAATCAAACTAATAAAAACGGTGCCAAAACAGCTATTTTTTGTTACCTTGCCTCACAAAAAGTGTAATATAGAGCAACCAAAAATCATATGCACTCTAAAATAGTAAAAACTAAACTGCCACCTTATCCCATAGTTTCCAAAATGGGGTCACTTTTTGGGAGTTTTTACTCTAGGGATTCGTCAGGGGGCATTCAAATGTGACATGCCAAATTATCCCAATAGAATCTGCTCTCCAAAAACCATAAGGTGCTCTATTTCTTCTGCACCCTGCCCTGTGCCCATACATGGGGTGTTTCTGTAAACTACAGAATCAGGGTAAAAAATATTGAGTTTTGCTTGGCTGTTAACCCTTGCTTTGTTAATGGATGAAAATGGGTTAAAATGGAAAATCTGCCAAAAAATTGAAATTCGGAAATTTAATCTACATTTTCCTTCACTTCTTGTGGAACACCTAAAGGATTAACAAAGTTTGTAAAATCAGTTTTGAATACCTTGAGGGTGTAATTTCTAAAATAAAGGCCATTTATGGGTGGCTTCTATCACGTAAGCCCCACAGTGACTTCATGACTAAACTGGTTCTTAAAATAGTGGGTTTTTACTTCAAAACTTTAGTGGGTTTTTACTTCAAAAGATTTACTTCAAAACTTCTAAGCCTTCTAATGTCCCCAAAAAATAAAATGCCGCTTCCGGTCCCCACACCACCACTGCTGCTTCTCCCTCTACACGGATGAAAACATCTGGAGTCGCGTGGGAGCAGCCAATAGCAGCTAGGGAGGCTCCTCCCCATCCCCGCTAGGGAGGCTCATCCCCATCCCCACCTGCCATTGGCTGCTTACCCCCAGACACTGGATGTTTTCATCCGTGTACAGGGAGAAGCGGAGGTGCGGGGACCAGGAGCGGCACTGGGAGCGGATGCGGGGTAAGTATATTCCGTGTGAGGGGCCCGACACGTGGGGTGGCTGTTTATGACATTGGATAACCCCTTCAAAAATTAGACTATTTGTGAAGTTAAAAGACAAAATCATGTCATACTAGTGTTATCTGTTTCTGGAATATGTAGCTGTTATCAAGCTTCCTTTGAGTCATGAACAAAATAGCTATAAAGACATTGAAATTATGTATCACCTATCTACAGAATCATGTGGTGTCAGAGTGAGGGACCCCCCCCCCCCCCCAGCCACAATACAAAAGAATGGACTGATGGGGTACTTTATATAACCCCCATATAACCCCATTTAAGATGGATTGGGAACTTAAAGTGACCCTGGAAAAGACCTAATCATGCTATGTTGTATGCACCATTCAATACAATGACATCCAGTAAAAAAAATAAAAAAATTAAATGCATACTTTTCTTTACAGTGGAACCATATGGGTGATGGATACCATTGTACACACGTCAAATTCAAATATAATCTGAACCCTTGGGTGTATTCACATCATATTTTTCACAGAGGTGTGTCTATTTATATATATATATATATATATATATATATATATATATATACATACAATATGTCTTACCTGTAATTTTACTTTTCTGGAGTCCAAAGGACAGAGCGGAATATTCTGTACCATAGTCTCCACCCTAGGCCCACCTAGAATACTAAATTAAGAATTAGCATCATTAATTGCTGGTGCTATATGAACCCTCTCTCACAGCTCTCTCATGTGTAAACATTTTTACAAATAGTGTAAAATTTTGGGCAGAGTATATATAAGTGCTGCCTTCCTACTCAAGGAGAGTAAAGTTACAGGTAAGACAAATTTTCTTTTTCATCATTATCCGAGGGGCAGCACAGAGCGGAATGTGAATAGCAAAAAAAAGAAAGGGCTGGTACATTTTACAGAATTGGCTCTCTCTGCCCCAGGGGTGGAAGCTGAATGGGCAGAGAGCCCTACCTGGAAAAAGAGAGGACCCCTTCTACATATAATAGAATTTGATTGGATATTTGACTTTCCAAGAATGTAGATTCTATCTAAGGAAAACCCACTACATAAGGATAGACCGCAGGCAGACATCATCTAAAAAACAGATCTTTGGTATATTTGTGGTAACTCCCAGAGTAACGCCATTTGGAGAAAAAATAAATAAATAACCCTTACGTAATAATTGACAACTTATATTCCACTGCACGAAATGCAGATGTAAAGAAAAAAGGAACATTAAATGAGAATCAACAATGGCCACTTGTAAGAGAATAAGGAAGATGGGGTCTCGGGTCTGAACTAATGTTTCTGGTGATGGGTTGCTGAATAGTGAACAGTCAGGCTGCCATTTTATTGCTGACATAAAAAAATATTTGGTGATGACATTTAACTCTGTTTGAAAGCTCACATATAAAAGCTGAAGTATCATCCAAAATCAACAGCAGAAAAATCAACTGTACAAGAAAAGAATATTCTTCCAGAGGCTTGAATAGATCCTAACAGTTTACTGAAAGAAAATCTAACCACAGACTGAGACAGTCTTTAAGGTATCAACCTGTCATGGCAGAAACATTACTGTAATGATCACTCATGATGCAGAAGAAATATCCAAAATTATCTTAGAGGAACACAACAGTCCATAAGAGGCCAAACAGAAGATTTGCTTCTCCTCTAAGACTCTGAGTAGGAGCAACAAGGAAAAGCTTGCTACAACTCAAAGATGTCATGGACGTACCGAGACATACTGACGTTCCCGCGACAGGTGGTAGGAGATCTGTTAGACTGGCAACACGTGGTTTGATCTGACATGTTTTTCTTTGAGATCAAATTACTTCAGTGTTGTTTCTTGTGCCTGCTACACCTTCTTTCCCCAGGTGTGGCTATTGCGGTCATTTAACCTTTATTTATAGTTTTTTCTACCACTATGCTATGCAGTTTATAGCTTCTGTTGGACTTGTGGTTAGCTTGTGTTTGGTTCTCGGCTCAATTCCTGGTGCTACCAAAGCTTCATTGAAGATAAGTGTTTACTTTCCCTTTTGTATTTTGTATATATATATATATATATATATATATATTTGTGGTCATGGTTACGGCCAAGAGATATTCGAAGAACCCTAAAGAGAGAAACAATGGGAAGAACCTAACCCAGCTAGGCGTGTCTCCTGTGGATATGAGAAGATAAGGGAGGGATGGTGGGGCACCTGAGAACACACACCTGTGAGTGAGGCTGTGGCTCGTATATGAAGAGCCTCCGCCCCTCCCACAAATGCAGGCTGACTAATCAGCCTTACCAACTTGTGGTCATGGCTACGGCCAAGAGATATCCGAAGAACCCTAAGGAGAGAAAAAATGGGAACAACCTAACCCAGCTCGGCGTGTCTTAGCTAACCTGACTAAATGGCTTGTTGTGTGCCCTAAGCCATGATCGTGGGTAGGCCTGTAAGTGGGCAAAAACCAATCCAAGTAGGGTAGAAAAGGAACTCTAATGGCATGTGCAAACGAATCCCCAAGCCAACTGCAAGGTGTCAGGGATCTAGAGTGAAAAATTTGGGGTGTATGAGGCAAGGCCAGAAGGAGACCTACAACCCATCTTGTGGATGACAAGGCCAGAGACACGATGCTCAATAGTGCGGATACTGCCCCAAAGCGGAATGGAGGACCGGGAATATGTTGTGAAATGGATCATGAAAACCAACTGAACCTTGTAAAGTTTTGGTTCTAGGGAGTACTGGCAATGCCCTACCTCAGGAGATCGTGGGACCGAAAGCCTAGACTATGCAGGAATGAGGGCCAAAAATAACTATGTAGATAGGAAGAGAATCCTTGAATAGTTCCCCAGGCAACAGCTATCTGCTAGCCGTGGTCCACACGTTGTTCTACTTTGTGCCCCTGAGAATTGTTTTAACGCTTGAGACGTGAAGAACGACCTACTTACTGAATCTTCTACTGTGAGGAAATGCTGAACCTTGTCCAAAACCCGATTTAAAGTGGTTGTAGGGAGTGTGAGGTTAGTGCGACAAAAAGCTATGAGGCCATAATATACAAGATTCTGTCTATGCCCTCCCATGAGTGAGGGAATGCAATTGCAATGTAGCTACCAGCGAAAATGAATTCCTGGTCGTGGTAAAAAGGCACAGACTACCATTGGTCGGACCCCTGAAGCCATGGGGCCGAAGCAACCACCAGGGGCCCATGGTGCCGGGCAGCCGCCGGGGTGCGAACCTTAGAATTGAGGACGGCTGGGGAAAAGATTGGGGCTTAACCTGACGGGTTTAGTAATCAACCGGGACTCGATAACCTGGAAAGACAATGACATGGGGTAAAGCTTCTTAATGAAATGAGGCTGAAATGAACCGCAAGTACTAATCTGTAAAATATTAATGAACAAAAGAAAACTTCTGAACAGTGTGTGCCATGGAAAATAGTATCAGATGGCCGTATGACCTACCAATGTCGATGACAATTGTGAAATCCTCTAAGCCAAGAGCCACTCCAGCGAGTCCCTTATGGCGGGAGCCATGCGTGTGAGTCCCTTATGGCGGGAGCCATGCGTGCGAGTCCCTTATGGCGGGAGCCATGCGTGCGAGTCCCTTATGGCGGGAGCCATGCGTTCGAGTCCCTTATGGCGGGAGCCATGCGTGCGAGTCCCTTATGGCGGGAGCCATGCGTGCGAGTCCCTTATGGCGGGAGCCATGCGTGCGAGTCCCTTATGGCGGAAAAAAGTATCAGGTGGCCGTGCGAACTACAAGTGTCGGTGCCAATCGTGAGGTCCTATAAGCGAACAGCCACTAGGGGGAGCCTCTTATGATTTTTTTTAAACCACTTATGAGGCACCAGAATGCCTTGGGGACTCGCATAACCATGACCCCCTCCAACAACAAACCTGGGACACTAATCAGCCTACAACCATGTCGTACCCCTAACAAACAAAACAAAACATGAAAAACGGTCAAGGGGCCCCCGGAGCCATGAGGCCGAATCAATCATAGGGCCCCCAACCAGAGGCCCCCGAAGCCAGAGGGATGACGTTGCGGTGACGATAAGTAATTAAAACGTAAGCCGGACCTGATAGAATATGCAGAGGCTTGAATGATTGGATTGGCTAGAAGGTGGCCTAAGGAACATAACTGCCAACAGGCAATGAAAATATAGACATTAGAAATCCGAAGCACGTGCATACATAAAACACTAACAACCGCGAACCATAAATGTAAACATGAAATTGAAACAGAGATGGGAGAAAAACAAGAGCCTGAGGCATTGCAAGTTCGCTAAGAGAAGTCTCTTATCGTGACAAACAAATGAACAACTTGTGAAAACATAGCAGGAAACTTACTCCTATTGGCCGACTGACCTCCGCTGAGGAGCTGTTTGGTGAACTGGGGCAGGAGACCAATATAAGTAAATACGAACCAGAAGTAAAAGGAGACCAGTCTGAGTGAATATGAACCAGGATTAAAGAACCAGAGCGGTGGGTGCAGACTGCCCCGGTGAGACTATTGAGTAAAACCATGACGTAGCAATGAACAGGAGAATGCAGCTTTGAGTGGAAGCAGAGTACAACATGTTGTTACAATACATCATGATGTAACAACAAATGGGTGAATGGAGCTTTGGATGTGAGTGGTACCTAAAAAACATGGTATGGGCGCAGCTCCGAGTATGGGTAGCACATGAAAAGCATGGTATAAGCAGACGTATGAATGCAATTTGAAAGTGAGCAGAGTATTGACATGATGCGAAAGCAGACACGTGAACGCAACTCTAGTAGTGAATGGAGTATAGGACAAGATGTAAAAGCAGACATGCGGACGCAGCTTTGGATGTGAACGGAATATTAACTTGATGTGACAGCAGACATGGAAAGCGGCTTTGGTGAGTGGGGTATACGACCTGGTGTAGCAGTATAAGTGTGAACACAACTCTGGGTATAAGCAGAGCATGAAATTTGGTATAATAGCAGCTCTGGTTGTGAACGGAGCATAACATAGATGTAACAGAGACATGAATGCAGTTCTTGAAATGGGCCTGGAAAGAACCTGTAGTAGTATAGGACGTGTGAACGCAGCTCTGGGTGCGAGTAGAGTAAACTCGATATACCGATAGAGTGGGGTATTGCAGAGACTTATTCTAACAACAAAACATGACATATAGCATAGCATCAGCAGCGGCTAAACCTGACGATCCAATTGTCACCCAACATTTAGCTTGTCATAGCATGGTATCTGCACTAGCTGAACCTGGGCGATCCAGGTGACACATTTAACTCGGCCTGGGCGATCCAGGTGACATACAACATTTAACGTGGCCTGGACGATCCAGGTGACATACAACATTTAACTCGGCCTGGGCGATCCAGGTGACATACAACAATTAACGAGGCCTGGGCGATCCAGGTGAAATACAACATTTAACGTGGCCTGGGCAATCCAGGTGACATACAACATTTAACTCGGCCTGGGCAATCCAGGTGACATACAACATTTAACTCGGCCTGGGAGATCCAGGTGACATACAACATTTAACGTGGGCTGGGCGATCCAGGTGACAACATTTAACTCGGCCTGGGTGATCCGGGTGAAATACAACATTTAATGTGGCCTGGGCAATCCAGGTGACATACAACATTTAACTCGGCCTGGGCGATCCAGGTGACATACAACATTTAACGTGGCTTGGGCGATCCAGGTGACAACATTTAACTCGGCCTGGGCGATCCGGGTGACATACAACATTTAACGTGGCCTGGACGATCCAGGTGAAATACAACATTTAACGTGGCCTAGACGATCCAGGTGACATACAACATTTAACGTGGCCTGGGCGATCCAGGTGAAATACAACATTTAACGTGGCCTGGGCGATCCAGGTGACATACAACATTTAACTCGGCCTTGGCGATCCAGGTGACATACAACATTTAACGTGGCCTGTGCGATCCAGGTGAAATACAACATTTAACGTGGCCTGGGCGATCCAGGTGACAT